>NW_027492779.1:35000-476479 GCF_021521415.1 Bidens hawaiensis
TAGTTGTTAATTAAATACCCTTCATTTACATGTTTAATGGTAAAATTTATACATTAGTATAAATTTTTCAGAGGTTTTCAGTTTAGGTTTTTTAGAGGTAGATTATGAAGAATTTATACATTAGTAATGGTTCTGCAATTTTTGTTCGGATATTTCAGTTTAGGTTTTTCAGAGGTAGATTATGAAGAATTTATACATTAGTAATGGTTGTTTTTGAACTTGTCCTTGTCATACAGATTCAATTATGTAGGGGTATGGTACTAAAACCCGGTTCTACGACCCTAAATCTATTATGTTTGGTTTATTTTATTACATGGACTAATACAATGTTATTGGGCTGAGGGGGTTTTGTGGAGGTAACCCTAACTGGGCTAGGCCCATTAGGGTATCATGATGGTGGCCATGAGACTCTCTATATAAGGAGGTCTCCACCTCCTTATTGAGGGGATGCTCAATAAGAGCCACCACCACTTTTTGTGTCTGTGAACAAGAAATCCTCAGGATATCTTAGCAGTCACCTCCACACCCCCAAAAACCATTGCAGGTCTCAAGCAGAAGAAGAAGAAGATCAAGACGTGGTTCGTTCATCTCGAAAATCCGTGGAAACATCGTCATGGATCAGGTTAGATTCATTTCGTGCTTCGACGGTATGGTACTAAAACCCGGTTCTACGACCCTAAATCTATTATGTTTGGTTTATTTTATTACATGGACTAATACAATGTTATTGGGCTGAGGGGGTTTTGTGGAGGTAACCCTAACTGGGCTAGGCCCATTAGGGTATCATGATGGTGGCCATGAGACTCTCTATATAAGGAGGTCTCCACCTCCTTATTGAGCGGATGCTCAATAAGAGCCACCACAACTTTTTGTGTCTGTGAACAAGAAATCCTCAGGATATCTTAGCAGTCACCTCCACACCCCCAAAAATCATTGCAGGTCTCAAGCAGAAGAAGAAGATCAAGACGTGGTTCGTTCATCTCGAAAATCCGTGGAAACATCGTCATGGATCAGGTTAGATTCATTTCGTGCTTCGACATTGGCGCCATCCGTGGGACGGCAACGAACTGCCCTTCGATCTTCATCTCGGCTGTCGGATCTCTCTCAGGTAAAACCCAGATCTGGAAGTTTACAGAAAAAGGCTTCAAGGCTTGTTCTATTAAAGCTCAAAAAGATCCATAGATCTAAAAAGAGGCTTCCAGATCTGGGCAAGAAGAAACGGCCTGATTCAAATGATCAGGTCTCTGGATCTGTGATGGTTTTAAATCTGCTCCGGGTTTCAGATCTGTCCAGATCCGATTTACAGATCTAGGTCTAGATTACAGACCTGGATTTTAGGTCTAAAGTTGCAGATCTAACTCTAAAATTGCAGATCCAGAAAGTACCAGACTTCCGCCGCCATGTACGCGCGCCCGCGGATTCTCACTCCACAGCTGTGCATGTGCCGCCGCGGAAACCATCATCTGGGCTTTGCGCAAGAGACCTCCGCCATGCACGCGCACACACGAGTCACCACTCCATCGCCGTGCATGTGCGCATCAGGCCTCGCGCCAAACTTCAAGGTTGGGAATCCTCATAATATCCCATATGGCTACGCGCCAAGGATGGGAATCCTCATAATATCCCATATGGCTACGCGCCAAACTTCAAGGTTGGGAATCCTCATAATATCCCATATGGCTACGCGCCAAACTTCAAGGTTGGGAATCCTTGTAATATCCCATATGGCTACGCGCCAAGGATGGGAATCCTCATAATATCCCATATGGCTACGCGCCAAACTTCAAGGTTGGGAATCCTCATAATATCCCATATGGCTACGCGCCAAACTTAAGGGTTGGGAATCCTCATACCATATGCTCACGCATCACATATGCTCACGCATATTACACATGCTTACGCATCACATGCTCACACATATCACAGTCTACACGCACGCGCATGTAACATCTGCGCGTGGCGCATAACACAAAATCAAAGTCCACGCGCACGCGCATGCAACATCTGCACGTGGCGAGGGACATAAAGTAGCTCGTAAGCCGCCTCACGCGCAAGCTCCACTATTATTACAGCTCATAAGACGCCTCGCGCGCAAGCTGTTACTATTCTTTTAGCTCGTAAGACGCCTCGCGCGCAAGCTCTATTATTATAGCTCATAAGTCGCCTTGCGCGCAAGCTTCATTATTCTTACAGCCCGTAAGTCGCCTTACGCGCAGGCTTTATTATTCTCAAAGCTCATAAGACGCCTCTCGCGCGCAAGCTTTTATTACTCACAGCTCGTAAGCCGCCTCACGCGCCAGCTCAATTATTATTCTCAAAGCTCATAAGACGCCTCTCGCGCGCAAGCTTTTATTACTCACAGCTCGTAAGCCGCCTCACGCGCCAGCTCAATTATTATTCTCAAAGCTCATAAGACGCCTCTCGCGCGCAAGCTTTTATTACTCACAGCTCGTAAGCCGCCTCACGCGCCAGCTTAATTATTATTCTCAAAGCTCATAAGACGCCTCTCGCGCGCAAGCTTTATTACTCACAGCTCGTAAGCCGCCTCACGCGCCAGCTCAATTATTATTCTCAAAGCTCATAAGACGCCTCTCGCGCGCAAGCTTTATTACTCACAGCTCGTAAGCCGCCTCACGCGCCAGCTCAATTATTATTCTCAAAGCTCATAAGACGCCTCTCGCGCGCAAGCTTTTATTACTCACAGCTCGTAAGCCGCCTCACGCGCCAGCTCAATTATTATTCTCAAAGCTCATAAGACGCCTCTCGCGCGCAAGCTTTATTACTCACAGCTCGTAAGCCGCCTCACGCGCCAGCTCAATTATTATTCTCAAAGCTCATAAGACGCCTCTCGCGCGCAAGCTTTATTACTCACAGCTCGTAAGCCGCCTCACGCGCCAGCTCAATTATTATTCTCAAAGCTCATAAGACGCCTCTCGCGCGCAAGCTTTATTACTCACAGCTCGTAAGCCGCCTCACGCGCCAGCTCAATTATTATTCTCAAAGCTCATAAGACGCCTCTCGCGCGCAAGCTTTTATTACTCACAGCTCGTAAGCCGCCTTACGCGCCAGCTCATTTATTTTTCTTAAAGCTCATAAGACGCCTCTCGCGCGCAAGCTTTATTACTCACAGCTCGTAAGCCGCCTCACGCGCCAGCTCAATTATTATTCTCAAAGCTCATAAGACGCCTCTCGCGCGCAAGCTTTATTACTCACAGCTCGTAAGCCGCCTCACGCGCCAGCTCAATTATTATTCTCAAAGCTCATAAGACGCCTCTCGCGCGCAAGCTTTTATTACTCACAGCTCGTAAGCCGCCTCACGCGCCAGCTCAATTATTATTCTCAAAGCTCATAAGACGCCTCTCGCGCGCAAGCTTTATTACTCACAGCTCGTAAGCCGCCTCACGCGGCAGCTCAATTATTATTCTCAAAGCTCATAAGACGCCTCTCGCGCGCAAGCTTTATTACTCACAGCTCGTAAGCCGCCTCACGCGCCAGCTCAATTATTATTCTCAAAGCTCATAAGACGCCTCGCGCGCAAGCTGTTATTATTATTATAGCTCGTAAGTCGCTTCTCGCGCCAGGTTCATTATTATTTTAGCTCGTAAGTCGCTTCTCGCGCCAGCTTCATTATTATTACAGCTCATAAGTCGCCATGCGCGCAAGCTTAGTTATTATTATAGCTTGTAAGTCGCCTCGCGCGCAGGCTTTTATTACAACATGTCACCATCATGAAGAAAACCTCTCAAAACTCAAAGACAATAAAGACTAGGCCTTAGAAAAGGGAAAAAACCGCCTCACACCTTATAAAGTCCAGCGCTCCACCTAGACGCTTGCGCGCCCAGGAGCAACGCTGGACTTGGGGGGCTTGTAGGGGTATGGTACTAAAACCCGGTTCTACGACCCTAAATCTATTATGTTTGGTTTATTTTATTACATGGACTAATACAATGTTATTGGGCTGAGGGGGTTTTGTGGAGGTAACCCTAACTGGGCTAGGCCCATTAGGGTATTATGATGGTGGCCATGAGACTCTCTATATAAGGAGGTCTCCACCTCCTTATTGAGCGGATGCTCAATAAGAGCCACCACCACTTTTTGTGTCTGTGAACAAGAAATCCTTAGGATATCTTAGCAGTCACCTCCACACCCCCAAAAACCATTGCAGGTCTCAAGCAGAAGAAGAAGAAGAAGAAGATCAAGACGTGGTTCGTTCATCTCGAAAATCCGTGGAAACATCGTCATGGATCAGGTTAGATTCATTTCGTGCTTCGATAAATTAAATTGCAGAACTATATAGAAGGATATCATGAGTTGTCTTTCAAACTCAACCCTATTTCTCAACAATTGCAATGTGGGATGCTGATTTCTTCATCAATGTAGACGATTATGCTTGGGTTACTCTCGGTTAGCATATATTATAATAAATTGTTATTTAGTTTAAATGATCATATGTTTGAAAAAAAACTATTTAAGTTGAAAAAACGGTCACATGTTCGAAAGTTACAAAAGTCAAGTTTAAGTATCTTTACTTGGAGATTGTTAGGCTTTTAACTCATTTTTGATTTCTTCAATTTATTTAGTAAGCTTAAAAATGTGCAACCGTATTTTCTGATAAGCTTTAGTTATAACAAATTTGATCTATGCATTTGAAAACCTATTAAACCTTTTTTTTTCTTTTTCCATTTTTCATAATTTGTAATTTATTCTAAACTATAATAATCTTTATATCTATTCATTAAAAATCAAAATATTTAGACTATTTCATATTATTTAACTTGTTTATAATATTTATTTATCCAACCCGTGTTCACACGGGTTTCCAACCTAGTGTAATATAGATAATATAGATTATTAGACAACATCTAGAGACAAACAAAAAATGAGCAAACAACTAAACATGTGTCATCTAATTCATTAAAGAGTTTTAACTTAGGTATATCCAAACACAAGGTCCGCCTCAGAAGGTTCTTCCGTCCACCGTCATCCATACGTCAGCATTCCCCAAACACGACTCAAACAAGACCCTTTTCATCTCCGTTGGACAACACATCGCCAAAACGTACTGATTCTTTTCTTAACCTCTAACCCCATATTATAATATTTCACTGTCTGTTATTTAAATGCTTTGATTTTCAGTTTCAGCCACATTTGAATTTGAATTTGAATTTGATCTACCATTCCTAGCGTATCAAATGGAAATGATGTCCGGAGTTCCGTCAATGCTGTTAACTCTGGTCAACGGTGAAGAGTTGACCGTACACATCCCCGGAATGGAGAAGACGGAGATTGATGACGGTCCGTGCGTGATGTTACAGATGCCGGGTTTACGAGCACCAAAAGGCGAATATCAGGCGGTTGCTCATAAGACGGTTGTTGAAGATGATAATCTGCTCATGTACTTTAAAACGAGTAAAGAAACCTACCTTGCGGGTGTCAAATTACCCGAGAATGACGTCCCGGTTGGTAGAATGAATGGGTTGATTTCCAAGGGAATGTTGAAGTTAACCTTTCCATATCTGAAAAACACTGATTTTGTTCACACACCCGTTAAAATCGCTCGCCCTACGCCTTATTGTGGTAATTACTGTCCCAATACAGTATCTTAGTTTGAACCGGCAAACGGGTCAGTTTGGGGTCTTGTTAGAACGGGTTTGGATCAGAACGGATTTTGGGTAACAACGGGTTGGTTTAAGAAACTGTTTTTCTGAAATTACTGTACATTTTAGCTCTGCTTATGGTTTTCTGCACTGCTTATGCGTGCGCAAGCGTAAATTACATGCAGAGGGGTGCAAACGAGCCGATGGTCGATCTTGGCTCGTTTCAAACTTTTTTTCCAAACCTCGAGCTCGGCTTGTGAGTCCTTTTTCAAGCTCGGGCTTGTTCATTAATTGTTATGTACTAATTATTAATCTATATACATTTACAGTTATATTTGTAGTTTTGAGAAATAATTTAAACGGACATAGGCTCGAGCTCATGTGCAGTACCTTAAATAAGCCAAGCCTCGGCTCGAGCTTGATTGTGAAGTGTGAAGTTAATACGTAAAAGTCCAAAGGAGTTAAAATTTAAAAATAAGCACGTGAAGGTTCAACGAGCCTGAGCGAACTTCAATTCTTCACATACAATGCTCAAGCTCAGCTCGTTTCGAGCTTTTAATCGATCGGTCTCGAGTGGTTTGTGAGCTGCTCGGCTCATTTGCACTCCTATTAAGTATCTTATGATCTGTTAAAATTGAAATTTTGTAGTTATATACTTATATTGTGAATTGCTACTTTCAGAAGCGTTTGATCGATCGGTTTTAGGAAGGAGACTGTGTGAAATAATAGCCTACTCGGGTGTGAAGAGTAAGTCGTTCACTGCGTATAAGAAGGTTAAGCATATACATAAAAGGGAATCTGCCGGCGGTGGAGAAAAGTGTGGTAAATAAGGAAGGTTTATGTGTATCGTTGAACATGCCTGGGTTCGAGTTAGAGGATGTGGAGTTGTGTTTTGAATATGATACTTTGATCATTGAAGGAAAACGAGAAAATGAGCACTATATCGCGGGGATACGTGTGCTAGAGGGTTTTAAGAGGGAGAATGATATGATCAAGAGAGAGATGCAAGATGGACTGTTTAAGGCAACCTTCCTCATGTTGATGTTAACAGGCGCGCATTCAAGGCTTATCGATAGATAACTTTTGCTTATGGTTGCTAACTATATATATATATATATGCTAATGTTAGTTTTAAATCTAGAAACAATGAATCAGTTATGACTTAACTAGCTTGTAAGAAGTTACATCCAAGTGACCTTAATTCATCTTGTGAGTTGTGAGGCTTATTAGGGTCCTGGTCTTTTGTGTACCAAGTTTTGTGTACTAACTAATGGATGTATATATATATAAGAAGTGGGTTACTATTTTGATCACTATTGTAACATTTCTCATCCTTTAGTTAATTGGGCTGATTTGACTTTTTGAGGTCAACTTACCAACTCCTTTCTCTCTATCTTATCCATCCAACAACTCTCCACTTACCATTTTTAGCAAACAACTCAAACCCTAACAAGGTTGAGATCTAGCCCGGTTGTAGGTGAATCCGCTAGCCTACGACTAAGATTGATCAAAAATCAAGTTGTTAGATCCGTTAAAGGAACGTACAATTGGTATCAGAGCTTTTGGCTCTACTAGTTATGGTTTTTGGGTCGCAACATTGGATTTTGGTCTTGTTTTTGTGTTTGATGGGTGTGTTTAAGTGTACTTCAGGTTATTTAAGGTGTTTGAAGCTTCTTTACCGCAAAAAGGGTTGTTTGTGTGAAGATTAGTGTTAAACGGCGTCGTGCGAGATTTTGTTTTTCAGGTACTCAATCGCAATCGCATTTGGAGGACAATCGCAATCGCCATTGAAACACAAATCGTAGTTGCATTTGTGTGACAATCCCAATCGCATTTGTATTCCAAATAGCAATCGTATTTGGTTCCAAATCACGACCGTGAATTAAACAAATCGTGAAATAAAATAAATCGCACGGTCATTCGATTGCCTGACCAAACTCAAACCAATTACTCTAAAACACCACGTTGTACGGGTTTATCAGTCACATAGTGAATTAAAACAAATCGTTTCAACCAAGAATAGTATGCCCTTTTTGGGTCCCAAGGAAAATCAAAACCAACTGTTTGTCTCCATAGATAGGAATACACTGGTTTTGACGAACTATTCAAAAATTTTCTACTTCTTCCAAATGTTACAATCCTATGCCTTTTTTTTTTCTTTTTTCAAAAAACTAATACTCAAGAAGATCTGTGATCACAACCTTCAATTTTAAATTGAACCTTGGCTGTTCTCATCACTATTCCTCTAGTTTCCCACAATTAGCTAATCGAAACTGATTCAACATCGAAGGTACTGTTTTGAAATTGATAATGAACGACTACTTTTCAATTCCCTCATGTTCGAACATCCCTTTCAATCGTTTCTGATGGACAAATGATTTCATTTTCAAATAACCGATCACTGATGCCGAATTTGGACACCAGTCCTATCTTGAAATACTTGATTAACAATATGATTACAAATCTTGTCATTACATTCATCTGTTTGACATCGTTTCCATATATATACAAACCAAACCAGTGCCTTCCCAAGTAATACAACGTTTGGAAATAATACACGATCGTTAATTACAAATAGACTCTTCCTAATTACAAGATACTATTTTAACCGTAAACATACTTTACACTCATGGCACTTATACCGCTATACTATTGCTCCCAGCTGTATAACTGACCAGAAGATTGACCTCCAAAAAGTGACACCTGAAAGCAGTTACAATGAAAGTAAATTCACTTACTAAATTTCTAGAGATAAATACTACTCGACACATACCTTATACATAGATAATCAATAAAACAGATTATGTATTCTTCTTAGTTACTGCCTCCCTTGTCAAGCAGCTTGTGTATTCTTTAAATTCCAAAAAACATTTTACCAATAGCCTTTTTCTTGTCTGAAATGGCTTCATCATGTGCCTTAGGTATCAACTCTTTCATTATCTTTGCTAATGTCATTATATCTGTTATAACATCAGAGTTGAATATCAGTAGCTATTGTGACAGACAATCTGTTGTTCAATCCCAAATCAGTTCCTGGCTTGGGCTAGTATCGCGATTGACATGGCCCACGAAGCCCCAAAAGCTGTAATGAAGGCTTGTGTTCGTAGCACACTCTGTGCCATGTTTTATGGGTACCATATATATATATGAGACTCATCTACAGAAAGCAAGCTGCCAGGTCAAGTGGAACTAGCAAGCCAGAGCTCTCAGGCTCACACTCACGTAGCGTGCTCCCTTGTGGTTGTGGAGCATGCATCCAAAAGAGAAACCTGAAAGCTGTCACAATGAAAGTATATTCAGTTACTAAATTTCTTGAGGTATAGCATTTAGTAATTGCCAATAAAGAATATTTATTGCCCCTATCTCTGGGTCATATTATTTACTCAAAAGAAGGTCCAAAGAGTAATGTTTTTGTTTCTCAATCAGAGGGTATAAATACATGTATGACTAGGGAGTTATTATTACTTCCTAGAAGTTACAAATGTCAAATATTTATGAGCTCCTCCAACTTTTAAGTACCAAGATAAAGATATCTTGATTTTACAAAGTTCAATTTTTGAATTCCATCTTATACGATGAAAAGAAATGTTTGATATTCAAAAAGTTCAGAAAGAATACGAATATTTTGGTTTTACCTCATAGACACATGTACCTACTATGACCAAACAACATGCTATGATCACGTATGTTGTGAGCAAGCCTTCAACACAAAAATCAATCATTCAGTGCATGAATTAAAATTTTCAACGCTACTTGGAAATATGCATAAATAAAGATCAGAGCGATAACTAAAGAACAAAGATGAAAACAATGTACACACTCTGAATCCGATATCTTATCGTCCGCTCGAGCTTGAAAAACTACTCACGATCCAAGCTCAAGCTTTAATTAAAAATGAAGCTTGAAACGAGCCCAACACTCTGTTCACCACTCATTCGTTCAAGCAATTACTTTCTTTTTCCCTTTTATGGAAGGAGGCCGATACAACGTGCTATTTAACCATTGTAATGTTTGGGAAGATTTTCAAAGAAATGCAAGCTTCAAATCATGTTGAAACTTTACAATATTCATCAAAAGAAGCAAAGAAATAGGGTAAATTAAAAAGAAAGCAAATTTGGGCTGTATTTTCGGTTTGATGAGAAGAAAGCCAAATATCATGTCTGAATCTAGAAAAACTCATCTCAAAGGCATAATGAAATCGTTTCTGAAATGGGATCTCAAATTGGGATCTAAATCAGAGGCCTCTTCCCATCAACCCTGGTGGTACAGTTTCAAAATCTTGATGAAAGACCTCACTCCCACCCGTTACCGCTTCTGCCTTCTTGTAAACGTATCAGATTATAGAAAAATCTAGTAAAAGCCAGATATATGTTTCTCGGACACCTCAGGAGTTTCACTCACGATCTGCTTCGAGAATGGACCCCATTTGCGGCCAACGCCATCTACAATAGAACGAAATTTAAATCTTAACCAAGTCCTATTTTTGAATCAACACCATCTGCAATAGAATGATATCTTGATTTTACCTTATAGAGCCAGCTATGAACAATCAACATGTTATGATCAACGCATAGCCATCAACTCACAAATAAATCGTTCAAAAACATGAATTAAACTTATTTAGAAATATGCATACGAAACGTTTAGATTGATAATTAAAGAACAAACACCGAACACATACACTGAAGCAGATCTCAGCGAACAAAGAAGTGAGTGCATTAGAGCACCGATCATGACAGTCAAATGATTTTCCAAATGAACACATACACTGATCTCAGCATCCATAATTTATATATGCAGGGTAAACACTAACCCAACGGAATTTTATGTTTGAAACTAATACAAAATTAGAAGTGGGACTATAATTTGTTTGGGCTTTTGTCGAGTCAACAGGAGTGTCTATAAAATGAATAATACTGTTTATCATTTAAAAAAAATAATAAAACACTATCAATTTTGCTATTATAGATAATTTAATTTATTTCCAACAATTATAGAAAATCTAGTAAAAGCCAGATATTTAGATATATAACAAGCACTCGTAAACGAAAAATCTATGACACGCCAACACTGACCCCAAAAGAAACTCACGGTGTATAATGTGGGATCAACTGATCATACTAAATATGTGAAGCAATCAAGTAGAAAATTTGAACGTGGTGCAAAAATTTTAGGAAGTAAAAGAACATAATAAATGCGCATTAACTTTTAAACAGGCTATGGAGCCGAATCATGAGTGTGCGAATAGTGAAGGAGCCATCCCACAAAGAATAGTAAAACTCATTTAGTTGTGTGAGATTGCTGACCTAAAACAAATCGTTGTCCACCTTAAATGGCAATGAGGTATTATCAAACTTGATGCATAATACGAGTCTTCGAGAACCTGCCAGGAAGCGCTACCAGGTCTTTGGTTCGTCAAAAAGAACTGCCAACCGGGTAATGCATGTTAAGCATCCTAATTAAGAGCATGAGATCCTTTTAACGGTTATATTAACGATCAATATAGTTGTTAATTTATAAAAATATCATAATAAACTCTATAAATACCAACACGTTTCAAATTATTTCACCAATTTGAAACATTTTTGCCTACCAATATTTAAATATTACCAATCACAAGATTACACTATAGGTCCGGATCTAGATCTATATCCTCTTGAAATGTAAAACAGAAAAACAAACAAAAGATAGAAAATGTATAGTCAAATGAACGTTTACATTAATAACTGGTTGACTGGAATTACCGAAAGAGTATACATCTACCATTTAATCCCCATCGCACCAAAGGTGAGCTCCCGTTTTATAGGTGATTTCACTGAGAACACAGACTTAAACCGATCTCCTGTCAATTTGCTAAAAGCTTCTGATAAAATTTTAAGGGCTCCTATACCAATAACATTACTTTCCTCATGTGTAGCGGTATTATCCAGCCCTAGGACTCATACCAGGGGGTTGACCATCGACTATTTTCTTTCGGGAGAGTGTAGTGGTATTATCCAGCCCTAGGACTCCATGCCAGTCGGGTTGACCATCGACTACCAAGCAATGTAAACAGATCTTGTGCTTGTTGGGCAAGTATCTTTGCCTCAACATAGTCTTCATTTTCAAATTTGATCTCTGCTGTTTCCTTCAACTGAAATTGAATATGTAAAAGTCATTAGAAATCACATACTACATAAATGAAAGAATAAAAATTGGGGAGGTACCCAAACGGAAATAATATCTCTGGCGAGGTACCCAAACGCTTTCCGTTTTCCGTCACCATCGATTTCGATCAAAAAAGATTTAAACACCAAGAAAGCAAACCTGTCTTCATCTTCACTCCATCGGTGTCTAATGGAAGCCTTTCCAGCATTCTTCCTCTTCCTCTCACTTGCTGTTTCGTCATTTCCCAGCACTGGTGGCGGCTGAGTGATCTGCGTTTGATGCAAATCATTTGGCATGAAAGGACTTGAAGCATATAAACCAATCTGATCATTGAAACAATTATATGTTGTAGCATTTTGATATGCATTGAATGGATGATATAATTCAGTAGGATTTGCGAGAAACGGATTTGGTGTGGGGGTGGATGGTGGTGGTGATGAACGGTGGGTGGTGGTGGTGGTGAACGGCGGTGGTGGTAGAAGGCGATCGGTGGGTGGTGGCGGTGGTAGAATCTCGTCAGACGAGATTTCAAAGTCTCTTTTTCCTAAAATTTGAAAATATGAACGGAAAAGGTAGGAAACATAAAAAAAAGTCTCTCAAGACGGTTTTTTGAGAAAAAAAGTTTAGTAAAAATATAAACTTTTACTCCAAAATTTCAAAATAAAAATAATTTGAACTATTCCGTCATTATTATCCCAAATCTGGTCTCCTCCCTAACTTTCTTTAGAAATTTGGTCGCCCCTGCATTATTATTTTTTCTCAATGCCTGGAAAGTCCAAATTCTAAAAAATTTTCAGTAAAAAAGGACTATTTTAAGGACTCTCTCTAAAAGGGGCTATTTTAGGAATTTTCCCATAAAAAATGTATACTTTCGTATAGATATACAGTGATACAGAACCAAAGTCTTAGAATTTATCGTTTTATGTAGTGTTACAAAAAGAACAATATAACATAAAATATCACAAACAATGTAACCTTAATTGGTTGAATAAGGCATGTGCAAAAGCAAAAACCGAATTAAGCCAGTAAATTACACAAACATGAAATGACCGTTCCCTTAAATTTAGCCAAAGAAACGATTAAACACAAACAACTAAACGACGAGTTATAGAAAATTATCAACCACAAAAAAATTCAGATTTATTTCCCTCTTGCCTACTAAAAAGTGATAAATGTTTATGAGAGAACTGATAAAAAAGAAAAAAAAATGAAAACCTTCAGATCAACACTCGATCTATTAGTAAACAAGAATACGGATGGATATTTCGATTTTACCTGATGAAAAGTTTGCTTCTTCTATGAACAATCAACATGTTATGATCAACATATGCTGTGCGCAGCCATCAACAAACAAAGACAATCGTCAGAAAAAAATATGCATAAAAATAGATGAGACCAACAACTAAAGAACAGAGACAAAAAGTGCTTACAACACTGAATCCGATGTTTCTCCCTTCTGGAAAAGTGACAGAACTAAAGAACCGATCATGGTAGACGGCGGCCGTCATAATCCTCCAAATGAACCTAGCCAAACATTCCTATATATACATGTTGGCAATGAACGTATGCTAAACCCTAACCCTATGGAATTTAATGTGTGAAATTAAAATAATACAAAATTTAAAATTGAACTATTACAATTGGGCTTTTGTCCAGTCAACTGTCCAAATTAAATTATATTGATCAAATAAAACACATCAACCTTCAAAAAAATTAAATAAATAAAACATATCAATTTTGCAATTACATATCATTTACTTATTTTTAACATAATAAGAAAAAAATAATAAACTTGTCCGCATTGCGTTGTTGCATTGTTTGTGTAATTTGTAAAACAATATCTAGTAAAAGTTGGATACGTGTACATACTCAGATCTAAGATAAAATCTATGATAACTGCAGCATTGACCCCAAATAACACTCATATTGTATATGTTCCCATCGCGGGGTCAACTTGTCACACTTATAAATTTGCATGACGCAGTCGATAAATGAAATTCCATAGATTCCTTTTAGGTAGTGAGTTGCTATGCGATCAAAGAGAAAATTTAGATGTAGGGAAAATTTTAAAGAAATGCACCAATTTAAATGGCTTGATATGCCATCATCCTTAACCATATATCGGGAAATTTCTCAAAAATTTGAAAAAGTGATAGGATATAGCAAAGTGATAGGATGTAGTGAAGGGGTAATTCGGTTGGGTCAAAGTTCACTGGCTTTAGACAATACATCAGTTGACTTCATTAGTCGAAAGATGATAATACTGCAGAATAGGTATAAGGAATGGTCTGTTGATGCTGCTGACTAAATCTGTCTGGGTTGTAAAAACCAAGATAGAACAGGTTACTGCTGCAAAGGGCAAAATCAGAAACTTTCTACTGAATTTTGTGGAGAATGTGATCCAAATGTCAAACTGTTTATTCTTAGAAGCTTGGTGCTAGTCTAGTTCTTATCTTTAAATGATCACGATTAGGGAACAATCTAGTTTGTGATCTGCTGATGCTGCTATGGATCAATGCCAAAATATTACAGGGTAGCGGTTCGGGTTGACAACAGGGGCATTTTGTGAATATTTGATTGCGGCAGATTCCGTTTCGTGCAAAGGGTATTTCGGTCACTATTGGGAATTTCCCGTATATATATCAGATTTTTATTGGGAATTCAGATCAAACCTGATAAGATTATAGCAAGATAACAGTTTATTATTTTTGCGGGTCATGTTTTGGGTCAAATTCAAGATCAGATAAAGGGGCACTTAAGGAATTTTTGGAGAATGGTGATCTGTTTGACCAGGGAAAGTCAAATTTGGTCAAGTCTTCACCATTGTTTGATCGAGTTCAAAGCCCGTTGTTACTATATTATTTGATCGATAAGCTTATTTTTTAAGGCGATAATTTTTAAGCGAATTAAATTCAATGAAGAATCATATTGCTTAAGTGTCCGAAATCAACACAGTACCTAATCGATCGCACTCTCCGCTTCTTGAGCAGCACCTCCTTCTCTTCCCCTTAATTGATCGTTTATAACACAGATAATTCCCTTTTCGATTATGGACCTGGCTCTGATACTACTGTTGGTTTGAGAATGACAAGAAAAAAGGATTGATAAACGAACTTGATTAACAATATGATTACAAAGATTGTCGCTTACATCCATATGTTTGGCATCGTTTCCCTATATGTATAAACCAAAACGCTACCTTCCCAAGCAATATGACATTTGGAAGTAATACATTGATCCTTAATTGCAAATAGACCCTTCCTAATTACAATATATATACTATTTTAACCCTAAATTTACTTTACACTAATGACACTTATACCCCTATACTAATAAAAATAATATTAAAGTTTAGTTTAGCATCAACACTATAACTGTATAACTGACCAGAAGACTGACCTCCAAAAAGAGAAACCTGAAAGCCGTCACAATGAAAGTATATACAGTTTCTAAATTTCTTAGTGATTGCCAAAAAAGAATATTTATTGCCCTTATCGCTGGCTCATATTATTTAATGTATGCTGTGAGAAAGCCTTCAATATTAGGCCCTATTTTGTAACATAGTCTTTTGTATTATCAAGCTCTGTTCACGATGTATTTTGTATGCTTTTGTTTTGTTTATGTATGTTTGGGCCCGTGGTCATGTATGTTGAGCCCATTCGGCCGGTGATAATAGAATGCTAGCATGGCACATGCACATACAACAACTTTCTCAACAACTGTTTATGATGAATCTATAGTGATTGTGAAACTGTTTATGATGAATCTATTATTGAAAATTGTGTTAATGCAAAAGAGTCGGTTGATGTGATTATCAAGTTATAAGGCTGAGGATAATTCAAGTACAAATAATAATGGTTTTGAAAAAGAAAAAGCAAGACCTATGTGTAAATATGTTCCATTAAGTAAAAGATCGTTTTCTCAAACAACCAATCATTTAAGAAATCCTTAGTCATCGAACTTTTCTGATAACAACTACTATGGACATCATCAACAAAATTTTGTTGATTCATATTACTCAAACACTTTTTGATGATCATGGTCATAGATAAATGGGTTCCATAGTCATGTTCCTTTCCAATGATCACCTTTCTCACCGTATCAACCATATTATAGTTCTGATGATTATTCTATTGTCTGTAAAAGAAAATGTTGTTATGTGTGTGGTAACCCATCTCACCTTGCAAGACATTGTAAGAACTGGCATAGACAGCAAAGGGATTTGAAAACACAGTTTAATCAATACCGGTCCAAGGCTGTTAGCAGACCAATCAAACTACAAATGAAGCCAGTGAAATGGATAATTACAATGGGTTTCAAAGACAAAAATTCATTATTCCAAATAAAAGCAAACTACAAAGACATACACAATCCAATCCTAATATCAATATACAATACTGACCTTACAGTTTAAAAAAAATATTAATTATAAACCTATAAAAACCAAGAACACATTTCAATTTTGTAACACCAGCTATAAACATTATTTCTCATCAGCAGATTACTGTAGATCCAGATCTAGATCAACGTGGCTCTTGAAATGTAAAACTAAATAAACAAACAAAAGATAGAAGATGTATAATCAAACGAATGTTTACATTTAGAACAAAATGTCTTCAATTACCGAAGGAGTATATATCTATTGTTTAATCCTCATCCCCATGTTGGGTGGGTGATTTCACTAAAAACACACATACATATATACAACGAACATCCTATTCTTCTTCTGGCATGTTTCATCTTGTCGGAATTCCAGTGGCGGTTGTTTTGGGATTCTTATGGTTTAGACCAGATTGATTTTGAAGGGTCTGATTTTCAAGTAATTATTTTTTATGTTCTTAAGAGCATTTCTATGTTTTAAGTTTTGATCATATTGTTGGTTGGGTATTCTTATTGTTCTGCATCCAGACCTTGAGAACTTTCTTTTAGATGCCAATCTCTGCGCAGAACTGTTGAACACCGCCTCGTCTTCATCCTTAATGCGCCACCCTAACCCCTGTGCGAAAGCCAACATCCGACCATTCTGAGTCTCAGAGAATTTTGGGCGAACTCCCACTGTCTCATCACGGTGCAACCACCAGTTCTCTTTGGTGATAGTTTCGGTGACAACCGCAGGCCGTGCAAACAAGTGCCTCCCAGGCTCCCTCGCCTCCTGCTGACCAAAACTCTAGGCATCCGTTAACAACTTTAGGTTAACCGCGACTGCTTGGTTCTTTTTGCACTTGATCTTATGACTGGTATTGCAGCAAAGTTGAAGGAGCGTTTGCCAGAGGGAGGAAACATAACCGCATATATCCATGCAAAATAGTTATGGCTACATGGCTTCCTCTAAGGTTTCCCCATTTGTCCTACACATAGAATGATAGTAAAATTAAACCATACAAATATACTGCATCCAGTTTTGAGGCATAAATATACTTTCAATTGGGTAATATTATTAAATCTTGAAACCTCTACAGACAAAGTCATTTTTAAGAAATAACTCAAACATTAACCGGGAATATTTGTATGTATCAGTATGTAGATTCAGATTTATGTTCTCATTATCATGAAATCAACAAAGGTTTCAGAAAAGGAATAATCACAAATTGGAACTCTTGCATACTAAGTAATAATACATACGGTAAAAAATACGTAGAAACAACCCAAAAAGTAAGTATACGAAAACGTGGAGAAAAAAACCTCAGATCGACATTCTATGTATTATTAGTAAGTGAGGAACCAAATAATGGATCAATAAGAATCAGTTTCCATTTTGTTAAATTTTCAAAAATTGATCAGAATTTTATAAACAAGAATGCAGATATATTGATTTTACCTGATGAGGGCCTTGTATGAACAATCAACATGTCATGATATATTGTAAGCAACCTTCAACAAACAAATTAAAAACAATCGTCAGTGATGTGGTTAGTAATTAATATAAAGATGAGATCAAAATAAGAAAACTGCTTACAACACTGAATCAGAGGTTTCTCCCTTCTGGAGAAGTGACTGAATTAAAGAACCCATCAAGCCACACGGCGGCCGTCATATGATTTTCCAAATGAACCTAAACATTCCTATATATACGCTTGACAGCATACGTATGGTAAACCCTAACCTTAAGGAATTTTAATTTGTAAAAATAAAATAATACAAAATTTGAAATTGGGCTATTTTATTTTGGGCTGTCTGCAAAATAACAACACTGATTGTCAGGTTTTGAAAAAATAAATTAAAGCACATCACTCTTGCAATTATAGATATTTTTTTATTTCTATTGATATTGTCCACATTGCGTTTGTATGTGTAATAATACAGAAAAGTCTAGTAAATTGGATATATTTAGGTATGCATAATACGTACTCGTATTTAAGAAAAAATCTATGATAACGGAAACACCAACCCTAAATGAAACTCATACTGTATATATTCCCACCGTGGGATCAACTTATCATACTAGATTTACATGATGTAATGCTGAGATTATTAAATAAATGAAATTCCGTCTTTTCTTTCTGTAGTTAGTTGTAATGTTTTTAAGGAGAAAATTTAAGCGCCGTATAGTAATTTAATAAAGTACAAATAAACAAGATAAGAGTAATGCATATAGGGTTGCCAACGAAGAAGATATCTCGGATATAGAAGAACAATTTAATGAAGTACAAAATAATAAAAAACAAGGCACAATAAATATTTTGGATTTTTACAAACATTTGAGATACAAATATTGTATCATTCGTTAAGCCGAAAAAGACTTATAAAACACTTATTTGAGATATTGTAAGCAACTTGTGAACATATTTTGGATTTTTACAACCAAATGGTATGCTTTTCATAATTTGCAAAAATTTGGCCGAAAAACATTCGTTTTTGCGTTGTTTGTCGCACCCGAACTATTTTTCTTACCAAAAACCAAACTTGAACTAAAATTAGACTTGAGATTTCACGTACGGGCATGCAAAACGAGAAAAATAGCCAAAAGAGGGGCCCAAAGGGACCCCCTTAATTACTTAATTACTGGCGGCCGCAATATCCCCCCTCCTCATTTTTTATTCCTTCACTTATAAGCTAGTTATAATACCAATACAAGATATTATGAATAACTTCACCTCTGCCCCATCTTGTCCTTCAAACTTTCAGCCAAAAACCCTAAGGTAAATTATGATTTTAAGTAGTTTTCATCAAGTTATTAAGGAAAAATTGAAGTTTGATTAAGAAACAATTCAATCTGGTCATGAAAAACTCTTCAAAATGATGCAAAAACAGAGTTTGATAGTAACAAAATTTATTAATTTGAATCAAATACTTTTTTGGTGGAAAACACGGATTAGGAGGTTTAAATCGCGTTTTTACGTTTTAAAAACTGGATTTAGAACCCTAACTGAACCCCTATGTTACAAGTCTTGATTATTGATGTTCTATGCTTGGTTTTGTGGTACATGACCGGTAGATACATTAGCTATGCAGCCAAGAACCCGAAAACACAAGAAAAGAGCCTAAACACTCAGAAAACGCAAAGGTACTAACCGAACACTCATTTAGGGGCTGTTTGTGTCTAGGTTGTGAAGTGATTATTGTTAATCTATGAAAATTTACAGAGACATCAGGAATCATATGAATGAGTCCCTGTCAAAATTTGGGAATTTGTCGATAATTTGAGAATATTTGGCTATTTTATTACCGTTTATTGAGGCTTATTTGTGAAAAATAGTTAAACAGTTTGAAAATTATGAAATTTTATGGAGAACTTAGGAACGGAGAACCCTAGCTAGGATTTCTAGATTCTCGCTTAATCTAGTTTTAATGAACACTTATTGCTCAAAAAAATTATTTTAGTAGTTTGGTTCTGGAACTTTTAAAGTGATGTTTGAAAGTCATTTTGAACACCCAGAAAAATAATTGGATTTTTCGGATATCGTTTGGTATAAACGGACGATTTATAGGAAATAGCATTTAAAATGAATTTTTATTAATTAATAAATAAGTAAATATTTTCAGATATAGTTTTATAAAAATCTACAGTTAATAATTTGAAATTGTATAATTTTTCATAAATTAAAGATGTTCGGATAAAAAGTTGTGCTAATTTGAAAGTTAAACAAATATAGATTCTGATAAAATCGGCACCGTTCGGATTAACGAACCTATCGGGATACTAGAGCATCAAGAGTGATCAAATGTCATATTTTTGGATTAATTAAGTAAAGCGGAACATTTTGAGAGAAATTTGGACAATTCAGGTGAATTGTATGCGTTTTTCTCCTAACCAGCCTGTATAAAATGAAAACGAACCCTGTAGTGAATCCAGACATCTAAACTCTAAATTTTTATTTATAAATTGAATCATTTTATCAATTGACACGTTTAGTCAAGTTTGTGTGATCTTACTTGTTTCGAAAGCTGAAACGACCAACTTGGCCCAGCACGCGAAACGATGAAACTAAGCCAAGACCGATTTGGAACATTAGACACTGTACAACGTCACAATCTAATACTACTGACATGTTCTAGGCGTAGCAGCTGCACCCAGACTAGATAAATAGCCCAATTTTGTTTGAAGCTATATTAATATTAAAAATATGATACCGATTATAGGAATCGAGTTTTAATGAGTCGCACGAGCTTTAAACATATATTTTGATGATTATACCTTTATAAGGTGAGTTTCATGGCCCCTATTTTGAAACTGTTTTACGAGCATTTGAGGTGAAAAATATGTTTATATTTATCTATTTATCTTGAAACGCATTATGATGTGAATTATCCAAGTGCTAACACTTGAAAAGTCCCCGCAAACACAGCGTTTAACTGCGAGCCGATGGCATGTAAATAGTACTATTGGTTTGACAAACTCAATTGAGCCGGGGCGGATGCCGGTTTTCTACTGCAACTGTACATGACCATATATTGATACATGCACGCTATGCAGTGATAGGTATAGCTACTTGGGGCATGTTGTGGGCGGAAAGGGGGCCACATGAATGACGTGGGTAGTGGAGGCCACGTGGTTGTAATGCACTGTTAAGATTTCACTTGCGGCTTAGTATAATTACATCACTTGCATACGTACTATGATTATTGTGAACACAATTATCGGGTTTTGTTTAAACTTCTGAAACTCACCAACTATTCGTAGTTGACACTTTTTAACATATTTTTCAATTATACCGAAATTGAAATAGAATGCTTGTGTGCTATGTGCTCGGGTTGTGAACGATGCTATGTAGATAAGTGAAAGTATGCTAGAGAAGAATAAAGTGGTATAAAGAACTGGTTTGTGATATGTATCGCCTAGTTTGTAACCGGAGTTAAAACAATGTAATATGATGTAAAATAGTTTGTTAAAGCTTCTTTATAAACAATGTGTGTAACATCCCGAAATTTCAAGATAATATTAATTATATTACTTAATAATAGATGGAAAGTTTACTCGGGTTATCAGGAAATAAATAAAAGAATAGGAGTTGGTATGGGTCGGGCTAGTGTCGGGTAATGGACGTTGGTTATGGATTTGGATTAATTGAGATGGATTAAATGAGAATGGGATTCTAGGGATATAAATACCCCCAAAATCCCAAAATATCTTCATTTTCACCAAACTCCCTAACACACACACACCACACACATACCGCCGTCGGACCGAAGGCAGATCCGGGCAGATCCAGCAGACCCGAGTGAGAGAGAGAGAGCGATTAGTGGTGATAAGCAAGTAAACGAGATCCAAACAAGCCCAAAAAGGTATGATTCTTGATCTTTGAAGTTTAAAGATCCAAGCTTTTTAGTGTATAAACGACCAAAAATGGTCGGGTAGCGTAGTGGGTGATATTGAACCATAGCAAGGGTGTTAAAATCGCTCGAAATGCCGATCAGAAACTAAAACAGCGGCTGTCTGGGCAACTTCGCCTTCATTTGGGCAACTTCGCCTTCAAAGCGACGAACTTCGCCTGCAAGCTAAGTTCGCCTGATGAACTTCGCCTGCAAGCTAAGTTCGCCTGATGGCAACTTCGCTGTAAAGTTAAGTTCGCCTAACTGGTAACTTCGCCTGAGGCCAAGTTCGCCTGATGGCAACTTCGCTGTAAAGTTAAGTTCGCCTAACTGGTAACTTCGCCTGAGGCCAAGTTCGCCTGATGGCAACTTCGCTGTAAAGCTAAGTTCGCCTAAGGTTAACTTCGCCTAAAGTCAAGTTCGATTAGAAAATAAATTAAAAATCTAATGAAAAATGTGTTAAGACGGTTAATGGAAATAAAATTTTTCCAAGCTCGACTCCAGCCAGGGGCTCTGCCCCTTGGACCCTGCTAGGGGCTGCCGCCCCTAGACCCCGCTGCCAGGGGCGCTGCCCCCGGACCCCCGTTCGTTGTGGGTAGTAATTAAGATTAGAAAGATGTTATAAGTAGTGATAGTTAAATTGATATGTATACTTGTTATACAGTCAGCCGTGCACAACTGAAGAAAGGGATTACGATCAACGGAGAACGTAACCGTGTTCAGGTGAGTTTCTAGCCCCATTTATGTGTTACGTTTTCGGGGCTGTGTGCATACTCAATATGTTTGTTAATACACTTATCCTAAGAGATAAGTGTATGCCTTATATGGATAATGTGAAATATATGAATGATTGCTTGACGGTACGTGAACGATCTTCGGATATTGCACGTACTGTCAGGTTGCAGCGCTAGGAATAAGGTAAGTATGTTATGTATGTTTATGGGTATGAACATGATAGAGATAATAGAAGAAAGAAATGATAACGTATGGTTGTATGGTTACGAAGAGGGTACCGAGCCCTAGTAATACTCGAGGAATGTAGGGCGTAATGCTCTTTATAACGTAAGATATGAAAGTAAGATAATACAAAAGAAAGTAAGAAAGTACGAACGAAAGGATATAATTTTATGTGTATGCCGTGTATGGTATATGTGATCGATATGATTGATTGCTTGACGGTACGTGAACGATCTTCGGATATTGCACGTATCGTCAAGGGAAGTGACTAGCTCCTTACATGGATATTAAATAATTAAGTATAGTGTTCCTTTTATGGAAGGTATAGTGTTCCTTTTATGGATAGTAAAGTGTTCCTTCTATGGATAGTATAGTGTTCCTCCTATGGAAATTATATATGGTAGGGTAATGGTAATGGTTCTTTTAATAAATATTACGTGACGATCCTCCTATGGATATTTATACAAGGTTAAGGTAGTAATATGTGTCTTCGGATACGGGAAGTAATATATGGGAATAAATTGTATGATACCTGATTAACTAGAACTCACTCAGCGTAGCTGACTTTTAGTATGCACGCAGGTGAGCCGATTACAGAGCTAGTAAGAGGATGACGCATGGCATGGATTGAACGGCTGGCATCTGAAGAAAGAAGTAAAGATGTTTTGAATATAAAGTTTTGTGTTATGGTATCAAAGAAAAGATTTAATGTTTTGTAACAAATGACTGATGTTTTATATTCCGCGAAAAGTTTTAATAAACTCTGATTTGAAGGACTGTGTTTATGAGTAAATCCGACGCTAAAGTAGGGCTACCGGGTTCGGGGCCTTACAATGTGGTTCTTACCATAGGTGTCTGTTACATTCCCGTTTTACGCTTCCGCAATTGCTAGTTGGGGTGTGGCACTCACAAACCCTTTCCTATCTATAATAGATCATACTTCCAACTCAACAATTCCAAATGATATTGTGTTGAATGATAAGGCTATGCTAAAGCTCGTTCAACATAAGATAAAACACGCTTTTATTTGATAATTATCAAAATCTTAAGATAAATAAGCATTTCAACACAACCTGAGCTGCTGATTGGAGCACTAATAAGAGTTTCCATGAGAATAATTACCCCTACTATAGTACCCTTGGTTTCTCGTTGATAATTACCTTGATTGAGATTTTGTTGACGAATTTGGCACTGTTGATTACGACCCACTTGGTTGTAATTCCCCTGTGCATAATTACCTTGATGATACCTGTTTTGCTTATAGTATTGGGGTTCCATGTATGTCAACTGAGGGTCTTCATGGTAGTACTATTCATCCTCCTCCCTGTAACTTGAGAAAATTGATTCATCGGAGTCATCACTGTCATAATCCAATTCAAATTTTCTCCTTCGTGCTTTTTCACAAATTTTTTAGAAACTTTGGCCATTCAACACTTTTATGTAACGGAATTCCGCAAACTTGGTTTGCTAAATGAGTTCTTTCCGTTGTAACATCCACCAACTTGAGATTTAAATAACCTGCACGGACACACTAGTACCAAAGGTAAAAGCGAAAACTGAAATAAAGAACTAAAAAGGAAAAATATTTTTAATTTTTTTTAATAAATAATTTTTTTTAATATATATATATATATATATATATATATATATGAGAAAGTTAACGTACAAATGAAATTATCGTGTTAATTGTGAGAATCAAATAGAGTAATTATATAATTACTCTACGATGTAATTACATAGTTACTCTACTTGTATATATAATTACTCCGTTGATTGTCACAATTAGCACATTAATTTCATTTGTATTTATCCAAACCATATATATATATATGTGTATATATATATATATATAGAGAAAGAGAGAGAGAGAGAGGAATGCTAAAATAAAAAGATAAACTTTCGTGAAAAGTGTAGGAAGAGATCTAGACCGCTGGATGAATTTTAACAACTAGGGGCATTTTTGTCCATAAATTTTATTAAGGAATTAATTAGGATTTTAATAGCTCCTATTTTTTTTTATCAAATTTTAAATGAACCGAGAGAGAGAGAGAGAGAGAGAGAAGGTCGTGAGAGAGGAAGTGTAAAAAAGGAAGACCGCTCTCCGATGCCATCACCAGCGACGGCTCCAAGCAGGGTTGTTCCTCCAAATCTCAAACAAGGTCAATAACCATATAGCATCACCTTGTTCACACCACTACCTCCGATGTCTGATGACCCCTGATTGAACATATTAACTTTTCCGGCGAGCAACAACGGCGGCGACTCATTATCTATCGGGAAGTAGTGACAATTCCTGTTTCAAATGAGCGATGGTGAAGAGATTTGGTTTCTAAATTCGTCTTCACCATTAGAGGTGTGCATAGCCACCACCACACTCCAAAGAACCAAGTTTGCCATGATCGGTGATCTAGTTGTAGGATTTTTAGAAGTGACATGACATGTTGAAGAAAATAGAGAAGAAGAAAAGGCAGAGGTGACGAGAAGAATTAAAAAAGTTACCATTTAATTCCAATTTTACAAACATAAAGACGAAATTTGATTGAAGGAAAACGATTATAATAAAACTCCAATTTTAGTTTGTCCTTTCAAAAGTAAATTTTGCTCTTCTTGCCTCCTTATCAAATATATTGCATTATTTTATGAATATAGTTATATTATACTTTCATAACTATTAGAAAAATGCTATGTAGTTTTATTTTGTTGCAGCTTTAAAGTTATTAACGTTTAAATTTTGTTAAATTGTTTGGTTTAAAGTTTCTTAATTGTGAATTTTGTTGATTTTTTTTTTGTTTTTTTGGACCGAGGGAGTGTGAAGTGAAGATATGCTGACTGAATGAGAGAATAGTGGTGTAGATGATTGGTTATGGATCAAGAATATTGTGTTTTTGTTCATGGATAAAGTGTGGTTTTGTTCATGAATGCGGACTGTGGCTGTGTGTCATCAAAACGGCGGCATTTAGGGATTGGGTCTGGTCTAAGCCTTGATTGCGTGAGGATTTCAACGTTGGTTGTTTGAAAGTAGTATTATTCTTCTGAGTGTTTCCCCAATTTGAGTGATAAAGAACTGTGGTGGAAGATTTGAAGCTTGAATTCAATAATTAAATATTGTATAATTGTCTTATAGGTATTTAATTATTATGTGTTAAGTAAAATTTGTATTTTGTGTTTAATTCGTCAAGTTTATCCCAGTGTGTTATGATTCATCAAACTGTGTTATTCATCCACATGTTCCATGTGTCTTAACTCGAATAGTGTGTTTTTATTAATGAAGGTTGCCATTAGAAACTAAGTGTGTTTTTGTTCTTGGTGTTTTTGGTGTTGTGTTCTAAATATGGATCAAAATTTGATGTTATGTTTTACAATAAACTGTATTATAGATTACGATGTTCTTGGTGTTGTATTTTAATTTTGGATTAAAATATGATAATCATATATTGATAATGTTTTCATATATAATATAACACAATATACGATTACGCCCCTAGAGTGTTATATAACAACTATAAAAATAAAACACACACTCTAAGAAACACACTTTCTCTCTCGACTGTTAGATCACCAAATCTAACGCACCACATTACTTCTTACACTTTTTAGACACGCTCCACTTCTTATTATAACTCCACCCTATATATATATATCCTATATATATGTGTGTGTGTGTGTATGTATATATATATATATTGATTTTTTTAATCAAACAAACAACACAAAACTAAGCGCAAAACCGTCGCTTAAGTCATTCAAAAACCCAATTAAACTAAATAGTTAGAGTAAGCAGGGTATTGTATTTACGAGGAGTATGTGTTTAGTGTTACACTTTTTGGTTTGATTATTTTATTTAATATTAACTAACGCGAACAAACGATGTCAAGTAAAAATTAGAAGATTGATTTTAAAAACAATTTAAGGAAAATGTAACTTCCTTCAGATTTCCGGTTCTAGGTTTCACACAAAACTCATTCGATTAATTGGACGCCACATAGACATGATGCTGGAAAGTTGGATAATTTAGGTGGTAATCAAAAACAGGTCTTTGTCATAAGATCTTTTATATATCAATTACCCTATTTACTAGTGTGAATCAACTTACTCAATGTCACCCAACAAACTACAAGGTTTAGTCATCAACCAAACAAGTTGTAAAGTGAGGATTACTAACATATGCAAATAGTATAAATAAACCAACACATCAATTTGTTTATACAACGTTGTCAATGCAAAAAAAAAAAAAACAAATCCAAATATGAATAAAAATGAGAAAAGTGTTAAACCCTACGAACCGTCCACATGGAGGAAGCCGCAGATAAGTCTAGTCGCTCATTTTTATCGAGTTTAACCTTAGGTCCATCTTGATTTGCATGCATAGTAGTAGGGACTAATGCTCCCTTTGCCTCCCAATCCTACTACCGATCAATAAATAATGTTGCCGTGCACCTCTTGTTTATTTTCGTTTTATTATGTTGAAGTTGCCCACCAAGTTACGAACTCATGAATATTGGATCTAAATAATTCCAACGATGCCCCTATTGGCATATAACAGTCACAACTTAAAACTTGGCTTGTGGTGGTCCAAACTAAAGGGGTATTTGTTATTAATGGTTCGCGACTAATGGATGTTAACTCCATTTGTGATTTGCTGACGTGGACCTTCTTCTCCGGCCGCATCACGTAGGAAACCTACCGAAAACCTGCAACTCGCCTCCATTCTCCCTAATATCGTTGCACCGTCTCCCTCCCTCTTCAATACACATCAGAAATTAGAAAATGAAGCAGGTTTCATCTTCTTCCATGGCCAATCCCTAGATACCAAACCAAATCTTATTTTCAAAAATTCAAAATCAATGTTACACTATTTACAAAATAAACATATGGCTTTTGTTTAGCAGATCAAAACGAGTCGAATAATGTGCCAATTAGCTCGAATGGTGCAAGATTGACGAGGGTGGACTTCGCCGGAGATAACGACCACATTGGAATTAATTTTGAATGGCATTTCTTTCAAGTTTCAGTATAATTCACCAAGAATGCCAACTCATTATCTCATCTAAACTTGTGGTTTTGGTCACTTTTCTTCGTAACATATAAGTAATAAAAACAAATCAAAATAGTATGTTTTATAATAATCTTAAAAGCATTTAACAAATAATTTATATAATAACAAAAATGGGAGGATTGTGCCTTCTGTATTTGTTTTTCCTGCTTATGTTGTTTGATGTTCGGTTTATTTGTACATATTTAATTGTGTTAACGTATTTGTTTTACGTGTTTAGTTTAGGAACTTTGGTACTTCATACGTGTTTGTTGTGTTTCAGGTCACATGTACTTAACGCGTTTAACTTGGACCTGTACGAGTATGGAATGAAGACCCGGGATGTCCAGCACGCTTACCGAGGCAATCATGTGAAGTTGCTGAGAAAGGAGACCCATCGCGTAGCGCGGTGGGTGTTGAAGGTGGGGAATCGCACTACGCGATGCCCTGTAAATGTTTGCGTTGACTTTTGGTCCATCGTGTAGCGCGATGGACCAGGAGAGGAGGCCATCGAGCTACGCGATGGTCCCCAGAATTGTGAAAGTTAGGGTTTTGTTTTATATTACGTTTTGAGGACCCTAGACGGGATTCTTCACCTTCCAGGCGATTTCCAGAGCAGAAGAGCAAGTCCCAATCATCTCTAAGTGTGCTACATGGCCTACCAGATCATAACCGAGGCCTGAGAGATGCCGATGCGCGACTAGTTTATTCGAGTCATACCCGGGATGTAGAGTTTCAGTATTTCTCATGTATTTAGAATGAATTGATTGTAATGATCTTTGATTAATCTATGAGTATTGATGTCTAGTATTATTGTGCACTCAGTCGGTTTAGGTTTATTTCGATTAGAACGATTATTGTGCCAGTTGCTATGATAATTGCTTATAGGATTGTTTTGACTAGTTGAATGTGATGAAGCATACGCTTTCTCTTAGTTGAGTCACACTGGCAGAGACTGTTTGATAACCAGTGCCGTGTGTTAGTAAGCGTTGATGCCTAAGGTTTGTCTAGTTAGTCAATCGGTGTTAATCAGTGATTGTTAATCTGTTAAGTTGCATGAGTTTGCTGTTAGGTTAATTACTTGGATTCCTGTGTGTGATTTGTCTTTGTCAATTGATTGAACATGTGATTACTTGCTTGTTTGTTACAACATATAAACCATTTGCTAGTGTGATCAGCACTTTAATTGAATTACTTCATAAGTTTAGAAATTGATTTCACTTCACACTGACCACATACTCCTGGTGGATACGATACCTGACTTACCCTGGCTGCTTAGGTTAATTAGGTTTTTGCATGACTCAAACGACGGTCATCATTGTTGTAGGCTTTTGTTTGTGATACACATGTATTTTCCCTTGCAGGTGGCCTCTTCTTATGTAAAGTCTTTAGTTCTATACTCGGTTGATTATTTGTGGAGACATCTGATACACCCACCGAAACATTTTCTCACCTCCGCTTGAGGAGATGCAAAGTTATCGTTGCCTTCATCGGAGCAGATGGAAACCTAATGGTAACTTCAATTTCCTCAATTATTCTTCAGATTAACTTTATTGCAGTTTGCTGTTATGTTGTTGTTGACCTTTGTTTTTTCCTCTGAACAATTGCTTCCATTGTTTGTCGTGGCTGGATGCTTTTGGTTTTTGTTTTTTATAATTGCATGCCAGGTGTATGAAAATGTCTGTCGTCATTGTACATGTTCATTGGTTATCTGTTTCATGTCAAGTGGTCGGTTAATTGTTTGTCTTATATAGGAATGGCAATAGGTCGGGTTTCAGTTGGATTTAGGTAATCCCTAACTCATATCGTATTATCCAAAATTGTGCGGTTTTTCTGGTTTCATATTAGGTTTTCTTTCGGGTATGAAGTGAATATGTGATTGCAAATGTAGTTTGGGTACTTTTAAAACTTTTGGGGAATATGTGATTCAAGGTTTATTTAGTAAAAAAAAAAAAAAAATCAAATTGATAGTAAGAGCTCATAACTTTAAAATTCAAAGATTGTCAAATTTACTTTTTGAATGCTTAACTGTGGTTACTTTTTTGGTTTTTAAATGTAAATGTGCTTCAGGCTTAATATAGGTTTCAACATGGTGCGATTCCTTTTTCTAACTGATTTGCTATCTCTATTTCACTGGATTATTTTTTGTAATTAGATTCCCAGTGGATTGTAGAAAGTTTGTACTGCAATAAAGTGTTTTTCAAAGATAGGAAAATTTTTTAACATGTGCTTACATCCTATCACGCGGACACGGAAACTGCACACATCACACTTTGGTCCCAAATATTAGAGTGCATTAAACCCAATGTGCACCATGTTGCAAGCTTCTTGTTACTTTTGTTACCTTTTCTATTTTTTATACTAGCATTAAGATTCCAATTTCTCCATATCTTTTTATATTACAGTAACATATTTTACTACTCTAATAAATGGCTACTTTATTGTGTCACTTGTCAAGCTCTAATCACTCCTAACTTTTTTAACCCATATTCAATAAATGGTTTTTATTTTGAGTCAACCAGCCCAAATAATAGTTTCCAGATCCTTTTATTATTCTGTCCATTTCTTTTCATAACACACACTTAACCTAAATAACAAACCCTAATTCCCACCATCGTCTCTATTAAAAGACTACATATTCTTGCCACTTGTCAATCTCATAGTCATCCTCACATTTTTTTCAACACATTTCAATATATAGTTCTTATTCTTTAAGCCATTTCAATATATGAATTCAATATTTTTATTAAATGTAAATCATAGTCGGTTCATTCATTTGCATTAATGGTGAAACAAGAAATATCAAAATTGAGGTTGCAGGCCTGTTAGAATAAAATTTTAAATTCACAAATAATTGCAATATTAAAGAAAATAAATGTGCATCATTGTCGAAGAATTTGAATTTGTATGGTAAACTACAAATTGTTTTTAAAATACGATTTGAGCGTCAATGCATAATTCTTAATACAAGATTGGTTTCAGATTTAGATTAAAAAATTTCTCATATGCATTTGAACTCAGAAAAATGTTTATTTCTTAAGTTTTTCAAATATTTTCTATAAATATTGCAAACATGGAGAATACCTATTATACATAGATACATTCATATATATATATATATATATCAATCACTGAAATTGAATATTATAATTATAATCCAATTATATAGTGATTTACTATATAAATTATCTGTCATTTATTTATATGATTTTTTTGTGTAGTGTAAAGGGATTTAAAAATTAGAAGATCAATATTTAGTTTTCGGTATTTTCTTTCATAACTCAAACCAAAAATGCTTCATAAAAATATATTTTATGACTTGATTAATACATTTTTATACATTTAAATATATTTAATTTAATATGCCTTATAAGACAAATTATTTAATTAAAAGCATTCAAAATGTTAAACCAAAAAAGTTGTTTCAATCATGTTCCACTATTTGCGTTTTTCAAAAATCATTTAGGATATTGAAACCTATAATATCGTTTTTATCAGTTATTTACATAATTTCAGTATTATATTAACTTAATTAATTTTATTAATATATAAATACAATGAATTGGGGTTATATTGGTGTTACATAGGGCTGTTCAAAACCGAATATCCGAAGTTTCGGATATCCGGACCTTTCGGATAGTATATCCAAACTATCCGAAATACAAATTTATTATTTTTTTTATTTTTATTATATATCTTAGATGTGGCTATGAGTATGTAACCCTCATTCCAAAACAAACCCATTTCATTATTTTTAGTATATATATATATATATATATATATATATATATATATATATATATATATATATATATATATATATCGATTAATTAAATATTCTAACAGCTTCCCATAATATTAACTAATAACATGGAATTTGTATTCAAAATTTAAACATTCCTAATCCAAACCTTTTCAACTACTATAAATAAGAATCACTACATTCACTTTATGCAACTTTAAATCTTCTAATATTCTATTAACTCACTATTATTTAAACATGCCTTTAAGGTTAGTTTGTCTTTGTCATTTTTCTGGCAATACATTCATATGAAATGAAACAAATCATTTTATTATATTTTAGTTTTCGGTTTTATATGTTGCTTGATTATACAATTGTTAATTGTAAAATATAAAATTAATTAAAAATTTATCATATACCGAATATTAATGATAAAAAATTTATCATGATAAATCAATTTCAAATTCTAAAGATTCTAAGAATGATTATATCATCAAAGTTTAGATAATCTGGTTTTTAGGATAATCATGTTTTTTGGATAAACATGAGCAGATGATCTCAAATGAAATCATATTAATTAATTAAAAGGTATGATATTTTATGTGCATAGATATAATTTTTTTTGTTAGCTTCATGGATACAATATCATTTATTATGGTTGGAATGCACTTGAAAAACCTTATTTGTCACGCAAAAGAGATATAAGCAGACCTATTTGTTACCTTATCAAGAGTTATAAGGAGACATGGACTAAAGATTTTGATTTTTGATAAATAGTGTAGACCGACCAATACAATTACAAATGTAGTATACAAGGAAAGTTTTACTTATTTGAAACATATTTATATAATCGTAGTCATGTAATTTCTGTTATTTTAATGTAAATTGTAATTTTATTAACATTATATGATCATTTTTGTTGATTGTATTTCACTTAATGGTAAAATTTTAAATTTTTTATCAATTAATCGTGTAATACATGGGCCTCAAACTAGTATGGCATATATACTTTGTTTAAATTACTTAATTTGGGGAGAGGAGATGCATAATATATTAATTCAATCATGATTAGCTACATGTTTAGCGTAAGACTATCTTTTATGTAAAAATCAAACCCGATAACAAAACTGCACTTCTTGGTCCCTGTTGACCTGAGACGAAATTTATAAAGGTTACCGGACATCCGCACATAAAAGCGTTAACCTTAAATAAAACTCATCAACCTATGAGGCCATATAGTTATGTACCTTTGTAAACATGAATTAATATAATATATTTTGCGGATCATCTTTTCTCTTAATGTGTCTCTTAATGGGTGAAGTTTGGGTCACTTTGTTTTGGCTCAAATATATGTTAACGGTAATTTCGGGCTGGCCTCTTCTTTTATAACTTCTTTACTTCTTAACAGAATTCAAAACTGTGACATCTGCCCGATCCGACCCGACCCAGGTACCCGTTTCTCTAATCCGATCTCTTTCTTTTATGATTTAATATTTATTTATACTTATGTTTTTCCTTTAATAATAATAAAATATTTTCCTTCCCGCCTCTTTCTCTCTCCTTCTTTCCGCCGTCCCGTCCCTCTTCCTTCTCTCTTTCCGCCTTCTTTTCCCTCTTGTCGCCGTCCCGCCCTTAAGCCTTGTTTCCCTCTAACTCTTTGCTTGTCCTTTGTTCCTTCCCGCCTAAGGTTGTCTGCGCAGCTCCACGCGCCAGACTCCTTACAAGGAAGCCTGCGTGAAGACCACCTGTTACTGCGATACGCGAGACGAACTGTCCCCGCAGCGCGCTAAGGATTTAGTTCTTCCCGCGGCGCGCTATGGATACCGTTCTTCCCGCGACGCGCTAAGGAATATAGTTCTTCTCGCGACGCGCTTAGAATTAAAGTTCTTCCCGCGGCGCACTTAGAAATATAGTTCTTCCCGCGACGCGTTAAGGTTGGTTCTGTCTGCCTTCGCGCTCGCGCTCTCTTGACCTTCTGTGTTTACCTTCGCGCTCGAAGCCTTCTCGCGCTAAACCCTTTGAGTTTTATTCTGTTTAATCTAGCCGTTTGCTTTTGTGTTGTCTTATCTTCTGTGCTGTTGACCTGACCTATCTTATGTCTGAAAAGTTACTTTCGGCGCAGCATGCGCACCAGCCCATTGGTTGGCAGAAAAAGTGACTGACATTATCTTTTGGGATCTGCTTTTTCCATGCTTGACCAGTACCTTTATCTGACCCGCCCATGCCTGTTTACTGTTCCCTGTCAGCTTTATCTTGCCCCCTGCAGCTGCCATATCTTTTGATATCTTTTGCTTTTGGAATCTTTTGCTTTTTGAGATCTTTTCCCCTTTTTCTAGGGATTGTGTTCCCTAGGGTTTCTCTATAAATAATAATGTTATTTTTCCTAACACTACACACACAAAGCACTTAAACTCTCCTGTTCTCTCTTGCTCCTTGCCGTTGTTCTCCCTTTGCCGTCTCCTCTCTCTTCGCCTCCGTCTTCCTCCCTGTTCTGTCCTGCTTTTCCGGTAACATATTATATATAATAATTTACTTATTAATTATGCTAACTTATAATCAAGACTTAAAACAAATCATTAAAACAATAATCTTATTTATAGGTTAACTTGTGCTTGTTTAAAGTTGGTTCTTGCTTTATCTTACACCGCATCGTTTATCATGTGAGTAATCTCGTACCTAATCCCTTTTTATTTTTAATGTTTTGGGATGTTCATGTGTTCATACAAACTTAGAGTCTTAAACTTGTTTATGAACTTTAGTCGCGCAGTATCCCATGTGTTAAGGACGTTTACTTGGCTGTTTATTTGTATGTGTGTATCATTAACCGCTTTGTTCGGCCTATTCCGAAGTTTTCATGGATCCATTAGATGAACACGGGAGACCTATCGTTTACGGTTTTCTTTGTTTACACTTGCACAGATGTTTTCTTGTTTTTGTGCTCATTTGGGAGCACGGATTGAACTATGAACTATGAGCTATGATCTATTTAGGCTTGATCATAATCTGATTGCACCCTTGTTAAACACCAGACATACACGTGTTGTGCGCAGATTTATGGTTATCTATGTATTGTATTAAACTTGATTTCTCACCAACACGCAAGTGTTTGACGTTTATTTTAACACATGTTCAGGTTTGCAGTAGCTGTTTTGGAGCTTGTGGACACGTAGGAAGTTTTCTTTATTTTGAACCTAGATTAAAATGTATCAAGACAAGTTTTTGCTGTTCGAATATTATGATTTATAATATATTGATTTATGATGATTTATGTTATCTTGTTTACTTTGCGCGTGCGCGAATGAATGTATTTATTAAATATTGACACCTAATAGTGTCACGAGTAATGAAACAATATGTGGCGCCCCGATGTATAATCCGCCTTTGGTCGGGGTGTTACAGATTGGTATCAGAGCCAGGTTGACTTTAGGATAGGTGGTTAGACGTAAGGCCTAGAATACCTAAGAGTCCCTTCTCGCGCATGAGAGAAATCTCATGTTTGCGCGCTTATTGTTAATTACTCGTTATTTATGAATATGCTCGCGCCTGCGCAGTATATGATTTTATGTTCTATTCCGCGATATTTCGATTTTTGCTGAATTTCGATTTTTATTGATTTTACTTACATACTCGTTTGTTGGATTTGAAAATCCGAAAAGTCATGGTGATACATGAATAGTTGATTTTCAATTTCCATTTACGATTATGTTCTGAGGTTGGAGACTTGAAAAGTCATGGTGATACATGAATTGTCAATCTCCAATACTCATTTTCTTGTATATTTTATATTGAGGATTGAAAAGTCATGGTGATACATGAATCGTCAATCTCCAATACTCGTTTGCTCGTATATTTTAAATTGGGAATTCGGAAAGTCATGGTGATACATGAATTGTCGATTCTTGATTCGAATTTGTTACCTTTATTAAAGTCTGCATTTAGGGTCATCTATTTTACTTTAACTTTTGACAGTAACTAACTTCGCGAAACAAGCTTTACGATGACATACTTTGCGCTAAAACCAAGATATTAACTAAAATTAAAACTTTTATAGAATGCCTCCGCTATCTCGCCGCCATCTGAGGAGAGAAGCCTCGCGCAGACGTTCGCAGCAACGTTCCCAGGAAATGGCCGCCGCAATAGCCCAAGCCTTAAACCAAAACAATGCTAACACCTCTGGTTACAACATTAAGTCCTTTAACGCGGTAACCCTCCAAAGTTCACAGGTCTTGAAGGAGCCACCGTGATGCTCCAGTGGCTTGAGAAAATAGAAAACACTTTCCTCCACACCCAATGCCCTCTAGACAGACGAACCCTATATGCCTCTAGTGTCCTGGAATCAAGGGCGCTTACTTGGTGGAATGGAGTAGCTCATGCGCGTGGCGCAGAAGCTGCTTCTGGCATGACATGGGAGGAATTCAAGGAAATTCTGACGCGAGAATTCTGCCCTCCCAACGAAGTTAAGCGCCTGGAGGAAGAATTTTGGAATCTTAAGCAATACAGCGGTGAAGCGCGCGAGTACGCGACGCGTTTCCACGAACTAAGTTTGCTTGTCCCTCACCTTGTTACCCCTTCCCGCCGAGCCATAGAGAAATTCCTTGGGGGTCTCCCCATGGAAATTCAAGATTCTGTATGGGCTAGAAACCCAGTTACCCTCTCTGACGCCATCGAGTTGGCCGCTGTGCTCAGCGACAACCATGTCAGAGCAGGAACCCTGTTCCTGCGGGGATCTGAGAAGACCAAACTCACCAAGACTGTCCCTGAACCAACAGAAACCAAACCTGAACCCTCACACCATAACAACCTCAAGCGCAGGCGCAAAGCCTATGCGCTTACCAACCCGCCCATTGTCCAGCAACCCATCTACCAACCCCTAGTACACGCTCCTAACCCACTGACAGCCTACCCAACCCCTCCCGTAGTCCATAACTATGCCTTAACCAATCCCGCACTCCCTGTCCCGCCACCTAAGAAACCTTACACAGGAACCCAACCCTTTTGCCCAACCTGTAGACTTCACCACCCAACCCAAACCCCGTGTCGACAATGTAGCCGGTGTGGCCGCGTTGGTCACTCTGCCGAGTTCTGTAGAGTCCCTCCCGCCAACCCAATTGCACCAACACCACCAGTCTACCCGCAGAACCCTCAACTAACCTACCAAAACCCACGACCCAGATCGTGCTTTAACTGCGGTGATCCCAGTCATTTCCGGAACGCGTGCCCAAGGCTACAAGTTCAGATTACGCAAGCGAATCCGGTGAACCAGATTTCGAACCAAGTGACACGCGGACGAGCTTTTAACATAACCGCGCACCAAGCGCAAGCGAATAATGACGTAGTTAATGGTACATTTTTGCTCAACGGATTTTATGCTTCTGTACTTTTTGATACTGGCGCCGATCGAAGTTTTATCTCTCGCGCGTTTGAGCAGAAGCTTGCGCGACCGCGCAACGACTTAAAAGAAAATTTTTCAGTTGAATTGGCTAATGGCGAAACTGTTTTAATTAACTCGGTCATTAAGGATTGCACGCTTAACCTTAACGAAAACGATTTTCTGATCGACCTCATCCCCATGCCTCTTGGAAGCTTTGATGTTATCATTGGTATGGACTGGCTCTCGAAGAATCGCGCCGAAGTTATTTGCGCCAAGAAGATGATTCGCATACCTCGAGAAAATGGTGATCTTCATATCTACGGCGAAAAACCCTCCCGCGGTCTTAAACTTATGTCTTGCGCCGAAGCCCGAAGGCTCATGCGGAAAAGGTGTAATGCATTCTTAGCCCATGTGGTTAAACCCGATGAAGGAAAGAAGAAGCTTCGCGATATCCCTGTTGTGCGCGATTTTCCTGAAGTTTTTCCTGATGATCTTCCTGGTATCCCTCCCGCTCGTGAAGTCGAGTTCCGTATTGATCTTGTCCCTGGTGCTTCCCCCGTAGCTAAATCTCCTTACCGTCTTGCGCCCGCTGAGATGCAAGAATTGGCAAGCCAACTTCAAGAGTTGACTGCTAAAGGATTCATTCGCCCTAGCTCTTCGCCCTGGGGTGCTCCGGTGTTGTTCGTTAAAAAGAAAGATGGATCGTTTCGCATGTGTATTGATTACCGCGAGTTGAACAAACTCACCATTAAAAACCGGTATCCCTTACCGCGTATTGACGACCTCTTTGATCAACTCCAAGGTGCCTCTTGTTTCTCGAAGATTGATCTCCGCTCTGGCTATCACCAGTTGCGCATCCGCGATGAAGATATTCCCAAGACTGCTTTTCGAACTCGTTATGGCCATTTTGAATTCTTGGTCATGTCCTTCGGTTTAACCAACGCACCCGCCGTTTTCATGGATCTAATGAATCGGGCGTGTAGGCCTTTCTTGGATAAATTCGTGATTGTGTTTATCGATGACGTTCTGATTTATTCCAAGACCAAGGCCGAGCATGAGCAACATCTTCGATTGGTATTGCAAAAGCTTCGAACCGAGCAGCTCTATGCTAAGCTCTCCAAGTGTGAATTCTGGTCTGATGAAGTACAGTTTCTTGGCCATGTTGTGAACAAGATGGGTATCCATGTCGACCCATCCAAAATTGAAGCAATCAAGAACTGGATCACGCCATCCACTCCTTCTGAAATCCGTTCCTTTTTGGGCTTAGCTGGTTATTACCGGCGCTTCATTTCGAACTTCTCGAAGATCGCTTTGCCTTTAACAGCTTTAACGCACAAAGGTAAACCGTATATTTGGGGCTCGAAGCAAGAAGAAGCCTTTCTAACGCTCAAGCGTTTGTTGTGTGAAGCTCCTGTCCTTGCGCTACCTGAGGGTAATGAAGATTTTGTCGTGTACTGCGATGCCTCCAACCAAGGTCTCGGTTGTGTTCTTATGCAACGAGGCAAGGTTATCGCTTACGCATCGAGGCAACTTAAGGTTCATGAAAAGAATTATACAACTCACGACCTCGAACTTGGTGCAGTTGTTTTTGCCTTGAAGATCTGGAGACACTACCTCTATGGTACTAAGTGTATCCTTTACACTGACCATAAAAGCCTTCAGCATATCTTTGATCAAAAGGAACTCAACATGAGACAACGCCGATGGAACGAACTCATCAGCGATTACGATTGTGAGATCCGGTATCATCCTGGTAAGGCTAATGTGGTAGCCGATGCGCTCAGCCGAAAACCCTGCCAGCTTAACTGTATCTTGCCGCGCACGCAGCTTCACTTCGCGCCGATTCGGAGCAATCTTGAATCACGCATTCGTGACGCGCAGCGCGCATCCATCAGTAATGGTAACCTTCGCGCCGAGTTAGCGTGTGGCGCGGAAGCGCACTTTGTCCCTAATCTGAGTGGAATTCTCTGCTATCTTAATCGCATCTGGATTCCCTTTGATGAGAATCTTCGCGCTGATATCCTGAGTGAAGCGCATAAATCTCGGTATTCTATTCATCCCGGCGCTGATAAGATGTACAAGGATTTGCGCATTACTTATTGGTGGCCCGGTATGAAGAAGGATATTGCTGTGTTCGTAGCTAGATGCCTGACTTGTTCTAAAGTAAAAGCTGAACACCAACGCCCATCTGGTTTGCTCGAACAACCAGAAATTCCTACGTGGAAATGGGAAGGTATAGCGATGGACTTCATTACCAAGTTACCTTTGACAGCTAGCAAACATGATAGCATTTGGGTAATAGTGGATCGTTTGACTAAGTCTGCTCACTTTCTGCCCATTCGTGAAAACTACCGTATTGAGCAACTCGCGCAGCTTTATGTCAAGGAAATTGTCTGCCGCCATGGTACTCCTTTGAGCATCATATCCGATCGCGATGGCCGTTTTATATCTCGCTTTTGGAAATCTCTCCAATCTGCGTTAGGAACTCGCTTGGACATGAGTACGGCATATCATCCTCAGACTGACGGTCAGTCTGAGCGAACTATTCAAACTCTTGAGGATATGCTCCGATCTTGTGTTCTTGATTTTGGAGGTAATTGGGATTCACACCTGCCTTTGATCGAGTTCTCTTATAATAACAGCTATCATTCCAGTATTGGTATGGCCCCATTTGAAGCACTTTACGGTCGTAAGTGCCGCTCCCCGATTTGTTGGAGCGAAGTGGGAGAAGCTCAAATCACAGGACCCGAACTTGTTCAAGAGACAACCGATAAAATCGCCAAGATCCGTGATCATCTGCTGACTGCCAGAAGCCGACAGAAGAGTTACGCAGATCGTAGGCGGAAGCCTCTCGAATTTCAAGTTGGTGATCTTGTTCTCCTCAAAGTGTCGCCCTGTAAGAGTGTTGTCCGCTTTGGGAAGAAAGGTAAGCTTGCTCCTCGATATGTTGGACCATTTAAGATTCTCGCGCGTGTAGGAAAAGTTGCCTACAGACTTGACCTGCCGCCCGCGCTCAGTAATGTGCATCCAACGTTCCATGTATCCAATCTCAAGAAGTGTTTAGCTGACGAGAACCTTCACATTCCACTTGATGAAGTTCAAGTTGATGAAACTATGCATTTCGTTGAGAAGCCTGTTGAGATTATGGATCGCGAGGTAAAGCAAACCAAGCGCAGTCGTATCCCTATCGTGAAAGTTTGCTGGGAGTCCAAGCGCGGAGCCGAGTTTACATGGGAAAGGGAAGATCAAATGAAGATCAAGTACCCGCACCTGTTCTCTGCGCAACCTACTTCGAGATAAATTTCGGGACGAAATTTCTTAAAGTAGGGGAGACTGTGACATCTGCCCCGATCCGACCCGACCCAGGTACCCGTTTCTCTAATCCGATCTCTTTCTTTTATGATTTAATATTTATTTATACTTATGTTTTTCCTTTAATAATAATAAAATATTTTCCTTTCCGCCTCTTTCTCTCTCCTTCTTTCCGCCGTCCCGTCCCTCTTCCTTCTCTCTTTCCGCCTTCTTTTCCCTCTTGTCGCCGTCCCGCCCTTAAGCCTTGTTTCCCTCTAACTCTTTGCTTGTCCTTTGTTCCTTCCCGCCTAAGGTTGTCTGCGCAGCTCCACGCGCCAGACTCCTTACAAGGAAGCCTGCGTGAAGACCACCTGTTACTGCGATACGCGAGACGAACTGTCCCCGCAGCGCGCTAAGGATTTAGTTCTTCCCGCGGCGCGCTATGGATACCGTTCTTCCCGCGACGCGCTAAGGAATATAGTTCTTCTCGCGACGCGCTTAGAATTAAAGTTCTTCCCGCGGCGCGCTTAGAAATATAGTTCTTCCCGCGACGCGTTAAGGTTGGTTCTGTCTGCCTTCGCGCTCGCGCTCTCTTGACCTTCTGTGTTTACCTTCGCGCTCGAAGCCTTCTCGCGCTAAACCCTTTGAGTTTTATTCTGTTTAATCTAGCCGTTTGCTTTTGTGTTGTCTTATCTTCTGTGCTGTTGACCTGACCTATCTTATGTCTGAAAAGTTACTTTTGGCGCAGCATGCGCACCAACCCCATTGGTTGGCAGAAAAAGTGACTGACATTATCTTTTGGGATCTGCTTTTTCCATGCTTGACCAGTACCTTTATCTGACCCGCCCATGCCTGTTTACTGTTCCCTGTCAGCTTTATCTTGCCCCCTGCAGCTGCCATATCTTTTGATATCTTTTGCTTTTGGAATCTTTTGCTTTTTGAGATCTTTTCCCCTTTTTCTAGGGATTGTGTTCCCTAGGGTTTCTCTATAAATAATAATGTTATTTTTCCTAACACTACACACACAAAGCACTTAAACTCTCCTGTTCTCTCTTGCTCCTTGCCGTTGTTCTCCCTTTGCCGTCTCCTCTCTCTTCGCCTCCGTCTTCCTCCCTGTTCTGTCCTGCTTTTCCGGTAACATATTATATATAATAATTTACTTATTAATTATGCTAACTTATAATCAAGACTTAAAACAAATCATTAAAACAATAATCTTGTTTATAGGTTAACTTGTGCTTGTTTAAAGTTGGTTCTTGCTTTATCTTACACCGCATCGTTTATCATGTGAGTAATCTCGTACCTAATCCCTTTTTATTTTTAATGTTTTGGGATGTTCATGTGTTCATACAAACTTAGAGTCTTAAACTTGTTTATGAACTTTAGTCGCGCAGTATCCCATGTGTTGAGGACGTTTACTTGGCTGTTTATTTGTATGTGTGTATCATTAACCGCTTTGTTCGGCCTATTCCGAAGTTTTCATGGATCCATTAGATGAACACGGGAGACCTATCGTTTACGGTTTTCTTTGTTTACACTTGCACAGATGTTTTCTTGTTTTTGTGCTCATTTGGGAGCACGGATTGAACTATGAACTATGAGCTATGATCTATTTAGGCTTGATCACAATCTGATTGCACCCTTGTTAAACACCAGACATACACGTGTTGCGCGCAGATTTATGGTTATCTATGTATTGTATTAAACTTGATTTCTCACCAACACGCAAGTGTTTGACGTTTATTTTAACACATGTTCAGGTTTGCAGTAGCTGTTTTGGAGCTTGTGGACACGTAGGAAGTTTTCTTTATTTTGGACCTAGATTAAAATGTATCAAGACAAGTTTTTGCTGTTCGAATATTATGATTTATAATATATTGATTTATGATGATTTATGTTATCTTGTTTACTTTGCGCGTGTGCGAATGAATGTATTTATTAAATATTGACACCTAATAGTGTCACGAGTAATGAAACAATATGTGGCGCCCCGATGTATAATCCGCCTTTGGTCGGGGTGTTACAAAAACTTCCAAAAACAATTGAAATACAAACATCGTCGGACTAGATGGAATACTCCAAAGCGTCTTCTAGCCTTTGATTGAGCAGACAAAAAGTTAACGGTAATCTTCTATTTGCTCAACTTTTCTTTTGAGTTACTTGTTTGAAATTTGTTATGTTGCATGCCAGTTGTTCGACCAAATTCATGTAGGTTTTGCCCTTTGTTTTTGCCTCTGATCATCTCTTTCTTTGTTGTGTTGCCACTTTTTTAGTTCTTTGTCACTGTTATTTGATTTTGGTTTTTGTTTGTTTGTTTTTTGTTGGTCTGCTTTTGGTTTTTGTATAATTGTATGTTTGTCTTTGGCTGCTTTGACGATGATTAAATGTTTTAGTTGTCAGAGTGTTTGCCATTGGTGATATTCTTTGGTCTTCAACATTGCATACCAGGTTTATGATGAAATGTTTGGCGTCATTGTTGATATTGTTTGGTTAATTTCAGTTACGCATGCCATGTGTTGGATAAACTGCTTGTTGGATATGTGTGCTGCTACTTCTAATGCATCCTGCTTAATCAATGTGTTGTTGGTGAAAATGTATATAACTTTGTAATGTTCAAGTTTTCCAGTAGGTGTTTAGAATTAGTTATCATTATTTTTACCTTTCTTTTTTGAATCTCAGGACTACTTTATATTTATCTATCCCTATATTACTTTATATTTATATCATAAACTAAACTAGCTTTTGACCCTGTCTATTACACGGGTTTTGTCAAATAATAAAGATAAATAATGTCTATTATTTCAGTTGAGATTCTCAAAATAATTATGAATTAATTTAATGTAGACTTAATTGAAAAAATAAACAGGGTTAACGAAAAGTACTAAAATAGCATCGTTTTGGAAACATCAGGTGTTGATTTGCAATAAATTTTAAAAAAAAGTACTAAAGTTGTGTAGTTGGTCAAACCTTAGGTATGAAAATGACACTTGATTCAATAATGAATATAATTCACACTATGTTATAACCCATTTGACAAAATAGTTTTAACCCATAACCCATAACCTATAATGTTTCCACCTCAATTCTTCAGGGACTAAAGTACAATTTTCACATATTATTTTCATAACCCAATTACCCAAACCCGTAACCAGGTTACCCATGACCCGTATACCCAATCCATGACCCGTTTAGATTACTTAAGCCTAAATTAACGATCTAAGTTAGGAATTGGATTGTGTTTATGATTAATCTTGCCATAATCGGCCAAACTGATATAGTTAATTAGGAAAACAAGATAAACAAACGATACGGGTTTGATCATGAACCAAATCGTCTTAAACCTAAATTCTATTATATAACCTAGGCTTCATCATAATCCAATTATTCGCGTCTGAACCTCCTATAAGATCCGGCGACCCAAACCCCTATGGTTAATTGGGTTTTTGAAGGCTGTATGTAGCTGTTCTTCGTCCATGGTTGCCACCAATGTTAACTCACAATTAACTCGTATATAATCAACGAATCAGGTAATCAATTGAATGTATATGTTCGTCTTTATTAGCTTTATAATAGCCCTAACATAAATTCATCAAACGTTTAACGGATTGGTTGATTGATTGATCTAGGGTTCTTAATCAAAAGATTGGTTTATTCGTTTCTGTATATATACATCAGTTTGCACATCTATATCAACTGACACCTTAGCTCCTCAGACGGCTAGGGTGTGTGTGTTCAAATTCCGACAGTAGGTCGCGGGTTCGAGTCTGGCCGGCCCCTTTTTGGATTATTTTAGTTTATGAGTGTTTTAAATGGTTTTTAATAATATATAATATATTATAATTAATATTAAATATCAAATAAACAATATTTTATCTATAACCCGACATCGTAAAGATTAAACGTATCGTGTCGACTAGTTTTCGTTACAAGTTATCGTGTGTGTGTGTGTGTCTATATATATATATATTATTACTAATAGACTATCATTATTTTATTAAAACCCGACACTAATGTTAAGGCTTCTAGTAGTTAAAATGTGTTTATAAATTTGCTTATATTTATTATATGTGTGTATGTGTGTGTGTGTGTGTGTGTGTATACATGTATTATTTATTTTAAAATCATAATAAACGGATTAACGTATTTAAAGGTGTTAATTATATTTTCTAAAATATAAATTTTATGTTAATTATATATATAAAGGTTTATCATTATATATTTAAACTAATTAGTTGTAGATTCGATTATATAATAAACAATGACTTTTATAATTAAGTAATAACTAATAGTAATGCTTTTACAGTAACAATAATTCGTAGTGATCAATCGTTCAGTCTATAACGTACCCAACCATAAATATAACTCAAATCATATCGAAATCCTAAATTCGTTATACGTATTATCTCATTTATAATTCACTTATAACATTATTTAATTAGGATCCTTGTCGGTAACCCTCGAAGAGCGTGATTATCGTTCTTGTCGTAAACATTCTTGTTTGGCTTATTCGATCAGGTGAGTTTTATCATTCCCCTATTTTACTCGATTTTCATAAACGTTTTGGGGACATATGCGTATATAATGCTATACATACTTATCTATATATACATACATATCAAAAATAGCAAACGTGTAATTATGTGTGATTAATCAAATCTACTTGTTATATGCTTATATGTTATTGTATTCATTCGCTTGACATATCCCCTTGGAGAGGTTTCTCATTCTATTGACCACCGCCCGATTCGCTTGGCAACGATCTTATTCTTATTACTTGCTCATGTTTGATTACCGGTGCCCGATTCGCTTGGCAACGGTCTTATTCTTATATGCTTATGATTTCATTACCGTATTTATTACGTTTTGCTTATTTATTATATTATACTTATTTTATTGCAAAACTGGTGGTAAACTCACTCAACATGTGCTGTTGACCAAAACTCCATTTTCTACGCATATGCAGGTTGCCTGAGTTGAAGGATGGACACTTAGAAAGACCTTAGGGTTATATTGAAGACAAACTTAAATTTGAATTGTGTTGTTGTATTTGAATATTGTGTATTATTTGAATTAAATAATTAATTAGATATTGTCACATTTTATATATGATAGTATCTTCGAGCTGTGAGCAATCGGATCACGCCCCGACATTTCCGCCTTAGGTTGGGGTGTGACAAATTGGTATCAGAGGCGAAGGTTATAAGATAAGTCGTTAGAAATTGTCCTAGACATATGTTAGGAACCCTATACGTGTTTATCTAAACTGTCTTATGTGCTATTTAATATTGTTTACAACTTGCTTAGATTAATTATTTAAATTGTATTTATCTTGTTTATTTGTTGCACACACACACAAATTCCGAGGTTATGCCTCAACTTTCAAAATATTTTTAAATCCTCTTAATTTTAATAGATTATATTTTATTTTGAGAAATTCCTAAAGAATTCCCGTGCTTTGCTTTTTCTCCTTGAAGCGTGGGGGTATGACAAATCTCGTATAACCACATAACTTCAAGTGGTACCCGTAATCGGCTAAACGGTTACGTGGTAAACATAACCGGCTAAACGGTTATACTTCCAAATTTTTTGTTTTAAATTATTTTAAATGCTTAGTTGGGTGAAAAATCCATGGAAATCCATGGGCACTCCAACTATTCATTTCTTAAATCATTTTCGATTTGATTTTGGGTTGGAACGTATCGTCCAGGGTGGTTTCTGAGATACACCAACTACTTATATTTGATTCGTTGATTCAATATTTAGTTGAGTCGGTTAAATGCCATGTACGCTCATGGTCCAAACAACTCCATTGATTCGATAATTCGTTAATTAGTTGGGTTTGTTAAATGCCACGTACACGCTCATGGGCTGAACAACTCAATTTTTTTATTACACGTTATTTGAATTGGGCCAATAAATTGCCATGGAACGCTCATGGGAGGCCAATTCACAAACTTTATGTTGTTTTATTTAGTTGGGCCATTCAAATTTCCATGGAAAGCTCATGGGAGGTCAACTCGTTTGATATGCTTGGTTATTTTACTTTTGGAAAATTTTATAAAACATTATTTACTTAAATGCTTTAAACTCATATATATTATTTTAATTCTTGACTCGTCCTCGAGTCTTCACTAGTATTAATTCATATACATACATATACATACACATACGCATCCCCATAATTTCATATCAACACATTCCTACAACTCACCTGTCATTTTACACATTTTCATTGTTAGTTCTCATAGAATGTCTTTCCTAAGAATCATCGTCGTAATAAACGTCGTTCACCTGTTTCCCGTAATTGCCATTCGACTACCAAAACTGCCAAGGAGTTTGCTGCTGTATTCCGTTAACCAAACAACCGTCAATCTCGACAAAACTAAAATACGCCAAAAAAGAAATCTTATACTAACTCATATTGTTTAAAGTATTATTTAAATTATATTTTCTTATTTATATCCATATCCTCAAACTATAAATTTCTAAGTATATTTAAATCTTTATCCTCAACTTTAAACTATAAATATTTTATTATCTTTTGTTTTCCTCAATATCATGATGGTTTTCACAACTTATTTTCCAGTTTATAAATCTTTATTATTAAAATTTGATTATTGTAAATTTTACTATTATTAAACTAAATTATGTATTCTCTCAATTTAAATTTTCATTTTTAAATTAAAAAAATTTTCCATTAATTAATTTAACTTTTATTATTAAACTGACTTTTTGATTGAACCTTTATCGTAAATATTTCAACTCCCTACTTTGAGTTTGAAAGTTTTGAACGTTTTAAATGATAAATTCGTACTTGTTAGAATAGTAATGGTGGTTCATAGCATTTCTAGCCTTGCATTTATCTTATTTTATTATGTGTTTCACTTTAATTTAAAATTTATTATTTACTCAAACGTCCATTATTGATAATTCAAATTACTTACTTCCTAATATTTATAACGATTTTATGAAAAAGAAAAAAAAATCCACGAATTCCCAATTTAATCTAATTTAATTACCTACCTTATATTTTATAAATTTTAAAGGTTTAATTGAAATAGGACTATCTCGGTGATTCAGGAATATCCGCTTCTCAATTTGATCTATTAACAATTTAATTCAAATATGTATATTTTCGCATGATCATTAATATTTAAATTATTAATTACTAATATTTTAGAATATTTTAATCAAATTAATCTTATCTCAAAATCACCAACCTGAAAAGCGATGACCTTATGTTAATTTCTCTCTAAAACTCATAAGTACTTAAATTAATCAAACTCGACTCACCAAAATTTTCGTTAACTATGTTTAAACTTATATTCTCGATCTTAGAAACTTTCATTCCTAAAGAATACGATCTTTAAGGACTCCGCATGCCATTAACTATTTGTTATAAATTAAACCTTTGCATAAATCATCCCGTGAGTAAAATTCCTTTATCGAAGTTAATCTATTAGGATCTTGTATCTCCATCTCATTTCCTTAATTTCGATTATCACAATAATATCTATTTTCTTAATCGATTAAGATCTTGTATCTCCATCTCATTTCCTTATTTTACCCAATCTATTTTCTTCCATTTACAAAATTTTACTTTTAAAAGCAAAAGAGGTTTTCAAAATCTCACGGTTTTATTAATTCAGTTAGATATTTATTAATTATAATTTGAAATTCACATTTAGAATTATCAAAACAATTGTTTTCTCTTAAAAATTTTATTTAAAACGTTTTGTAACCCACATGATGTAGCGAATTATACGGACCATCCGACGATAAGAGTAATTATGGATGCATACATAATTATCCGAATCCTCGTATGGAAATCATAATACGTGCAATTATGTGTCATGATCTAGAACCTAAGGTAACTTGGGTAACGGTACGAATGGTGAAATGATAAGGACATGGTGGATACGCCGCTAGTACATCCTATATATAAGTGCCCTTATCGGATTGTCATTTGAAGCGTTGCTTCGGTTATTATAAGTTCTATGTTATGAGATTTTCGTTAAAAACTTAATTGTTTTCAAAACGATGATGTTGTGGTTTTCCCTAATTTCGGGACGAAATTCCCTAAATTAGGGGAGACTGTAACAACTCGTGTTTTCCGCATACAAATTTAAATCCATAACCCGACTCGTTTTGTATTCGGGAAATTTTAACAATAAAAAGTATCACGTTTATCGAGGAAAATCTATACAATTTATATATATTTCTTATTTATTTAATATATATATGTAACTTTAAAAAGTATGCACTTTTAACCCAAAATACAAGCTTTAAACCTATAATGTTTCCACCTCAATTCTTCAGGGACTAAAGTGCAATTTTCACATATTATCTTCATAACCCAATTATCCAAACCCGTAACCTGGTTACCCATGACCCGTATACCCAATCCATGACCCGTTTAGATTACTTGAGCCTAAATTGACGATCTAAGTTAAGAATTGGATTGTGTTTATGATTAATCTTGCCATAATCGGCCAAACTGATATAGTTAATTTGGAAAACAAGATAAAAAAATGATACGGGTTTGATCATGAACCATACCGTCTTAAACCTAAATTCTATTATATAACCTAGGCTTCATCATAATCCAATTATTCGCGTCTGAACCTCCTATAAGATCCGGAGACCCAAACCCCTATCGTTAATTGGGTTTTTGAAGGCTGTATGTACTTGTTCTTCGTCCATGGTTGCCGCCACTGTTAACTCACAATTAACTCGTATATAATCAACGAATTAGGTAATAAATTGTATGTATATGTTCGTCTTTATTAGCTTTATAATAGCCCTAACATAAATTCATCAAACGTTTAACGGATTGGTTGATTGATTGATCTAGGGTTCTTAATCAAAAGATTGGCTTATTCATTTTTGTATATTTACATCAGTTTGCACATCTATATAAACTGACACCCTAGCTCAGACGGCTAGGGTGTGTGTGTTCAAATTCCGACAGTAGGTCGCGGGGTTCGAGTCCGGCCAACCCCTTTTTGGATTATTTTAGTTTTTGATTGTTTTAAATGGTTTTTAATAATATATAATATATTATAATCAATATTAAATATCAAATAAACAATATTTTATCTATAACCCGACATCATTTTATCTATAACCCGACATCGTAAAGATTAAATGTATCGTGTCGACTAGTTTTCGTTACAAGTTTTCGTGTGTGTGTGTGTGTCTATATATATATATATATTATTACTAATAGACCATCATTATTTTATTAAAACCTGACACTAATGTTAAGGCTTCTAGTTGTTAAAATGTTTTTATAAATTTGCTTATATTTATTATATATATACATGTATTATTTATTTTAAAATCATAATAAACGGATTAACGTATTTAAAGGTGTTAATTATATTTTCTAAAATATAAATTTTATGTTAATTATATATATACATGTTTATCATTATATATTTAAACTAATTATTTGTAGATTCGATTATATAATAAACAATGACTTTTATAATTAAGTAATAACTAATAGTAATGTTTTTACAGTAACAATAATTCGTAGTGATCAATCGTTCAGTCTATAACGTACCCAACCATAAATATAACTCAAATCATATCGAAATCCTAAATTTGTTATTTGTATTATCTCATTTATAATTCACTCATAACATTATATAATCAGGATCCTTGTAGAAAAGCGTGATTATCGTTCTTGTCGTAAACATTCTCGTTTGGCTTATTCGATCAGGTGGGTTTTATCATTCCCCTATTTTACTTGATTTTCATAAACGTTTTGGGGACATATGCGTATATAATACTATACATACTTATCTATATATACATACATATCAAAAATAGCAAACGCGTAATTGTGTGTGATTAATCAAATCTACTTGTTATGTGCTTATGTGTTATTGCATTCATTCGCTTGACATGTCCCCTAGGAGAGGGTTTTCATTCTATTGACCACCGCCTGATTCGATTGGCAACGATCTTATTCTTATTACTTGCTCATGTTTGATTACTGGTGCCCGATTCGCTTGGCAACGGTCTTAGTCTTATATGCTTATGATTTCATTACAGCATTTATTACGTTTTGCTTATTTATTATATTATCCTTATTTTATTGCAAAACTGGTGGTAAACTCACTCAACATGTGTTGTTGACCAAAACTCCATTTTATACGCATATACAGGTTGCCTGAGTTGCAGGATGGACACTTAGAAAGACATTAGGGTTATATTGAAGACAAACTTAAATTTGAATTGTATTGTTGTATTTGAATATTGTGTATTATTTGAATTTAATAATTAATTAGATATTGTCACATTTTATATATGATAGTATCTTCGAGCTGTGAGCAATTGGATCACGCCCTGGCATTTCCGCCTTAGGTTGGGGTGTGACATTTAGTACACGGGCTGAATAAAGAAAATAACATCAATAAAAAAGATGTTTATATACGTGGTATAATTTAGGAATGTATAACAATTTCTCATATATGAAATTAAATATTACATTATATATAAATTTGAAAAAAAATTAAATACAAAAATTGTTCATAAACCTTCAAATATCTCATTGTACAAAACATTTGTGGTTTTCCCATGTTAGTTATTCAATGGTATGAAAGGATAACTTTAAAGTTTCAAAATGATAAAATAAATCAATAATCAAGCCAAGTTTAAATAAATTTTCACATAAGGAAAATTCTAGGTACTTAGATGTACACACACTCGAAAATAGATTTTTAATAGTTTAGGCATATGTTAGTTGTTTTACGTAAATAAAAAGGATCTTTATAATAATAATATTTTGAAATAAAGTATTTAAAAAATTAGTTTGAAAAACGTAACAAATAAATAAACATTAAACATTTTTTTATTTCTGGAAATCACATTAAATGAGAGTTAATGAAAATTTAATTTAAGCATTTTAAAAATAATAATAAATGTAGCAAATTATTTTAATAGATTTAAATAGAGTTTAAATCTGGAAATATCTTTTGTGTCATCCTATATGGACGCTTTAGAAATATGTCATATGTCCACATTGTTTTGCTTTAATATAATAATAAGATGTTTAATGCACTGATTGTGAGTAATATATCAGGTGGAGTGGTACAAAATATGAGATTCTCTCGTCAGATCACAATTCCGGATCATTAATAATTTTAAAAAATTGGTCTTTTCTTTTCTATAAAGAAAGCTCCTATATAATTGAAACAAATAAAAGTAACGTTTAACATTGTTAAATGGGTGGTGTTAGCGGGTTGACGAGTCGAACCCAAACCGAAAACAACACAGCAGGGGTGAACACAAACCAAACTTAACCAATAAAACCAAGCCGAGATTAACAGAAAACTAAATTAACTAAAAATCAGTTTTGGTTTTGTAACCTTGCTTATAACCAAACCAAACCAAACCATTCATAATTCTATGAGTTTCCAACCTTTTTTTAATATATTTCAGGCTTTTATACCATCATTCATATTTTCATATATTTCCAACCTGTTTACGACCATTTAGGATTATTTCGATATGGATTAGTAATTAGTGATCTCTATGCTTTTGTTGCTTCTGCGTCTAACATAGAATTCGAAAGGAATTTAGGTTTATAAAACAAGCCTACTGTTTTAAACCCACCATATCTTAATCATTTAGTCTTTAGCCTGTTGTACGGAAGCCCAATTACAAATAATCATTATTCTTGATTAAACTTGGCCTGATAAAATGTTGTAACTTTAAATTTTTTAAAAGCCTAAGAAAATTACATCCGTTAATTGACCGAAATTAACAGTCTGATCCATAACCAACAGTTAACCAAACCGACCGTAACTGAATTATCGGTTTCGGTGAAGGCCCTACACTGAACCGTGTTCACCCCTACAATACGGACCTGAAATCATGTTACATAAACATTAAGAGTGAACACTTTAAATTTGTTAATTTACATTTTATTTATTGTTGACTGGTCATGCGTTATCGATTTTGTAGGATGAAGGTTTTATCCACTTCACATATTTCATAGTCGAATACTATTGAGTAGGACATGATGATGAAGTGGTGTGCACATCAATTAAGGCCTAGGAAATGGTGAGAAAATCTCATAAGTTTAGAAGTTATACAAGAAGAATAATCTTGAATTATTAATAAATTTGAGGGTTTGTTTTGTAAGTTTATTTTAATATGGATTATTCTAGAATAAGTTTACCTTGTTTCCTAAGTTATGTTTGGCTTGGAGAGCAAGTTTAGTAAGTCTATAAACAGGGTCTAGATTATTAGTTTTATTTGAGAGAGTCAAGAGAAGTCTCTTCTCCTTGTATGTTCGTGAAGTTATGTTTGTTTGTTAAGTTTGTTTGATTATATGAAAAGAGTCGAGGGTTGTCACCTCAATATCTCGTGTTCGCTTGTTTGTTTGTGTGTTTGATCTGATTGTTTGATCCGTCTGGGCATTGGTATTAGAGCTTAGGCTCGTTGTTCGTAGAAGTTCTTGGGTTTCCTTCTTGAAATCTTTGTTCGATTGAGTTACAATCCCCGGGTTACATCACAAGTTAGAGAAGTCGATTACTTTTTAATCTGTTCGTTGACCAAGAAGTTAAAGGAGTGATAATATATTCTTTTGGGAGATATTGAAATTCACAGTGTCTAGAAAGTTTTAGTTTTTGTTTTTAGCCGCCAATTAAACACCATATGTGTTCTTTTGAAACTTTTGTGTGAATTAATTAACCCAATTATTTGTCTCGTACGGCACACAAAGTTGAAGCAATTTATTTATTTTTATGGGGGAGCTATTTGAAACGGGTTTTTTTTTTCAAGTAACAGAAACTGTTTGAATCATCGACCACGTTAGCATTGTGATATGGCTAGTGATAAAGAAGGGAGCTCAGGAACAGTGAAAGAATCAATAGGTGGTTTTGTCTTGCAAGCACCGAAGCTAACTTCGACCAACTACGCGTCATGGTTGGTTATGGTGAAAATTATCTTGGGTGCGAATGGTTTGCATGATGCGATTGATAAGGAAAAGGGAACTGGAATTGAAGAAAGAAATAAGTTTATGGCGTTAGGTGTTATCTTCCAAACCCTACCTAAAGACGTGATGCTTCAGATGTCCAGGTATTAAAAACCGAAAGATGTTTGGGAAGCGTTAGGAGTTCGTTATCTTGGTGCATAAAGAACTCAGAAAGCTCGTGTTCAAATGCTTAGAGCCGAGTTAGATGGATTGAAGATGGGCGAGACATAAAGTATTGATGATTATGCAGTGAAGTTGGGTGGAGTACAGTCAAAGTACAAGAGCTTAGGAGCAGTACTTGAAGAGGAGGTTTTGGTAAGAAAATTCTTGAACTCTATGCCAGATAAATACTTGCCAGTTGTTTCTTCGATAGAGCTACTCGCAGACATCGAAACAATGGCATTTGAAGATGTGGTTGGACGTTTAAAGGCATATGAAGAAAGAAACAAGTTCAAGAATGTGAATGGAAGTTCATCCCAAAATCAGCTCATGTTCACCCAAACCGAAAAGAAAGTTGAAAACTACCGAGTACGTGGTAGAGGCCGTGAAAGATGTAATGGACGAGGAAGAGGGAATCCAAGATGGAATGATGAACGCGAGAATGATGAACGGGTTAAATACCGGAAAAAGAACCCAGGAGAATGGCAAGACAGAAGGAAGTATGTAATGTGTTACAACTGTGATAAGATTGGGCACTACTCGAATGAATGTAAAGAGCCAAGCAGAGGAAAAGAAGAAGTGAAATTGACAAAGAAAGAAGATGATGTTGTTTCTTCTTTGTTCATGGCAGTTTGTTCAATAAAGAGAGTAAGTTTGAATGAAGAGAGGGTTATTTCTGGTGTGTTTGAAAAGGATGAAAAGAATGAAGGAACGTGGTACTTAGACAATGACGCAAGTCATCATATGTCAGGAAAGAAAGAGTTTTTTACTACCTTGGATGAACGATTTTCGGGTCAAGTGAAGTTTGGTGATGGATCCGAGATTGAAATCAAAGGTAAAGGTAATGTGACTGTGGTAAGTAAGACTGGTGAAAAGAAAACGTTTTATGATGTTTTCTATATGCCTAAGTTGAAGACTAATCTTCTTAGCTTGGGTTAGTTGGATGAAAAATGATGTAAGATTGAAATAGTTAATGAAATATTGAGGCTATATGATCAGAAAGAGAGATTGTTAATGAAGGTTCAGAGAAATCTGAATAAGACGTACAACATCAAGCTTCAGGTATGTTGTAATCGTAACAACTTTGAAGTTGAAAAGAAAGTAAGTTATGATGTGAAACCGATTATGAAAGTGAAGGATATTCGGTTTGGAACGATTCCAAATGATTTGTTTGGAGTTCGTGAAAGTATTAGTCAAGAACGAGTTGATGAGAAGACTCGAGTTGAGAAAGAAAATAGCAATGTGGCTTCAAAGTTAAGCACAGAAGGAACGAATGCTAAGTTTGAAAAATCGGTGAAGCAAGTATATTATGGTCAGTTGAAAAGAAGGAATAAAGCAAGAAAATGAGCAATTCAAGATTAAGGGTGTGAATGAAGAATAATCTTGAATTATCAATAAAGTTGAGGGTTTGTTTTGTAAGTTTATTTTAAAATGGATTATTCTAGAATAAGTTTACCTTATTTTCTAAGTTAGGTTTGGCTTGAAGAGCAAGTTTAGTAGGTCTATAAATAGGGTCTAGATTATTAGTTTTATTTGAGAGAGTCAAGAGAAGTCTCTTCTCCTTGTATGTTCGTGAAGTTATGTTTGTTTGTTAAGTTCGTTTGATTATATGAAAAGAGTCGAGGGTTGTCACCCCAATATCTTATGTTCGCTTGTTTGTTTGTGTGTTTGATCTGATTGTTTGATCCGTCTGGGCCACAAACATGAGTCTTATTCTATTTATTATTTACACATCAAATGATATTATCAGGTGCTTAAACTCTAAGCTAAATAAGTACTAACAAGCCACTACTTACTCTACAGATGAAAAAGGCAGGAGGCGGCGCAAAAAGCCAAAACCATAGGCATATGAAGTCAAATGTAAATCCCAGAATCACGAAACACCATCCTTTATATCTAAAATAGTTACGATCTTTTGGTAAATACTAGCTACAAACCTAATGGAAATATACTGTAAATATGGCACCACCAAATGTTTTGTAAATACACACGTTTTAAGCATGACTTTTCGTTGCTATGATATAATTTTATATATGCGTTTAGGTTGGCTTTACCCGCAGCAACGTCCGGGATAATGCAACTAGTTAATATATAAATATAAGCACCATGCGCTGATCAATTGCTTAACAATTAGAGGCGATGTTGATTCCATCTCCATTGCCATTCAATGTTAGGGAAAAGTTAAAATATAAAGGGAGACAAAAATGAGAAGGATGAGAAGGATTTGTAGTCATACAAAAACCACTCAAAAAAATTCCAAAAAATTAATTAAAAAAAATCATAACTTAAAATATAAATAAAAAACCCGAAAAGACACAATGCAGAAACAAAAGACACAATAACGAAAATGAACAAAAGACACAATAAATCGCAAAATATAACACAATGCCGAACAAAATATAACACAATGTTAACTAATAAAACACAATATCAAGAAAAAAAGACACAATTAATGACGAAAGTAAACACAAAACACAATGATAAACAAAAAGACATAATTATCTTTCCCTCAACATTGTGTTTTTTTTTTAGAACAAGAAAGACGGTGGAAACATTTTCGTGTTTCTACTTTTTTTTATTTTTGTATTAAATTTTGAGTTATGATTTTTGTTTGTTTTTTTTTTTAAAGATTTTTTTATGTGACTATAAATCTTTCTTATCCTTTTTATTTTTCTCTCTTTTATAGAATAACTTCACCAACAATGTTAATGCCCTTCCCTTTATAGTATAACAACATTCAATGTTAGACGTTTTTAAGAATTCCAGATTATGCAACACAAGAAACTGGTCACAAAGTGGAGCCTGGCCGATCTAACAGTTTAGTTAAAATCTAAGATAATTCCCTTTTCTAACTTTGTTTATGATGAGATTTCTGATTTTACTATTCGGCTGTTCTAGATCTGATTCTATTTTGTAAATATTCTTCCATGTGCTAGCATAACTTGTTTTGATAGGAATTATTTCAACGAGCCAATGCCTAGTAATTTAAGCATTTAAGATACCTAACAAAACAACAAAATATCATCCCTAATCATTAATTGAAGAAGAAAAATATGTCACCAATTTAAGCATTTAATTAACCTTTGATTTTATTTGTCACCAATATATGTTTTACATAAGTTCATATCCGAATAAGCGTGAGTGCAATTAACTCGTTTTTTTTTTTTTTTTCTGAACGGCCATGTATTAATTATAAACAAGACCCAATTGACGTGTGACACAAAATTAGAGCCAAGCACGGATCCAAACAAAACATCCAAAATGGAATACATGCATTGGATCTAGAATTAAACCAAAGAGAGATATAACTTCCCAAAATCGCTTATTGTTGAATGCTGTCTCATTCCAACAAACTACAAAAGAGAGAGAGATTTTTGTGTTTGAGTTTGTTATAAGTGTCAGATATCAGATGAATACTTCCAAAGTGTACACTTACACTAGTCAAAGCACAACATATACGTACTGAAATATCTTGGACCACCAAATCACTTCTATCTTCTTCACCTTGAGTATTTTAATCTGTATTCGAGTTTATGGATTCATAATAGAGTATATTTCATAATAAAAAGTAGCATTTATATCGAAATCGAAACAGAAGGCAAACGAATATGAACGCCATCAAGCTCCTCGTCTTCCTCCCTCTACTCCTCACCGTCACGTTCCAATCCTCCCTAAAACCTCCGTTATCTCCGTCAAGTTCCGTTAACCAAAACTCAACTAACGACACAAATGAGGCTCCTCTTCAACAATACTTGGAACTCACACTCCCACTTCCCACCAACAACATCACTCCAGCATGCTCCACCAGTATCCTTAACCACACCTTCACAAACACCACCTCCGTTAACGTTAACTACACTCCACCTCCGGACACATGCGAATGGAGCGTCTTCTTTCTTGAGTTCCGAGTTGCATGTAAAGGCGAACAACATGATAACGGCATTGCCGGAGTCTGGATTGGCGGCATAGAGCTCTTGCGGACGAGTACGGCTCAACCCACTTATAACGGAGTCTTCTGGAACGTTAGGAAGGATGTCACTAGGTATTATTCGGTTATTACACAGCATAATCTCACACTATCTGTGTTCTTCCAAAGCCTTGTTGAGAACCACGAGTTTAACGTTGTTTATAATGTTAGTGTTTCATTTTTGTTTTACTCGGATACCGCGGAAGCTCATTCACCGAGTAGAAAACTGATTTCTGTTAAGAATTATGAAAATGACGGTAATACCCCTGCGGATGTCATTATTCCGATATCTGGAGGTGTTAACGATGGATTTTGGTTTAGAATTCATGATGAATCCGATACTCGAACGAAGGATGTTCAAATTTCTTCTAAAGCTTACAAAGCGGTGCTTGAATTGTACGTTTCGTTTCATGGAGATGATGAGTTCTGGTACATGAATCCTCCGGATTTATACATAAAAGCTAACGATCTACCGATCACAAGCGGTAAGGGATCATACCGCGAAGTATTGGTGACGATTGACGGGAAGTTAGTTGGAACTGTGATTCCATTTCCGGTGATTTTCCCTGGAGGAATTAATCCTTTGTTTTGGAAGCCGGTTGTGTCCATTGGAGCTTTTGATCTTCCATCTTACGATATCGATTTGACTTCGTATTTAGGGCTTTTTTCAGACTGCCACAATCATTCAATCGGGATTCGAATATCTAATGGTATATCCTTTTGGCTTGTGGATGCAAATCTGCATGTTTGGTTGGATAATTCGAATGTACAAGCGATCATGGAGTATGAACCTCCATCAATGGAGATCGAACACAAGTATGAGTTTGAAGGTCTTGATGGTGAATTTAAGACGGAAGTAGAACGAAGCACATCATCTACTCGTTTAGTACAATCAAGCAAAGGCGTATTGAAAACCAAAGTAACCGAAGAAATCAAGTTCACAAACAAGCTCAAGTTCAAAGAGTATGGAACTAGAAAAGAACTCGAGCAGAAGATCAAAACGAAGACGAAAGTGAAGATCACAGACAACAAGGGTCACTCAGTAGGAGAAACTGTAATTGAAAAGACATATCCTCTAAAGATCACCGTAGCAGCCAGACTGGGATCATCTAAAGGTGGTTGGTTAGTGAACACGACGGTGATTCAAGGGCGGAATGAAAAATTTACCAATGAAATTGGTTCGGTTTCTAGGGTTTTGAATCATGATTTGAATTGTACAGGATGGATGATGTTGGTGAAGGGTAATCCCATCATTTCTGGTTTTACAGAAAATCATCAAAACTATAGTTACATGGATGTTTTGAAAGGGTGTTATTCTCGAAAGGTTGATGTGGTGGAGGGTGATGTTATTGCGGATGAAACAACGTCGATTTGTGTCAATTAGTTCTATGTTTTCCCACTTGAATCGTTTGGTAGTTTAAGTTAGTTTGTAATCTGAATAAATTCAAGTTTCTAAGTAAGTTTACTTTTCCTGTTGACTACGTTTCTTTTATGGAAACTAGAGATGTACCCGGCGCGTTATGCCGGCACGCTGGGTCATTTAAATCTGTTTATGGTTACTTTGCAGCAAATATAAGCACAAACACATAAGCTAGTTTTAGTTGTATATCAATTACTAAAGATAAAATTAAAATGTCAGAAGTCATAAGTTGGAACATTTTATTATTGGATTATATTATTATTATGTATTATTAGTGTGAGCTTACGGCCCATCTTAGATCTCTAGGGTTTGCATTCTATTTCTATATATTGTAATGCATTATCAATGAATAAACGATCCAGTATTTTACCATTGTTAAACATGGTATCACAGCCAGGTAGGGCTGTCATTTTTACCCGAAACCCAACCCGAAAAAACCTCCACCCGAACCCGAACTAACCCGACCCGAAAAACCCGAACCCGAACCGAAGTAATGCGGGTTGGTTTTCGGGTTTGATTTATAAGTTTTGGGTCAACCCGAAAAACCCGAATAAAATTTTTGTTTTAAAATTAACTATATTTTTAAGTATAATAGGATGAGTCTTAGTCACTAAAGTTATCAGAATTTGAGCCTAATCGATTGTTCTCATTCCAATTATTATGGATCGATTGTTCATTATTAATTTATGTTTTCTGTTTATTACTAATAGCAACCGTAATTAAACAACCAAATCACGTCTGATTGAAGACGATTATGGTTCGAGTTAGTTACTTGGTTTTACTATTCTTTTGAGTTGTTTTATGACTTTATCAAGTTATGTTGATTTATTATTTGATTACTTGCGACGAGCAAATAAGAATATGTTGTTTTAATTTTTGATTGAAGTTTTTTAAATTTTTTGTATTATTTTCTAGGATACTCGAAGCCCGATTAACCCAACCCGAAAAAACCCGAACCCGAATTACCCGAACCCGAAAAACCCGTGAGAGATTTGGGTTGGGTTTCGGGTTAAGATTTTAAATTTTAAAACCCGAAGTACCCGACCCGAAAAACCCGAAAAACAAACCCGAAGAACACCCCTACAGCCAGGTTAGGCTCTATACCGTTTCCACAGCGCCATACTCAAATAACCAAACCCTAGCCGTCACTTGAGAAAAACCCTATACAGGGCGGCGTGCCGCCATTGCCGCCGCCCTAGTCCGACCGCCGTTCAATTTTGTTTTCTTTAGTTTCTATTTTTTGTTTATCGTTTTAATAAAGCTTCGTTTTTGATTCAAGGTCTCTGTTGTTGTTCTCAATGAAATCTTTTTTTAGATCTGCTACTATTCATCGCTGCTATCGCTCGAAACATTTTCATTGCCACTGTTTAAGGTTGACTTTGCTATCAAACTTACTTTGCTCTTGTCTCATTCAGGCATTTTGTGCATTGGGCTGTACAATCAAAATATGAATTTGTTTTTGTCTTATTAAGAAATGTGGTTGAAATTAGTTTCAATTATCACCTTGCAGCGAAAGTGAATTAATTGCTACCACTCCAATACGTATGTTGATCTTCGTTACGATGAAGTTTTGTTTGCGGGACTTGTGTCAGCGCCTAAAAATGGTTTGAGTTAATTTGTTTGATCCTACTCCGTCAAGTTGGACCTTGCGCCGGGCGCCACGCTGCTTTCTTTTGTTTTTATTTATTGCCGCCGACTTCGGTCCGCTGCTTATTGGACTATGGTCCCTATTATTGCCGCCGACTTCGGTCCGCCGCTCATTGGACTTCGGTCCTCTTTCACGCTGCTTGCAAGACTACGGTCCGCCTCCGCGCTGCTAGTTAGTTTTTTTCCAGCCGCTACCCCTTCGAATTTCGCGTTTCTTGCAGGATTATGGATGTATCATTGAAGCCCACGGATAATATAATCAAGCAAAGTATGGATTCATTGGCAAAAGTTTGGATTTCCATGTCGATCGAAGCACGCTTATCTTAATTATTATTTTATGTTTTTTTCCTTATGTTTCCCAGTCTGAACTTCTGGTTTCCTTCCGTTCCGACTGCGGGGTAGTATTGGATTATATTATTATTATTATGTATTATTAGTGTGAGCCCACGGGCCCATCTTAGGTCTCTAGGGTTTGCATTCAATCTCTATATATTGTAATGCATTATTAATGAATAAACGATCCATTATTTTACCATTGTCTAACATTTATATTGTTAAGGATAGCATTTTACATTATTTCTACCCGACATAGATAAGTTATGTTACTTATGCCTGCAATTGGGCAGTTCTCCAAAATGGTGTTTTTGCGGGCGGTTTTTTTCGAGCTGCGTTTGTCTACCTTGTGACGTGATTGACAAAAGGTTTTGCATGAGAAAAATGTAGCCGTCTTTCGGGCCCTTGGTTTAAAAAAACGCGCTCGAGGCAAAGTGAGGCGAGAAGCGACCTAAGGCGAACAACTCAACGCTTTTGCCTACCCAAGGCGAAGCCTGTTAAAAAAGCGAACGCTTTTTGCGCTTTTGTGCGAGTCGAAAAGCGAGGAGGCGAAGGCTTTATGTACAAAAAGCGACCAGTTAACCCATTTTCAACTTAACCTTTATAATTAGTCATTTCTAGACTTTTCACATTTGGCAATAAACTTTTGAAAGTTGAAACAATTTTGAATAGTGCTCTTTTGGAAACACTTATGAGTAATTTGGTACTCGATAACTTGTTTTTATGCTACTTTGATATTTTGGGCGAGTAATGTGGTACTCAAAAAATTATACTACACTATGTTTGGAATTTTGGGATATATATATGTTGATGTTTCATACGTTTAATATATATTATGATGTGGTTTGTGTATAATATGTTGCTTATAAATAATTACATATTTTTTAAAATACGGTCGCCTCGTGTTTAAAAAGCGTTCGTTTTTCGCCTCGAATGAGGACCTCTTCGCTTTTGTTCGCCTCACGCTTTTTTAAACCTAGTTCAGGCCAGCCATCATGACTGGATTATGCTCCCTAGCACTTAGGATTATCAGTCAACATGCAACATGTTTTGTTGTAAGTTTTCAGGCAAACGTGTAGACAAAGAAAGCCACATTCTCATTATAACATCGACGCTATAACATAAACGAATCCTAAACGGTACCAATACAAATTTCCAAACCATTGAAAATACAACTCCCATTCATCAATTGTCACAGGAGCAAATAACTACCAATGATAGTGGAATTTTTCATATAGCCCAAGTTTGTAGTTTAACTTTGTTTTAAAGGTGTTGCATTTTGAAATCACTTCACAGGTATTATCCATAACCAAAAACAGTTGTGCTGTTCATTTAACTCGTTTTATAACGGATAATAAATGCTGGAAAAAGTTATAAAAGACGATTGTCGTGCCAGGCATGAGGTCACAAGCCTTACCAGAACCATAGGGCTGACATCGGCTCATACTAGAACTTAACCGGTAGCAACCTGGGTTCAAACCGGTCCAACCCGACCGTTTTGACTTTTTTAACCCAGTTCGAACCTGAAATGGTTAGAAGCCGAATTGTTGGCTTCGCCGGTCAAACCTGATCCTTTCGCTTTTGACTCATTGTAGGTCCCTTAGGGGTGGATCTAACAACAATCTTGTATCAACCAAATATGGTGCTAGCGGAATATCACACCGAGTCACCTTGGTTTCAAATCTTGGAACTGTTACGTTCGGCTTTTGTGTGTGAGAACAAGAGAGAATAAGAAGATAAGATTTGACAAAAGCTTTTGTTTTCTCATGACAAGCTTCCTATTTATTGGGAAGCTTGCATGAGAATGGATTTCATTCATGTAATGCCCAATGGGCTTATGTACATGGCCTTGGGCCCAATATGATTACAAAATATAAGCCCAATACTACTAACAATACAAAAGACTAATAATAAACAAAACGAGACCCAACAATCTCCCTCTAGTCTTTAGTATTGGAAGCCGTCAGTGTCGTATTCCAGAATCCCATCTTTAGAGAGTGGAATCTCAACAAGTCTCTTGATAAACTTGTTGAAAGCTTCAACTATCTTGTCTGTGTTCTGGCGGCCGATGTCTTCAACTGTGGGTAGGGCGAGTTATAGAGCTTCAAAATGTCTTCTTTGCAAAGCCCCATCAACTCGTGCTCGTCATATACTCTCAAGTCTTCCATCGATTTGCGGTGAATGACGGCTTCTCCTGTTGTATTGTCCAACTCCTAACTGATGAAATCATGGAGAAGGTTTGAAGGAAACGGTTCTCCATGATAAATGATCTGACTGTCGTCTGGAGCTGCATACCTCCACATCAATCTTCTTTTCCCAGTCACCTGGTCAATCTCTCTCGGATTCTTGTATCTCCGGCCTTTATTCACCTCAAAGTTGGCATAATCCAACTTTGATTCCCGATGCAGATGACGCTTAAGCTAGCCATCGAGATTCTTCTCACCAACCCCATCTCCCACTGCCTTTCTGAAGTAGTTTATGTCTAGCTTGGACAGAGAATGCAACTGCTTCGAGGAGAGGTAGATGAGGTCTCCGCTTGCCCGTAGTATAGCCTAACTACTACTTTCCCTGTGATACCTGGAGTATACAATTAGAGAATCATCATGATACGGGTAGTTGAGTGAGCGAGAACCTGCACGACTTGTCACATAATGAGCCTTCTTCTTTTTCTTCACGGCTGTTTGTGATAAGCCTACAGTCTGGGCAACAACGGGTTCAACTTCTTATGCAGACGTGACTTGATCTTGAGCTGGAGGTGTATCTGGATTAAGCGAGTAATTGATGTAGTCATCTTCTTGCGTCGTCTCAGCCTGAACTGTTGCAACTACTTCTAAAGTAGCTCCAACCTCTAAGAAGGAATCCAGCATACCTGCAAATGTATCTGCATCAAACAGCTCGTTAAATAAATTATCGATGCTCGCGTCATCTTGTCGCACCTTCTTTGCGGCCTCGTATGCGGCGGGGTCTTCGTGTTGTTCTTGAATGTGTGGAGGTGATTGAGTGTTACCTTCACCTCCACCAGCCACACCGCCTCTGCTATCTCCTCCATCGCCTCCTTTGTCACCACCATCATCATCGAAGCTATCGTGGACATTGTCGTCCACGTCGTCATCATCTTCATCATCCTCGTCATCATCATCACTCTCTTCCTCATTATCACGGTCACCAGTTTGAGTTGTAGGTTGTTCAACATGAGTAAGTCCCAAACTGGTACCAACAACACTTCCTGCTTGGCCGACAAGTGGTACAACACGACCCACTATCGCCTCGCCTCCCGAACCCATCACAAGCTCTACATGTGCCGCAACACTTGGACCAGCAGTGGGTTGCTGCTCCACAGTGTGAGTCTTTGAGCTCGACTTCCAATTACCAAACACCGAGTCAAGGCGATCTTCAAGGGCGTGAAAATCATTGTCTCACATGCCCATGAGATCTGAAACCGCCTTGTACTTGCCCACCATATCTTCATACGTCTTCAACTAAAGAGCATTTAGACGATCTTGGGCAGCTATATTTGCTTGAATGGCCTCAATCTCGGTTCTGAATTGAGAGTTTTCATAAATAAGTGTACCGAGAGAGGCTGGGGATGTCATATGTCCTTCAAGTGCAAAAACCCTGGAATCTGTAGCTTCTTGAGTAATGAACCACTTGTCGGTTGCGCTCTCAATCTTCTTTGACAGTCTATCTTCAAGTATAGTGACGGCTGGCAAGTTCTTTTCTAGAGTAGATACCCAATCTGCTACTTTAGAGCTTTCAGCACGATGAGAAGCGAGTGACAGGGCTTCATTGTTAAGCAATTCTTGCTGGTTGTCCACTCGCTTCTGGAGAGTTTGAATCCAGGACCTCTAACTATCTATCAATGCCCCCTGCAAATCATGAGATTCCTCTAGAATCCCTATTCTATTCACCAATGCAACCTTCTCTTTCGCATTTTCGAGCTCTTTCTTCTTCTGTGTCTTGATATACTCGAGCTATACCATCTCACGTTCAGCCCTCTTTCCGTTTGATTCCTCCAATGCGATGATCCTATCGAGGATAGGATCAGCGTATACTGGAGGTTTCAAAGATTTCCTGGTGGCAACAGGTTTGGGTGAGAAGACTGTTGACTTTGAGATGGTGGGTGGTGTGTCGGAGAGGATTGGTGGTGATGTAGATTGCAAAGCTAATGTGATGGGTTTGGTAGATGGTGGTGAGGTTATGGTGGTTGGTGGGGTTGAAAGTTGTGGTGGTTTGGTGGCTTCGATTTGGGTGGTGGATGGTGTTGGTTGAGTAGGAGGTGAAGCGGTGAAAGTTTGGGACCATAAGCTAGTGTATTTTACTGGTGATACGAAGATAGGTGAGCTAAAAGGTGAGGTAGATAAAGGGTCGGTCAATATGGGTTGCCGTGTGGTATGGTGGTTTGAGTTTGTTGTTGAGGTGGTGAGGGTGGTGTGTTTTATAGTGTGTAAACAACCACCCAAGGGGAGCTCACCTTGGGTGGGATCGGTTCGTTTAATGTTATCATGAATCTTTTGTTACCGGTTACGGAGTCGTTCAATATTTTCTTTATATATTTGTTCGATCGTTTGTTTATACCGCTCCCGTATCGAGCGCTTATCAAGAACAAAACCATTCGTTGTCGGATCCGGTTTCGGGACCTACAATTGGTATCAGAGCGGGTTTGAATCAACTGATTCAACTTTGTTCTTTATATTCGGAATCTATTTCCACGATTACCCGAACCGAGACGTTAATTTACCGTTGAAGTTTTAAAAATAAAGTTTGATTTTTGGAAATAAAGTTTGAATATTTGGAGAAATAAAGATACTCGAAGTTCGTCTTGTGTGTAGATCTAAGATTCACCGCCAATTTGATGTTCATTTTAGTGGTTTATGAAGAAAAATGGCTGCATCGGACCAAATCTGTGGTCATTTTGTTTTCAAACAGTGGGTGCCAATATGTATCAGGCTGATGAAAGCCAGATCCGCTGAAATGATTTTCCGACGGAGGGTGGCCGGTAATTGCTCAGGCAGCGGTGCGTGAAGGTGAATTGATCGGTTAATCACTGTCCAGCATATGAGAGGCCGGTGGCGCTAGATAATGGCGGTGAAAAGTGGCGGATTTAAGGTATGACGATGATGATGTTTGAAAGGTGATCGTCGGAGTGCGGTTGTTCGGTAAACGGTTTTCCAGTGGCTAGGCAGAGTCACCTAAAAAGCGAGATCCGATGAACGATTTTCCAGCGGTGGTTTGGTGAATGACTGGTTGTTCGGTTTTCCGGCGTAAAGTTGAACGTTGACTTGTGATGGATAACGGTTGTTGTAACAAGGTCTTTCCGACGGAAGCGGCGCCGGTAATATTGTTGGTGGTTGTGAACGGCAGTATAATGGTGGTGGCATAGAATGGTGGTGGCTGGAACAAGGTTCTCCGGTGAACGGTTATCTGGATGAAGCCCAATACTACTAACAATACAAAAGACTAATAATGAACAAAGTGAGGCTCAACACTCATGAGCTGAGCTCGAGCATTAGGATAAGAGCACAAATAAAATCGAGGTCAAACTTCAGAAAACACCACAAATTAAACCGAGTTCGGGTGAGCAGGTCAAAATGTGTCAACGTTGGCCAATTTGTCTAAAGTCAAAACCAATATTTAGGTTGCCGAAATATTTCTCATCTTGGCTTTAGGTTGAGTTGATAGAAGAAAGTGAAATGTAAAAGTTTTAATGAGCAAAGCTCGACGCATTTTGACTTACTCAATCTCGAAGTCAGTTTGATTCATGTTGTTTTAAAGCTCAAACTCGGTTGAATTTGTGCTATTTTTATAAAGCCCAAACACCTTTTCGGTTTAAAAGAGAATTCTTTTCTAATAATTTATGAAACTGCAAATCCAAAAGAGGAACAGATCAGGGTTATTTAGAATGGTCAAACGGGCCACTTTCTCAGTCAAAATCGTTCATAACCAGAGGTTTGGTGAGGTGTTCAATTTTCTTACATTTAATTCATAAACCAATCCCCTCATTCTGTAACCCTCCATCAAAAGTGAAGATAAAAGAAATAGAATCCGATATCAACAACGAAAACACCCATTAGCGCATCACCTAACAAAGTATCAACAATCTCCAATATGATACAAATGTCACAAGACCAAAATACGCATTGTGTACACAAAGGAGAAACAATTATAGCAAACAACACATATTCTTAGAAAACCCCAAAATGAAACGGGAATCGAATTGAAAGTTGGCATTCGCTACAAGCAAACCACAAACCCTTAAAATGGATCAGTTTTAAAAGCAATTGATTCGAATCCAGCCATATAAATTGAAAACTGAATCATTAAAAATTGAGTTGGATCGGAAGTCTATTTAAAAATAAAACTTCATTTGACCCGTTTCAAAAGTAACTATTTTTTATTTGAATCGTTACAAAAGTATGTATTTTCTTTTTTTACCTTTTTCACCTAACCAATTTGTGTTTCATAAGTATGTATTTTGTATGACATTACCATTTCAAATTTACCATTTTGATCCTAACCCATTTGACCTGCTTGATATTTTTTTTATAAAATGCAATATAACGTTTATAAAAAAATATTGTGCTTATAAAAGAATTCAACACTATTCTTGTCCAATTCTTAGTAGTAGGAAACTTAATGCCAACTTTCTTTCTAAGCATATAAAATCCATTATATTTGACATCCAAAGTCAAATTGTATATCAGGTAAGAAAGAAAGAAGATGAAAAAGTTATGGTAAATCTAAAAAAAATTAACGATTAATTGATTACCTTATCATTCCTATTAAACAGATGCACGCATATGAGAAAAAAAATGTTGTCTCTTCACGCCCATAACAAAATTCATGCCTACACCTGCAACCAAAAACTCATCATTAATAAACAACGCAACAATAGTATGCACACACATTTAAATGCATATTATGATATCAAGTCACCACATATTACCTATCGCTAGTATATAAAAGTGCAATAACATTACTTATAGAGTTTTTATTTTATTAACATATCTAAATAATACTTCATTAAAAAGAATTTTTTATGCTCAGACACCCATGCACATAATAGCATGCAATCCGTCGTTAAAAAAAGTGGGCAATTGCATAGGTTCAAGGTTTGGGTAACTGGTCCCGGTCTGAAGGGGTTGATTACAAAAAGGTCCAGTTTGGTTGGGGCCTATTTTTGGGTAAAAACGGATTCTGACAAAAGAAGATTAAGGTAATAAAGGTCGATTTTAAGAAACTCAAATGACCAAAATCATCAAAAACATATACGAAAACTATTGAAAAATATATTTAGCCTACTAAAACCTACTCTAAAGTGAATACCAAATAAATTTATCCGTGTTTAATAAATCTTGTTTTCCGATAGTGATTACCTAATAACAAATAATGGTTATTTATGTTGTTGTTAGGCCATATATTGTATATTTAAGTCTTTTGTATTGTTTACCTTTGTATGTTTGTTGTCTTTGTATTATCTCATGTAATTGGGCCTAAGGCCACTCGTATTACAAGCTCATTTAGGCCCATTGTGAATATAATATGTGCATGGACTTGCACTATAATAGTGCAAGTTCCTCATGCACTACCAACCTTTTGCAAAATATTATCAACCTTATCTTTCCAACCACTCTCATTAATTTCTCTCTACTTCCTTCTCTTAGCCGAAAATAAACAACCCAAACAAGATCCGAGATCTTGGTTCTTCTAGTATGATTTCCGCTAGCACTAGAGAGATTGATCCAAGAATATTGTTGTTAGATTCGGTTTCGGGACCTACAATTGGTATCAAAGCTTTCGGCTCTACTAGTAGAAGTTCTTGGATCACAACCTTGGATTTTGGTCTTTTTTGTGAGTTTCAAAGTGTGTTCTTGAAACATCGCGTGTGACTACGAGTTTTTGCTAAAATCTTGTGTGTTTATGGGTTCTTTTGTGATTTCTGTGGTGTACGGGTTTGTGAAGTTGTGTTCAAAGTGTTATAATCTCATTCTGTAGGTCGAAAATTGTACTTGTTACCAAAAACTGAAAATGTAGTGAAAAGGATCGTAAAAAACAAGTTCCAAGGAAAATTAACTTTATAGAAAATTCAAATCGCATCGCTTATAAATCAAATCGCATCACATAAATCGCATCGCATATGAACTTTTGAATCGCATCGCATTTGGATTTTGAATCGCATCGCATTCAAAATCCAATCGCATCGCAAATTCAAAAATTCTAATCGTAACGCATTTCATAAACCAATCGCATCGCATTCTTTTGCGATTTGTTTTTAAAACATTCCCAATTGCATCCCTGTGCGATCCGATTCATTTCGACTTGTTATTTTTGACTATTTGATGACCACAATCTGATTTGTACCATGGCTAGTGATTCTGAGGCGTTGAAGACTTGCCTTTTGCTTGAGAATGAGGCGGGAACAACCACAAAGCCTCCCAAGTTTATGACCTTAAAGAGAAATTTTAATGATTTCAAATGGTGATTCAAAAACTTTATCAAATTGACAGGCGTTGCTCTTTTGAGATCACTAGAAGTTGGCCCCCATATACCTACTAGCGGAAACGTCCGAGTGTGACGTACAGATTGCTCAAACACACGTGGCACTATTAAGTGACCATAATAACATTAATTCATTTAATAAGCCAATTAACACAAGTTCGAAAGTAACAATACAAGTTCAAACCAAAACATAACCATAACAATAGTTCTTTTATTGAAATACCCTAAGTAATCTAAGTGTCTTCAATACTTCAACCTCTAATCACGGTACCTGTAACATATGTATAAAATATGGTCAGCTATAAATATAGCTGGTGAGTTTCCACAGTTTAAATACGTACATAAAAACCATACAATTCATAGACATGTGATAAACGAGCAAGTAAGTCCTTTCCAGTTGGTACAACCAACGTACTTGGATAATCGCACAAGTAAGGTCCTTTCCAATTGGTAACAACCAACGTACTTGGATAATGAGGCCCTTTTCCACTCGATACAAATGGACCAGAGTGCAAATGGGGCGTATGATCATACTTAATGAGGCTTCCCAATCGTGCAAGTAATATTCGTGCAAGTAATACAAGTAACACACAAGTCCATATACGAATTGTAGTTTTGGTAATAGAAGAAATAATACTTGAATTTTTATAAGGATGCATATGCTACCCCAAAACATTAAAAAGGGGTGGTGAAAAAACTCACCTTAGTAATTGAAGTGAAAAAGGAATAAGAATAACTTGAAGGCGTCAAAGGAACCGAAGCAATCAATCCGTACGAACTATAAATAAGAATAAACATGACTTTTAACGGCTATTCCATCGGGATTTTAAGGTTGTTTAATTGTATGATAGTTTTAGAAGATAGTTATTATTTTATTATGAATCTTATGGCTCTTAGATTATTATATTATTATTTATGTTTTAACGACAACTTGGTTATTAGTACAATTTAAGCACTTTAATGGTGAGAAAACAAAGTTTATATGTTCGAAAAGCTTGAACTATTGTTTACAAGTCGAAAATATAATTGTTGCTTTAACAAAACGATTTTTAGAGAATTAAAGTTTACTTTGCGATTATTACACGATTTTTAATAACGACTTATGAAAACGAGAAACTTGATTTTTATATGTAAAATGGTGAGATATATTTTATAGTTAATTTACATAATTTTTATTTAATTTAAAAAGGTTTTTATAAATTTATTATGATTATTAATTGATTAAAATGATTTATTAATTAATAATAAACTGGAAAAATGTTTAATAATAAAAAATATGAGATTGACCCGGGTTTCGAACCCGGGTCTTGGTGGTATAAGTTCTGGGTATTATCCAACTGCTCTGGTGACAATATTCGTTTATAGTATGGTTTTTAATACTTAAATATACTATTAGCTTTGGAATGGATTTTAATAATAATAATAATAACAATACAGTTTATTAAACCAAAAAAATGAGCATGACCCGGGTTTCGAACCCGGGTCTCATGGTTGCGAGGAATTGAGTTTAACCAGTTAAACTAGAAGGATATTCGTTTAAGAGTTAAGAATCATTATATATATATATATATATAATACTTCAGGTTCATCTTCTTCACATGAAGAACATAAACCCTAATAATTCAATCTCAGTTTCTGTTTCATGTGTGTTTAAATTAGTATAGAGTTTTTGTTTATTGGATCAAAACTAATCAAAAACATGTTACAATTACCTCAAAAGGTGTTGATTTGGTGAAGAACAAGACTCGCCGGAGCCGAAGCTTTGCCGGATTATTACGACTATTGTAGAGAGAATTAGAGGGAAAGAAGGTTATGAGCGAGTTGTAACAAGGCTTAGATCCCTATTTATACAACTAATCGGAGCGTCTAAGCGTTAAATGCCTTGATTTGATTACCCGGATTTTCCGGCAACGATTACGGGGTGATTTACGGATGTTAAACGCAATTAAATAGTTAGTTATTGTTTAGTGTTGACGGCAAATCGTTTTTATATATTTAATTTGAAAAAAAAAATGTGTTTTAAGGGGTGGCGGCCACCTCCGGCGCCGGAGGCGCCGCCGGAAAAACGAACAAGGAAGGGGGGGGCGGCTAGGGTTGGGTATATTAATAATATAATTTGAATTATTTTCATTTCTGGTCCCTCAAGTTTCAATAACCATTTAAAAGATAATTTAAGTTCTAAGTTTTAAATAAGTATTTGAAGTTTACATTTTTAACCCAAACTTTATAATTAAATTATAAAGTTTTCGGTTTTGGATTATTTACGCGTTTTACTCACGCGGCTCGATTAACGCTAAGGTTCGAAAATTTATAAACAACGAACAACGAATAATGAACATTAAATGTCGGGAATCACTTTATTAAAATATATTTAATACATCGAAACGACCCAACAGGTCGGGTTTACAATATGAACACGAATCGAAAATTGACGAATGTCACACTTATGATGATGATGATAAGAGATTTATGCTTGAAGATGAAAGGGCTTTCTGTACCTTGATTGTATGTTTATCAAATGAAGTGACTCAAACACTAAGGGAATATACAACTGCTAAAGGTCTATGGGATGCCCATGTTGAGGAGATTAAAGGAAACGTTGAGATGCAAAACATCTGCAAAGCTATGTTAAAAGGAGAACTTAACATGCTCAATTATGTGCAAGGGGAAAGTGTTGGGGATCTTATCAAAAGGTTTGAAAAGTTGCTACAAGCTATCTTATTTTTTATCTTTCTTGCTACAAGTTAGCTAAATTCCTACACACGCATTTAACAATAACTAAAGACGTATGTTCTCTCGCACACCCTCTAATTTTCTTATCTTATATATTTACGATCCTCCTAGATTTTCACATACTTTCCTACACATATGGATTGGTTATACTACACAAACATTACGATGTATAATACCATTGTACAATTTTATTGAACATTAACCATAGTAAATATCCTTCCTACACATTAACATAAATTTCTACACTTGTTTAGCGTACTTGACAACCATCCTTCTTACACATAATCATTCTTTCAAACATATGATTAAACAAACCATTTCCATACAACCACAACCATTTCAAAGCCAAAAACCAATTTAAAATCTAAGCATAAACAGGTACCTCTATGTAGGGGTGTGTATGGGTCGGTTTGGGGCGGTTTTGAACCAAACCCATAACCATAACCGACCCATTATGGCGGTTTTGGTTAATCGGTCTTGTAGGTTATAGTGAGTCGTTTATGGGTCGGTTAATCGTAACCAAAACCATTTAATTGGGCCTAAAAGTTTGGTACAATTTATTACAAAAAACGACATGACATAATCTACCAAAGTATATAATCCATAACATTAATACCAAATATTCAAACAAAATATGACATTATATAATACAATAACGAAATTCAACTTAAGTTTATAACAAACATTGAACCAAAAGCATTAAAATGATATAATCCAACATGTTTGGTGAAAGTTAATCCCAAACATATTGTTGGTTAAATAACTGAGTCGGTTTGGTTATAGCGGTTTTGGAATTAGCTTTAACCAAAACAGACCCGTTTCTAACGGTTTTTAAAAATTCATTAAACCGACCCACTAATTATGTCGGTTATTGGTTAAAATAGGTTTGGTTATTTCGGTTATGATTTGGTTTAAACGTTATAGCAGTTAAGTTGCTCACCCCTACCTTTATGTATGCCAAACATAAAGTATATTGGTTTATCATTTTTAAAAACCTACACATATTATAATAATAAAAACAAAGGTATCATAATATGTATCTACACAAATCATCATAATATTCATAGTTTCTTACACATATATATATATACAACACCTAAACATCTCATAATATATAAATTGTCAGCATATCTCTACATAGCATTTCGTTGCATCATATTGTAAACGAACAAGTTCATACACCTACACATAGCATTTTGTTTCATAATATTGTAAATAAACATATCATTTTATTCCTACACAAAATCATTATACACCTACACAGTTAAGAAATTGTTAATGCACTGTCCAAATATCCCTACACGTATACGTAACGCCTACACCCAATACATGTTAATGACGGACAAAATAAACACACATTTTCTCCTAGTTTATTATAACACACACAATGAATATAGTTTCCCTTACACACTAACATCATTGTTCTCCATCATGTAGATCTGTAACATAAAATCACAATACTTTGTTGCCAATACTAATTTTACACAAATAGCCAAACACTTTATGGTTTCTACTCTCTTATAACTCCTGCTAGGTTTAGAGAAAAAAAAAAACTTTATTGAGCTAAAATATTTTCGTAACACAAATCGAATAAAACATACAAGTCCTAATTTTAAACCAAAATATTCAATAAATCAATAAATTAACAAATTGAAACTGTAATGTAAATAATTATTCAGCATGTGTGGTCATTTAAAAAAATTGAAATAAAAAATTAAAACAAAACGAAAATGTAATGTAAGGCATTCAATAAGTAAATAAAACATTAAAACAAAAAATCACATGCACTACATATGTGTGGTTTTTGGAATGTTACAAGTTGTGGCTGGCGACAATTTAGGGGCATTATAACAAGGCATCTACTTGACAATAATTAGGTTTCATTATTTAGCATATAAGGGAAATTACCAAACTGTCCTTTTTGGTTAAAAGTCATCAAAACCGTATACAAATATTAATAAATATGTCATAACCAATGTAGGCCATTAATCAATCTTAATCAATTGTTAGAATGGTTTTTTGCATTTTTCGCACTAAGATGAATTCCCTCCTGAACCATTCCTTGTGTGCGTGTGTGTGTCAAAACATGCCAGATGATGATTTGAGTGTAGCCATTATGTTTCACATAATTAAAACTTTCTTGTTATATGCATGTCGATATCTTAATACCACCACCTGTTTTGATATTCGGACTGTAGAAAACCCTTACATATAGACCTTTACTAAATAAAACTCTTCACCATACATTATCCCTTAGGAGCTCGTTTGAACCATATTACTTTTCGTTTGTTAAACCTTACATTACAATCCATGTCAGCCTTAGCCTTTTATTTTTACCCTGTGTGATGAAATCCAGTTCATTATAGTTGTATATAGTTAGTTGTAGAGCATAGTACACAATGTACATATGTCTCAATCAGTTAGTTGTATATATTGTATTCAGTATTGTGATGTTAAAAAAACAGAAAAGGCAAAAAAAGAGTTATCAGTTGATGTTTTAGCTGATTGTAAATAGCAATCTTTTGTATTTGGGTTTGTTTATTAGTTTGTTTAAATAAACTAGGTTTCATCCACCTTAGTCACTAAATATGCCTCTAAGCCTCAGCAAAACCCGTTAGTCCGATCTTTATGCAACTGGTAGTTAATGGGTGGGATATGCCTGACTTGCAAGCATATTAAAGTTGTAACTCATATTGGTCTTTGAGGGCAGAGATATATACTAGCACATATTTCGCTAGTCCTGATTAAAAACCAAGAGGAGCGTATATAGAGTGATGGGTATGAACATGTATGCCTTAACCGGAAACAAAGTACACTCAGTTAGGCGGCTCTATTGTTTTTACAACATCACTGAAGATATTTGTTGGATTGTCAATCTAAAAAGTGTTAGTCTTGGGAATCGAGTATGACTTTAAACCTTACTAGTAGTAATTATGGTAATTAACATACCAATGATAGAGGTTGGAGTTTGAATTAGAGTTCGCTTGAGGGAAAGCAAAAGATTAGTGTGGGGATGTGATGGTCGAGTATTATGTATATATGTTAGTGTGTTATTTGTAGAGTTTTAATCATTTATTGTACGAACAATGGTACTTCATGCATGTTTATTGTGTTTCAAGTCATAGGGCGGCAATGCAGTTAATTTGGACTTGAACGAGTGTGAAATAAAAGGCGCGGCATGATTAGCAAGCAAAACGAGGCAGAAATCAAAGTTGGCTGGTGAAAGGAGCTCGTCACACTAAGCGGCGTGGTTGGAAGAGGTTCATCGCGATACGCGATGGACACTTATGTAGACAAGCGCGATACGTGATCACTTGTAAAATCGTGAAAATTAGGGTTTTGATATAACATCGGTTTTGACGAGCCAAAAACATCTATCTCATCCCAGAGCAGTTTCTAGGAGCCAAGAGACGGAATCCGACCATTCCAATCATCTAGAAAATCCTCATGGCATTTATCATTCGAATTGAAGATTCAACGAAGACGATGAGTGACTAGTCTTTTCAAGTCATACCCGGGATGTAGAATACTTTAAACTTTTAGTATACCTCATGTTTTAGAACTGATTAGTTGTAATTATTTATTATCGATCTATGGGTATTGATGTTTGGTATTGTTGAGCATTTAGTCGGTTTAGGTTTATTTCAACGGAACGATTAGTTTTCCAATTGTCGTGATACGTATCTCATAGGGTTTTACTGATTAGCTTGAGTGTGGTAAAGCATGCATATCTCATAGGGTGTAACAAAAGCAAAAGGGGCTTGATTCAATTCCTCTGGGTCGTCCACTAAGTGAGGTCTCATTGGGAGAACTAGGAAGAGAGAAGGTCACCCTCCCACTATGTGAAAGAAGAGTGCTTCTCTCATATTCACTTCTATAGAACAGATAGAATAGCTGCAGTTGAAGCCAGAGATTTTGCCCCTAACGAGACATTTTCTTCAACAACTAAACTAGCATCACGGTTCTTAATACTAGACTTGTTTTGGGGTTCCTCCTATTTGCTTTTACCAGGCGGCAAGACACTAAGTTTTGTCGGAAAGGGAATGCTTATTCCCCTCTACTGTGCGGGTGCTAAGACTACGCAAAGAATGAAATGAATCAGTTCGCTTAACCTACCTGAGCCTATAGTTCTTCTGAGTTGGCTAACACCATTCGATGACAAGCCGACCGAAGGAAGATGTACTGGGAGCCTACTTCTATCTCGTCAGATGCAGGCGCATAAGCTATAGAATCCCACCTTATTCTCAAACCCAGTGGCTCGGTTGATTGGAACTCCTTTAGGTTCATCCTACATAATCATTCTGCCGGTCCCAAGTCATGCATCCACCAAGAACATTTCTTTCTTTAAGCTTAAAACTTCATATTTGAAGGCCTTTCCGCTGCATGAAAAAAACTTGAATTAGATCTACGAAATGATCGACTCAAATAGATGGTCACCGTAAGCTATTTCTTTTCCTCCTCTTTAGTTCTGTTAATAAAAGGCCATCATGGACCAAGATCCAAATTGATCAATTTTTTACACTGATGTATCTTACTCTCTTGACCAGGTCATCATAAGAAATGCAATGCAAAATATTTTCAAGATGTTATAAAGAGGGTAGGCGTGCTAAAAGTAACATAACAGCCTCTTCCTTGCCCCTCTAAGGATCCAAGGGTGACCTTTGGATGTTGTTATGACACTTTGGTTAAGAAGGTTATTGGGGTTTAGGTTTATGGATGGATTCAGTAATCGAAAGTCCCTCCAACTCAATCAATATCAACAACATGTCGTGATCGGTTAGGCTTAGTTGATTTTGTCAAAAAAAGTAGGTTTCGGGGGTTCATTAATTAGTAGACCCCCGGTGCTGGTAAGGTCGGGACCGTGGTCCTGCGTCTCTGTTTGCCGGCCTATCTTCTTTCTGAGATTGACCAGCCAGCTGGGTTGGTTTGGCTATTCTTTTATATTGAAAAGGAGTCAGCTATCTGCACGAGTCATTTTCTTATAGGCTCCGCTAGACAACACAGCATTCTCGTTTAACCTTTGGCAAGGAACCTTTGGTTACAAGTGTCGTGTGTTTAAATTTGTTAGATGCCTAAGTTTTGACTAGTTGGTTAACCAGATTCGGTTGTTAACATTTAATTTGTTAAATGACATGAGGTTACTGTTTATTACATGCTTGAACCCGGATATGATTTGTTCTTGTTCATTGTTTACAACTTGATCAATTGATTGTTTTACTTTAAACCCAAATCATTGCTAGTGTTATTAGCACTCTAAATCTATCACTTCATAATGTTAGGAATTAGTTGCACGTTACACTGATCACATTCTCCTCATTGTTAACACCCTACTTGCCCTAACTAATTTGAGGTGATTACGAGCACTTAATTATTCTTATTTTTTATTAGACCACGACAATCTACATCATGAGGAAATTATAAAATTATAAAAAAATATTAAATAGTATAATATGTCAAATAAAATTGTTAAAAAAATTAAAGTTTAAAGAAAATGCACGTTTAACAATAAAGACGACAAGTTTGTTGGACCCTTATTAAAAGTTTATATTCACCGGTAAAATAAAAATACAGCTTTCTTATAATAAAATCCACCATTCTTTAACTAAAACCCCGAAGTTCTCGTAATCACATCATTTACTTTAAACTCTAAGTTTCGCTCATTTAAATCAAGTTCCGAGTTTCAGTTTGACTCGTGTATTTCCATGACTCATTCGAACATGAAAAAGAGCGAATCAACAGCCTCCTTTACATCCATGAAAATTGGTACATCATTAAAGACACCACGTTAGCTTCTTCTCCTTTCTATAAATATCCATTTCTTTTATCTTCACATAATTATTAAAAAATAAAAAACAATGAAACTCACCAACCTCCTCACCGTCATCCTCCATCCCATAGCTAAATTCCTACACACGCATTTAACAATAACTAAAGACGTATGTTCTCTCGCACACCCTCTAATTTTCTTATCTTATATATTTACGATCCTCCTAGATTTTCACATACTTTCCTACACATATGGATTGGTTATACTACACAAACATTACGATGTATAATACCATTGTACAATTTTATTGAACATTAACCACAGTAAATATCCTTCCTACACATTAACATAAATTTCTACACTTGTTTAGCGTACTTGACAACCATCCTTCTTACACATAATCATTCTTTCAAACATATGATTAAACAAACCATTTCCATACAACCACAACCATTTCAAAGCCAAAAACCAATTTAAAATCTAAGCATAAACAGGTACCTCTATGTAGGGGTGTGTATGGGTCGGTTTGGGGCGGTTTTGAACCAAACCCATAACCATAACCGACCTGTTATGGCGGTTTTGGTTAATCGGTCTTGTAGGTTATAGTGAGTCGTTTATGGGTCGGTTAATCGTAACCAAAATCATTTAATTGGGCCTAAAAGTTTGGTACAATTTATTACAAAAAACGACATGACATAATCTACCAAAGTATATAATCCATAACATTAATACCAAATATTCAAACAAAATATGACATTATATAATACAATAACGAAATTCAACTTAAGTTTATAACAAACATTGAACCAAAAGCATTAAAATGATATAATCCAACATGTTTGGTGAAAGTTAATCCCAAACATATTGTTGGTTAAATAACTGAGTCGGTTTGGTTATAGCGGTTTTGGAATTAGCTTTAACCAAAACAGACCCGTTTTTTACGGTTTTTAAAAATTCATTAAACCGACCCACTAATTATGTCGGTTATTGGTTAAAATAGGTTTGGTTATTTCGGTTATGATTTGGTTTAAACGTTATAGCAGTTAAGTTGCTCACCCCTACCTTTATGTATGCCAAACATAAAGTATATGGGTTTGTCATTTTTAAAAACCTACACATATTAGAATAATATAAACAAAGGTATCATAATATGTATCTACACAAATCATCATAATATTCATAGTTTCCTACACACACATATATATATACAACACCTAAACATCTCGTAATATATAAATTGTCAGCATATCTCTACATAGCATTTCGTTGCATCATATTGTAAACGAACAAGTTCATACACCTACACATAGCATTTTGTTTCATAATATTGTAAATAAACATATCATTTTATTCCTACACAAAATCATTATACACCTACACAGTTAAGAAATTGTTAATACACTGTCCAAATATCCCTACACGTATACGTAACGCCTACACCCAATACATGTTAATGACGGACAAAATAAACACACATTTTCTCCTAGTTTATTATAACACACACAATGAATATAGTTTCCCTTACACACTAACATCATTGTTCTCCATCATGTAGATCTGTAACATAAAATCACAATACTTTGTTGCCAATACTAATTTTACACAAATAGCCAAACACTTTATGGTTTCTACTCTCTTATAACTCCTGCTAGGTTTAGAGAAAAAAAAAACCTTTATTGAGCTAAAATATTTTCGTAACACAAATCGAATAAAACATACAAGTCCTAATTTTAAACCAAAATATTCAATAAATCAATAAATTAACAAATTGAAACTGTAATGTAAATAATTATTCAGCATGTGTGGTCATGTAAAAAAATTGAAAAAAAAAATTAAAACAAAACGAAAATGTAATGTAAGGCATTCAATAAGTAAATAAAACATTAAAACAAAAAATCACATGCACTACATATGTGTGGTTTTTGGAATGTTACAAGTTGTGGCTGGCGACAATTTAGGGGCATTATAACAAGGCATCTACTTGACAATAATTAGGTTTCATTATTTAGCATATAAGGGAAATTACCACACTGTCCTTTTTGGTTAAAAGTCATCAAAACCGTATACAAATATTAATAAATATGTCATAACCAATGTAGGCCATTAATCAATCTTAATCAATGGTTAGAATGGTTTTTTGCATTTTTCGCACTAAGATGAATTCCCTCCTGAACCATTCCTTGTGTGTGTGTGTGTGTCAAAACATGCCAGATGATGATTTGAGTGTAGCCATTATGTTTCACATAATTAAAACTTTCTTGTTATATGCATGTCGATATCTTAATACCACCACCTGTTTTGATATTCGGACTTTAGAAAACCCTTACATATAGACCTTTACTAAATAAAACTCTTCACCATACATTATCCCTTAGGAGCTCGTTTGAACCATATTACTTTTCGTTTGTTAAACCTTACATTACAATCCATGTCAGCCTTAGCCTTTTATTTTTACCCTGTGTGATGAAATCCAGTTCATTATAGTTGTATATAGTTAGTTGTAGAGCATAGTACACAATGTACATATGTCTCAATCAGTTAGTTGTATATATTGTATTCAGTATTGTGATGTTAAAAAAACAGAAAAGGCAAAAAAAGAGTTATCAGTTGATGTTTTAGCTGATTGTAAATAGCAATCTTTTGTATTTGGGTTTGTTTATTAGTTTGTTTAAATAAACTAGGTTTCATCCACCTTAGTCACTAAATATGCCTCTAAGCCTCAGCAAAACCCGTTAGTCCGATCTTTATGCAACTGGTAGTTAATGGGTGGGATATGCCTGACTTGCAAGCATATTAAAGTTGTAACTCATATTGGTCTTTGAGGGCAGAGATATATACTAGCACATATTTTGCTAGTCCAGATTAAAAACCAAGAGGAGCGTATATAGAGTGATGGGTATGAACATGTATGCCTTAACCGGAAACAAAGTACACTCAGTTAGGCGGCTCTATTGTTTTTACAACATCACTGAAGATATTTGTTGGATTGTCAATCTAAAAAGTGTTAGTCTTGGGAATCGAGTATGACTTTAAACCTTACTAGTAGTAATTATGGTAATTAACATACCAATGATAGAGGTTGGAGTTTGAATTAGAGTTCGCTTGAGGGAAAGCAAAAGATAAGTGTGGGGATGTGATGGTCGAGTATTATGTATATATGTTAGTGTGTTATTTGTAGAGTTTTAATCATTTATTGTACGAACAATGGTACTTCATGCATGTTTATTGTGTTTCAAGTCATAGGGCGGCAATGCAGTTAATTTGGACTTGAACGAGTGTGAAATAAAAGGCGCGGCATGATTAGCAAGCAAAACGAGGCAGAAATCAAAGTTGGCTGGTGAAAGGAGCTCGTCACACTAAGCGGCGTGGTTGGAAGAGGTTCATCGCGATACGCGATGGACACTTATGTAGACAAGCGCGATACGTGATCACTTGTAAAATCGTGAAAATTAGGGTTTTGATATAACATCGGTTTTGACGAGCCAAAAACATCTATCTCATCCCAGAGCAGTTTCTAGGAGCCAAGAGACGGAATCCGACCATTCCAATCATCTAGAAAATCCTCATGGCATTTATCATTTGAATTGAAGATTCAACGAAGACGATGAGTGACTAGTCTTTTCAAGTCATACCCGGGATGTAGAATACTTTAAACTTTTAGTATACCTCATGTTTTAGAACTGATTAGTTGTAATTATTTATTATCGATCTATGGGTATTGATGTTTGGTATTGTTGAGCATTTAGTCGGTTTAGGTTTATTTCAACGGAACGATTAGTTTTCCAATTGTCATGATACGTATCTCATAGGGTTTTACTGATTAGCTTGAGTGTGGTAAAGCATGCATATCTCATAGGGTGTAACAAAAGCAAAAGGGGCTTGATTCAATTCCTCTGGGTCGTCCACTAAGTGAGGTCTCATTGGGAGAACTAGGAAGAGAGAAGGTCACCCTCCCACTATGTGAAAGAAGAGTGCTTCTCTCATATTCACTTCTATAGAACAGATAGAATAGCTGCAGTTGAAGCCAGAGATTTTGCCCCTAACGAGACATTTTCTTCAACAACTAAAATAGCATCACGGTTCTTAATACTAGACTTGTTTTGGGGTTTCTCCTATTTGCTTTTACCAGGCGGCAAGACACTTAGTTTTGTCGGAAAGGGAATGCTTATTCCCCTCTACTGTGCGGGTGCTAAGACTACGCAAAGAATGAAATGAATCAGTTCGCTTAACCTACCTGAGCCTATAGTTCTTCTGAGTTGGCTAACACCATTCGATGACAAGCCGACCGAAGGAAGATGTACTGGGAGCCTACTTCTATCTCGTCAGATGCAGGCGCATAAGCTATAGAATCCCACCTTATTCTCAAACCCAGTGGCTCGGTTGATTGGAACTCCTTTAGGTTCATCCTACATAATCATTCTGCCGGTCCCAAGTCATGCATCCACCAAGAACATTTCTTTCTTTAAGCTTAAAACTTCATATTTGAAGGCCTTTCCGCTGCATGAAAAATACTTGAATTAGATCTACGAAATGATCGACTCAAATAGATGGTCACCGTAAGCTATTTCTTTTCCTTCTCTTTAGTTCTGTTAATAAAAGGCCATCATGGACCAAGATCCAAATGGATCAATTTTTTACACTGATGTATCTTACTCTCTTGACCAGTTCATCATAAGAAATGCAATGCAAAATATTTTCAAGATGTTATAAAGAGGGTAGGCGTGCTAAAAGTAACATAACAGCCTCTTCCTTGCCCCTCTAAGGATCCAAGGGTGACCTTTGGATGTTGTTATGACACTTTGGTTAAGAAGGTTATTGGGGTTTAGGTTTATGGATGGATTCAGTAATCGAAAGTCCCTCCAACTCAATCAATATCAACAACATGTCGTGATCGGTTAGGCTTAGTTGATTTTGTCAAAAAAAAAAAGTAGGTTTCGGGGGTTCATTAATTAGTAGACCCCCGGTGCTGGTAAGGTCGGGACCGTGGTCCTGCGTCTCTGTTTGCCGGCCTATCTTCTTTCTGAGATTGACCAGCCAGCTGGGTTGGTTTGGCTATTCTTTTATATTGAAAAGGAGTCAGCTATCTGCACGAGTCATTTTCTTATAGGCTCCGCTAGACAACACAGCATTCTCGTTTAACCTTTGGCAAGGAACCTTTGGTTACAAGTGTCGTGTGTTTACATTTGTTAGATGCCTAAGTTTTGACTAGTTTGTTAACCAGATTCGGTTGTTAACATTTAATTTGTTAAATGACATGAGGTTACTGTTTATTACATGCTTGAACCCGGATATGATTTGTTCTTGTTCATTGTTTACAACTTGATCAATTGATTGTTTTACTTTAAACCCAAATCATTGCTAGTGTTATTAGCACTCTAAATCTATCACTTCATAATGTTAGGAATTAGTTGCACGTTACACTGATCACATTCTCCTTATTGTTAACACCCTACTTGCCCTAACTAATTTGAGGTTATTACGAGCACTTAATTATTCTTATTTTTTATTAGACCACGACAATCTACATCATGAGGAAATTATAAAATTATAAAAAAATATTAAATAGTATAATATGTCAAATAAAATTGTTAAAAAAATTAAAGTTTAAAGAAAATGCACGTTTAACAATAAAGACGACAAGTTTGTTGGACCCTTATTAAAAGTTTATATTCACCGGTAAAATAAAAATACAGCTTTCTTATAATAAAATCCACCATTCTTTAACTAAAAACCCGAAGTTCTCGTAATCACATCATTTACTTTAAACTCTAAGTTTCGCTCATTTAAATCAAGTTCCGAGTTTTAGTTTGACTCGTGTATTTCCATGACTCATTCGAACATGAAAAAGAGCGAATCAACAGCCTCCTTTACATCCATGAAAATTGGTACATCATTAAAGACACCACGTTAGCTTCTTCTCCTTTCTATAAATATCCATTTCTTTTATCTTCACATAATTATTAAAAAATAAAAAACAATGAAACTCACCAACCTCCTCACCGTCATCCTCCATCTGTTATTCACCATCCCCATCCAATCCTCACCATCACCGTCACCGTTACATTTCGTCAAATCAATAAAAAAATACTCCGACAAAGACACCAAACCACAACAATACTTCGAAGTGACCCACCCACTTCCCACCGATGACGTCACTCCCTCATGCTCCGTCAGCCTACTCAACCACAGCTTTGCCAACACCTACGGCAGCCCACCTGTCACCGTCAACTACACGTCACCTCCGTCCACGTGTACCTGGTCCCACGCCGTACTTGAGTTCCGAGTTGAGTGTAAAGGTGAACGGTACGACCGGATCGCCGGTGTCTGGGTTGACGGAGTTGAGCTGCTGAGAACTAGTACGGCTCAGCCGACTGAAGCCGGAATCTTCTGGAAGGTTCGGAAGGATGTGAGTAAGTATTCCTCGCTTATCTCGAAACCTAATGGGACATTAACCGTCATGCTTGAGAACCTAGTTAATGATGACTTCACCGGTGTTTACCATGTTAATGTTTCCTTACTGTTTTATAATGAAACCTCGGTTAAGGTTCCGTTATCTGTCGTTCCGACAAGATCTGAACCTCGTATGTTAAACAGAAAACTGATTTCTGTTAAGAATAATAAAATTGGGTGTAAGTTGGATGAGTTGGATCGGAATCGAGCATTGAAATCGTTGTATCCGTATAATAAGCCGGCGGATTTGATCGTGCCGGTATCGAGTTCTAGTGGTGTGAAAGAGGGGTTTTGGTTTAGGATTCAGAATGAATCTGATGTGCAAATGACTGATGTTTTAATATCTAATAAGACTTATAAAGCGGTGCTTGAATTGTACGTTTCGTTTCACGGAAATGATGAGTTTTGGTACATGAATCCGTCGGATTTGTATATAGAATCGAATAATTTGACTACCGGAAGAGGTAATGGAGCTTACCGGGAAGTGTTGGTGACAATTGATGGGAAGTTAGTCGGAGGTGTGGTTCCGTTTCCGGTTATATTTACGGGTGGAGTGAATCCTTTGTTTTGGGAGCCGGTGGTGTCGATTGGGGCGTTTAATCTTCCGTCTTATGATATTGATTTGACTCCGTTTTTGGGGCTTCTTTTGGATAATAAGAATCATTCGATCGGGATTCAGATTGCTGATGGTATAGATTTTTGGCTTGTGGATGCGAATCTGCATTTATGGTTTGATAATTCGACCGTTACAGCTGAGACTGTCAAATCTAAATTCCCACCGATGGAGATTGAACGTGAAAATGAATTTGAACTGCTTGATGGAGAGTTTGAGATCGAAGGCGAGAGGAAAAGTGAAGTTACCGGGCGGATATCGTCAAGCACAGGCAATTTGCAGACTAAATTTACTGAAAAAATTAAGTTTAAGAACAAGCTCAAGTTCAAAGATGCAGGCGCCATTAAAGAACTGCAACAGAAGTACAAAAGGAAGATTAAAGTGAAGATTACGAATGAAATCGGTGATTTGGTTGATAGTCTAGAAGTTAAAATCAAATACCCCTTGAAGATCTCGATTGAAACTAGGCCCGGGTCAGAGAACGGTACCTCAGTGATGACAACAAAAGTGGTGCAAGGGCGGAGTGAGCGGTATTATGGTGGTAAAGCTGCTACGGTTTTGAACCATAAACAGAATTGTACTGGTTTGATGGTGGTTAACTCTGTGTTGTCGGGCACAGCCGAAAATATTCAGAATTATAACTATAATGATGTGTTTGGTTGTTATTCTCGGATGGTTGATGCGATCGATGGTGTAGTTGTTGGGGATGACACGAGCTCAGTTTGTGTCTGAGATATTGTTTGGTATTGTGGTTCTGGTTAATGGATCTGAGCCAGCGGTCCGGATTGAAGGTAGCATCTACGGTCTAGTGTGGTCGAATTTTATTGGTGTGTTCATGTAAAATTTTCGAAGTGGGTCTAGATTATGTATGCCTTGATATGTCATGTGTTTATGACATAAATAAGTTTGTAAGTTTAAGGTGTTAAGTTTCGGATATATCATATTGATTCCAACTAAACAATGGTTTAAGATTATTGTCGGTTCGACTTTTTAGGTCAAACACAATACTTATAAACTTACGAACAGCACCTTATTGAAGTGTTGAGAAGAACGACACCCTAACCACACTAATTATTATCAAACACAATACTTAAAAAGACACCTTATAAGGTGTAAGGTCGGGTATGCACAAAAAATAAACCGGACTGGCACTGAAGTTTAAAGTAAATTGAGATCGAAGTCGGACTGGTTCGGGTTGGGCGCAATCAAGCATGTCTGTTTCTTTGGTTTTGAAGTTGGTTGCAACTCAATACTTTCGTGACTTTTAAGTGACTAATATTGCATGATTGGTTTTTTGTACTCATGCTTCTTAAACTTTGAAAAGGATTATTTTTATAGACTCAATGAAGATTTTGATTCTCCCTTTTGTGGTTAAAAAGGTAAATAATTGAGTTTAAATTGCTAAAAATCAACGCCGACCGTGGGGCTCGAACCCACGACCACAAGGTTAAGAGCCTTGCGCTCTACCAACTGAGCTAGACAGGCTTTGTTTAGCCTTCCTTGATATCAACTTAATTACTTTCTTCTAGTTCAAAACTTTTATTCTCCTTCAAATTCTAAGTTCATTTATTTTTCTTGGTATTTTTCAATATATTTTTACCATTTAATTTCTTAACAAAGATTCAAAAACTAAAAATTGGGTTTTAAGGGCAAAATATATATACTGGTACTGTTTGGGCAAACAAACATACATGTATCAGGTAATAATATTAGGTATTATCTAATACCATAGTTGTCTCGTTCCCATGAAAAGTTGTTAGACTAATCTCACATAGGTAGAACCAAGGAACGATCAAGGGGGTCCTGATCACTAGAATTTATCAATTTTTTACTTATAAAAGCCAGGACTTTTTTAAGGAAAGCATGGCTTGCACCATTTAGTTGTAATCGAACTAAAAGAGAATCTTACGATGACCATCTGGCTAAGAAAAAATTGGTTTGCTTATGTAATCTTTTACTGGTCTCATAATAAGTACTCATCCCAAATTTAGTTAGCTCGCCCTTAGGATGGATAATTTCTCTAAATAGCATTGCTTTATCATTTCTTAGAATGTAACTTCCTGATTCAATTGTATGTCCTTGTATTTATATCGCTAACTTCATTGAAATTTCAAAATACATGATCACTTTTCCTATTTCCCTTAACTTTCTTCTATTTCATCAACTACGTAATCATATGATTCATATCTTCACGATCATCATCAACTGATTGCAATTTATCAACAACTTATAATTATTAGCATTTGAATCTAAACCAAAGAAGGGGTCAAATCAGTCTTTGTTGACCAACAACCACATCTTGTTCATACTATTTAAAAAGTAATTTTTTCAAAGAATAATCTACCTAATTTGTTAGTTTTGAAGAGCTTCTCCTAGACTAGTGAGTAGGGACCCCCATCTTTTTTATGGTGGTTTTATAGAGACATCTCATTTTTACTAGAGACAACCCCTCATACGTCCCCGTATAGAGCTATACGGGGCGTCTGGGCCCCTTTATAAACCTCCGTATAGTCCTATACAGAGCGTATTGGAAGGTGTTTTTGTAAAAATGGATGTCCCTAACAGGACCCTTTCTATAACAATCCTTGAAAATTTTGGTGGGGTCAACTATTTTTTTAACTTACTTTTCTCGAGTCTCGTCGCTCATAACTTATTATTTCTTTTTTCCCATGAACTAGGTGGTCTTGAATGAGGACGTAATAATTAATATGAAGCTAGATATTCATAAATTCAATAGGTTTAGATTATAAACGGCCAACTTAATTCAATTATTAGAAAAATTGGTTTGCATTTGGATGGATTTTAGTTTGAATTAATAAATCGAATTATATTAAGCCTTCAAACTATACTTGGCTATTAAGCGTTGGGTCGCTATTCCGTTCATTCAGTCAAAAATAAAAACCAAACTTTTTTGATCCGTTTCTTTCTTTCTTTTCTTTTAACAACCAACTTTTAATTAAAAAAAAGAAGAAGAGAGAGAGAGAAAGAGAATAGCAAGTAGCTATCCCCAAATTACAAACACCATGAAAAAAACAAACTTCATAATATAGCATACACCTAGATGCAAAAATCAAAATGAAAACTTACACCATTCTTCTCATTTTAACCCGACCATCTTCCATCTATGTTTCACCAACAAAAATGAGAGATGCTTGGCACATTCCTTTAATCTATTCAGCGACACTCTTGTCTTATTAAAAAGTGATTCTTTACGTGCCTTCCACAAACACCAAAGCATCGTTAAGATAATAGTTTGGATGACTTTCTTCTTTTCTTTTTCAATCCTTGGATTTAAATGTTCTTTTACTAGATCTCGTGCCTCAAAAGTGTAAACCGGAGGAATTCAACATCAATTACGTATAAATTGCCAAATGACCGAAGCCACATAGCACGAGATTAACAAATTTTCCATTGATTCAAGTCCATCTTCACATAATGGGCATATGCTAGTTACTTCTAGAACACCACTTCTTTGGAGCGCGTCCGATATTTCTTAACTTTTTTTTTAACGGGAAACGAATCCTCCAAATTGACTACTAGCTAAATTCACCATATCAGGATACACTCGTCTTTCGATCCGGGAAAAACCTTCACCTATGGCCAATGCCCATGAACACTCGCCCGAAGACACGACAATGCGGTGAGACTAAATGCTATGGACAGGAATCGAACTTGGGTTACATGGAACATCAAGTCTCTCCCGCCAATATTTCTTAAGACAAAATAGCAAAACTTGTCCTTTACGTTTACACGAATTTTCAGTGGTTGTCCTTTACAAAGATAAATACCAGAAAACATACCTTATGTTTCAAAACCCTTGCACGGTTTGTCCTTTTCACTAACGTGCGTTAAGTATGTCAGGTAAGTTACCTCATGTGCATGGCACATGAGGGTATTTTAGTCTCTTTGCCCATTACTCCTGATGATAAATTAAATGAATATTAAAAAACATAAATTACTGCCTCTTTCTCTTACTCCGTCTACACCACTATCGGACTACATCCCCACACCGCCAGACGACCACCACTACACCGCTACCGATCTCCAAATTAGGGCTCTTGCAGAGAAGATGATTATTGATGATATGTAGTCACGGATGGCTTCTTCCAGCACAAAGAAAGCAGATTCATCAACCTTCTACCATCTCACGGTTGTCACACAAATCCACCAAAATCCAACCCTAAAGACACTTTTTCCATCTTTAACTAGTTTCGAGATGAAGAAAATCTTGAATTTCTTAAAGTTCAAATCTTTTACTCCAAATCTAGACAAGTAAGGTATTTAAAAATACCCAAATTGAAAACACAAACAAAAATCATAAAGCTTAGAAAATAAAAAAATGCCAAATCAAAATTTTGATTCTTGCTAATAAAATCAAAATCTTGATTCTTGGTAGGGTTTCGTTTAAGGATTGTGTTTTATTGGATTTGATAGTGAGTGGAGAAATCAGTGGTGGTGAAAACCTCATTAGAGACGTCGTCTTTCTTCGACTGTTATTGGTGAGCTGAGAAAACCGATTGACTCAAGCGATCTGAAAATCGACCTAAAAAACAGGTCACCGGAGAAACGAGGTTATGGCGGTTTCCGGCGAGTGTTGCTAAGCTCCAGGTGATTGAGATACGAGCTTGATGAGTGTTTGTGGCGCTTGGTGGTCGCCGGCGTGTGGTGCCGCTTGGTGGTCGCCGTCGTGTGGTGGCGCTTGATGGCCGACGAGGTGTGTGGTGGTCGAAGCTAGATCTAGGGTTGAGTTTGGAGATGAGGATCGATGTGTGTGTGTGTGTGAGAGAGAGAGAGAGAGGGAGTTAATTATTAAATAATGTGTAAAGTTACAATGCATTGCACATGACTAGATTTAACGGAAATATTTAACAGAGTTAGGGCTAAATGACCTAACGTGAAAGGAATTTGAAACATACAGTATGCCTTCTGCTATTTGTTTCGCGAAAGGACGTCTATTGAAAACACGTCCAAACATAAAGGACGTCTTTTGCTGTTTTGTCTTAGACAAAACAGCAAAACTCGTCCTTTATGTTTTCATGATTTTTCAGTGGATGTCCTTTCGTGAAAGAAATATCAAAAAATATCCTTTATGATTAAAAACTTTATCACGTCTTGTCCTTTAGCCTAACCCAGTTAAGTATTCTTGTTAAAATCAGTCATGTACAAAACATATGAGGGTACTTTTGTAATTTTACAAATTTAATAATAAGAAATAAAAGAATAAACTATCTTCCACCATCACCATCACCATCACCATCTACCCCATCTTCTTTCTCTCTCCAAAATCCAAAATCACCACCACCACCACATGTTGACTGCCACCACCACCACATGTTGACTGCCACCACCCACCACCTCTGCCATAATCACCATCCCCTTCATATTTCTTCAAGCCTAAAGTCACCCACCTCCTGCCGTCACTATAACCTTCGCCTTCATCACTCACGTTCTCGTCTTCTTCTCCACCACCGATGGAAGGACATCTTGGAAAAACCTAATCAAGCCATCCCCGTCGCCGTTCAACACCACACCCATCAGCCTCCTCAACCACGTCGGTGATTTGTGCCATCCCCGTCGTCATCGACCTCGCCGCCGATGCACATCGCTACCCCTTTAAACATCCCCGTCAACCATTGAAAACCGTCCACACCTTCCTCTCCAACTCACACCACAACAACACCATAACAAACGCTAAAAACCCCCAATTTTACACAACCAATTTCCGAATTAGGGTTTCCAAACCCTAAAGCCGAGGTATTAGAACAAGAAACTGTGGAATCTTGATATTTGTTTGATCGTTGTAAATTTTTCTAAAAGAGGTTGAAGATTTGATGCCTATCACAATGGTTCACGGGTGTGAGAATCTTGAATCTGAGTAAAGAACTTAGGAAGCTTGAAAATGATATTAAAAACAGAATGAAGAGATAGGGAATATATGGCGGCGGGGTTAAAAAATTATGGTGGCCGGAAATGGTGGTGGTGGCTGGTGATGGTGATGGTGATGGTGATTGTGGTGGTGGAAACTGTAGAGGGAGATAAAAAGGATAGAGTTGTAGGTTGTTGGGAGATAAAGAGGATAGAGTTGTAGGTTGTTGGGAGAGATGGAGAAATTTTATCTTTAAATATCATCATTTTGTCTCAAACTTTAAGTTGCTACCCTAATAGTCCCTCAAGGAGTAAAAGACGAATTTACCCTCGTGTATTTTACACATGACTGGTTTTAACGAGAAAACTTAACTGAGTTAGGACTAAAGGATAAAACGTGATAATGTTTTTAATCATAAAGGATGTTTGCTGGTATTTCTTTCACGAAAAGACAAAAATCATAAAAACATAAAGAAAGAATTTTGCTATTTTTTCAAAATGTTATCTTTTTGGTTTATCATTTTGGGGCATTGGCCATTAATAAAAAGTCAAAGTTCAGTTTAATGAAAAGGAGTCGTAGGTTGTGTCGGAAGTGATCAACACGGAAGAAGGGAAGGGAAGACGAGCCTATATCTCTTCTCTTCTTTACTTTCTTCGTCATTTTGGATCCGATCTATATTCGACCCTTCATTCTGATCTCCGGCAACCTCACTTCAATTACTTGTATCAACACTCGGTTCATAATTCAGATCTAAAGCTTTAACCCCGTTGCTCCGCAATCCGTAAGTACCCACAACTCATTTTGCTTGTGTTCTCTTCTGTTCTGTGTGTACATAACTAGTTGCAGTTTTGAGACCAAAATAGATTCCGGTTCTTTATATTGTTGCTTTAGGCTTAATATGCCTACTGGTATATATGGTCATATCAAATACTTTTCTCATTCATTCCTTGCTTGTCTTTCTTTTTAATCTCAAAGTATCCATCCTACCCTTCTCGAATTGGGCCTTTTTATCAAATCAAATTGTTTGTTGCTTGGTGCCCTGCTTGTATAATGTATATATGTGTGAACCCTTGGGTGACAAAAGTGAAATTGCACTAATTTTGACGTTATTTTACTAATCTCGTGAAAATAACATAAAAGACTATCATGTGGTGGCGCTTATAGCTGAAAGACAAGGGTACATGCACCAATCGGTCGGTGTGCTGATGGTTGAGTGTTATGTGCCTAACGTCCAAGGCTTGATGCAAAACTACTATCGAGCCGGGGTCTTTATTCCTACGGAAGCAGCCTCTCTATTCCTACGGGGTAGAGGTAAGGCTGTCTACGTCTTACCCTCCTCAGACCCTACCATAGCTTTGCTATTGGTGGGATATACTGAGTACGATGATGATGATGATGATGATGAAATTGTTTGTTGCTTCTTGATTTCCCGGGGTGCTAGCATAGCATCCACTCATGGTTTTTGCATTAATATCACTCAAATCGTAATATCAAAACAACAAGGAGCACTAAATTAAACTGAGAAGTACACCCAGAAACTCATTATCTTGGCACATAGTACAAGCGTTGATCTTTTGGGTTCGTTTTTACATGATTAATAAATCAAAAATGCTATGTGACACCTTAGACGAATCCCATATCGTTCCTTGTAGCTCTGACATTATGGTTTTGCAGGTCAACCTGTGTATCTGACAGTTGATGTCACTACTCTTGCGCATTCGTTTCATGAGTTCTATCATGTTTCTTGAAGATGATATGTAAGTATCTATACTTTTATTGGGAAGGCATATTACTTCCCTTAAACGCTCATAAATCTCTACAAACATGGTGTTTAATGGAATCAAAGAAGCTTTTGCCTCTATTACAACTCGTTTTTCATCTCCAAAATCGTTCAGTACACCACCATACACATCATCTGAACTACCACCGACTGGTCCACCTCGTGGGTTCGGTTTTTCCACCTCTAAATACAAAAGCAATCTAAGACTCTCGTCGTCACTTCAAGATTTCTCCGAGTATAATCAGCTTGATCCGGAAGAAGGTAATCTTAACCCTCAGTTATTAAGAGAAACCAACGGTTTAAGTTTTTCAAAGGACAAATCGCCACCACGGGCCACTGTAAAAAGAAAGTGGGCCCGACCCTCAACAGTTTTCATCTGCTTGCTGGTTTTTACTTGTATTATCTATGGGTTCTTGCATTTATACCCAAACTGGTCTCAACAACCGACTCGGTTCTTCGTTGTACTCGATTGTGGTAGCACAGGCACACGGGTTTTTGTATACCAAGCATCCATAAACCGCCAAAAAGACGGAAATCTTCCGATTTTGTTAAAGTCATTACCCAGAGATCTTCAAAGTAAACCCAGTTCGCAAAGCGGGCGGGCTTATAATCGTAAGGAAACCGAGCCCGGGTTTGACAAGCTGGTCCATAATGTAACAGGTTTGATCCAAGCCATAAACCCCCTTCTCGGCTGGGCTGAAAAACAAATCCCTAAACACGCACATAAGACGACGTCACTGTTTCTTTACGCGACAGCTGGTGTGAGACGGTTACCGACTGCTGACTCAGACTGGTTGTTGAACAACGCATGGTCAATTATGAAAAAGTCGTCGTTTGTGTGTGAACTAGAGTGGGTTAAGATTATTAGTGGCACTGAGGAAGCTTATTTTGGATGGATTGCATTAAATTATCATACGCATATGTTGGGAGCTAACCCAGACAAACAAACATATGGTGCACTTGATTTAGGTGGTTCATCTTTACAGGTCACATTTGAGAACCGTGATCGTGCTAATAACAAGACTAGCTTGGACCTAAACATTGGACCCGTGAACCATCGGTTAAGCGGCTATTCTCTTGCGGGTTACGGTCTTAACGATGCTTTCGACAAATCAGTCGTTTATTTACTAAAAACGAGTCATGAGTTTACCAAAACCGATGTAATTGAAGGAAAAGCCGTTGTAAAGCATCCATGTTTACAGTCGGGTTACAACGAGAACTACAATTGCCCAATGTGTCAATCGGTTTTTCGAGATGATAAAAGCCCGAAAACAGGGATTCGGGTTCAGTTAATTGGCGCACCAAATTGGGAAGAATGCAGCAAGTTGGCAAGAATCAGTGTCAACTCATCAGAATGGTCAAATAACAGTCAACCAATCGATTGTAAGTTGAACCCGTGTGCACTTCAAGATAACTTACCTCGTCCACGTGGACAATTTTATGCAATGTCAGGTTTTTTTGTCGTTTACCGGTTTTTCAGCTTGAGTGGTGAAGCAGCACTTGACGAGGTTTTAAAACATGGTCGTGAGTTTTGCGAAAAATCATGGGATGTGGCTAAGGTTAGTGTACCAGCTCAGCCTTTTATAGAACAGTATTGTTTCAGAGCACCATATGTTGTTTTGTTGTTGAGAGAAGGTTTGCATATAAAAGACAGTCAAGTGAATATTGGTTCTGGAGGGATAACGTGGACAACCGGGGTTGCCTTGTTGGAGGGTGGAAAAGTACTTTCGACGAAAGTGAAGGGTTGTAATTATAAATTGTTTCAGGTTGAGATGCACCCTTTCACTCTATCTGCCATTTTGGTGGTTTCTTTAGGTTTGTTAGTGTGCGCGTTAGCACGTGTTGGTAAGTGTGTGCCGCATCTGTTTCATAGGCACCGAAATGCCAGCTCAAGTTCTATTCCTTTTTCTCGGCGATGGAGTCCTATCATTTCAGGTAAAATGTTAAAACTAATTTCTAGTTTAAAATATTGAAACTGATTTTAAGATGTGTTATATGGTGTTTCAGGAGAGGGAAGAATGAAGATGCCACTTAGTCCCGTGGCACGTGTACAAAAGCGGCCATTTGGCAGAGATATACAGGTTGCTGAGTCATCACTATACGCATCATCATCCAGCAGCAACAGTAGCAGCATCACACATAGTATTTCATCAAGTAACTTGGGACAGATGCAGTTTGACAGTGCATTCTACCCTGCTCCTCACAGAAGTCAGATGCGGCTGCAAAGTAGGCGATCACAATCTAGAGAAGACCTCATATCTTCACTTCCCGACCCGACCCACATTTAATTTGTTTCTATTAATTGAGAATAAAAGATTATTATACAGAATGGTTTTGTACAATTGTTATAGTGGTCAGGTAGAACAAGGCATTCTTTCTGTGCAATATTTTTTGTTTAGACCAGAATCTATAATACTTTATATTCTTTCATACAATTTTTATTTTAAGTTCCAAAATTTCTTGTTTTCATTTCTGTTAGATATAAACTGAGCCAAAACAGATTCGCGTTAAAAACGATCAGAAACCCCAAAAGTACTAACACATGAGGGCATTCTGTTGATAAAAACATGAATCAAATTGTCCTACAAACTATACTGATTTGGGCGAACAGGCACAGTCCTCCACGCGGGTTTTGGAAGTTAAAAATGGTAAACTGATCTATTTATAGCTCTACTTTTGGAGGCACCTTATCCTTGCTCTTTCCAGAAAAAATCCAGCTCAGCATTTCAAATAATTGGGCCGTGTACGACTTGCGTACGCAGGCATTACATAGGTTATCATAGCTGTGCTTCAAGTGGGCAGCTGCTATTTTTTCCTGGAGAGAAAAATAAGAAGAGAATCATTCAACCATACATAACAAAATTTGACAAACAAAAGAGAGTTAATTGGAATAAAGTACCTTAAAAACTTGGAATGGACAGAAATCAGTTCCCCCGCATCCCTGTTTACAAGAAGCTTGATTGAGATATGACGTTTTAAAGACGAATAAAATTTACATAGTAGAGAAATTGATATTTTTGCATTTACAACCATTTTCGAAAAACTAATGCTACGGTCTGTACATGGGTATTTTTTATGAGAATTGAAAGCCTGTACTAACCATAAAACAGTCTAACCCAATAGAAAGCATGCCTAAAACAGCTAAAAAAGACCTTGAATACGCGTGTGTGCACTTTTTAAGGGCCTTGATCCTTTGACTACCTAGGTATTAACTACCAAGACCATGTGGAATAACAGCCGAAACGCCCATTAATCTAGCAACCTAATTCGCTCCAGCATCATTTTTCCATCTCCATCTAGAATCAAAACAAGTGGCTTTCTGCAACCAAAGACGGATACCCTCTAATGAAGACAATGTTTGTTTAACTCAATCATGATATCTTCACTCTCTAGACATAGAAAACATGAAAGGGCGAGGAACTTACTCTTGCACTTCAACTTTGATATATAACTCGATGTTAAGATGGGGCAGGGGGCTTTCTTCAAAAACTAAACTCTATCATATGAGATTTCTCAACCACAAAAAGTTATTCGTTGAAATGACAACTTAACTGTTCGATTCTACCAAAAGGCTTCTAGCCTAGACTAGTATGTGGTATCTAGGTGTGTACATAGCGGTGTTCCTTCCCGTGAGGCTTCTAGCCTAGTGGTATCTAGATGCATACATAGCGATTCTACCAAAAGGCTTCTAGCCTAGTGGTATCTAGGTGCGTACATAGCGGAGTAGAATTAAAGAGAAAGGTAAGGATATAAGGGTTTCATGATAGAGGGTGCAAAGCAGAAATTAAAGAGAAATGTAAGGATATAAGGGTTTGAACAGAAGTTATATATATTTATACAGATGGTAAGATAGGGTGTGGAATGGACCATTAAAGTGGGGCAGGCATCACATTTGAAAAATAAAATGAAGTGATTGGGTGGCCAAATAGGCCAAAGAAATTCAGTCAATGTAAGAAAACAATTATACAACTGTGTTTTCTAGTAAAGTTACTAACAGACACAGCTACTAGAAATATTAGAACATAAAGAGTGAATGATAATTTTAATTTTAGCATATTTACAATTTCTGAATCTATAACTATTACTGGAATTGTGATGTCATTTGACTTTGATTCATTAATTTAAGCATATTTAGAATTTGACACAGAAACCCAAATTTAGAACAAACCTTTTCGACCCTAGAACAGAAAAGGAACCCAAACACTATAGCCCACTAAAACTTAGAAGTAAAGCCTTATGACTTGGTTCAAAAATCAAATAATCAATAGAAAAGGCCAAATAACGCAATCGACTATATGAAGGCTCTATTACGATAAAAATATAACTGGGAATTCGTTCTGTGCATTGGTAATGACCTCTATTTATATAAAATACCAAGATGAGATTAGAAACTAACTCAAACACAAACACATATACATTCTCTCTAATTTCTTTAACAGAAAGAAAAAACTTACAGCCATTGAAATTGGTTTTTCGTTGTGTAGCACTTGCACAAAGTATTTATTCATGCCATTTCCCGAGCAGCTATACAAAACTAAAGCATTATTCCCAGCAAAAGGAGCCACCGTGCTGCCCCTCCATGTTCTTTTCTGTGGTGGTTTCTGGGGAGACTCCAAGGGCTCTTCTCTTTGAATTTTGTCAAACTCTAAACACAATATCAAACAATTAAGTATTAAAAGACAGAATTTAGCACAATACATATTATATCATTTCATAAACAGAGAAAGCATTCACCAGATCCATCAAGAAAGAGCCCAATCAAACATGAAAAAGGAACCAATGTCTCTGCATGAGCAAACCGTAACCTCGCCTTCTCATAACTACCAGGTGCATATCCTTCTGAAATATAGATTTAGTTACTTTAATATAATATTCAATGTCAAATGTTAACCTTTTTTATATTACCTTTATTTGCTTTAATGGCCGTCTCCATGGACATAAGGACATCATTCAACAATGGTACTCCCATTCGATAATTTAGTGAGTTACCATAACCCTTTACTATAAACATTTCCAGATCATCCGTCCATTCTAGCAATTTTATCTACACATGCACATGCTACACATTTAGGTAACATTTTCATTAAACATATCTGATTGTGTGATTATATATCAGAACGGGTACAAATGTACCTCATCATTACTGAAAAGACCACAAGCTTGATCAGTTATGTCCAGCAAAGATGCTTCCTGCAATTTTAATGCCCAAAAAACCCTAAATAAATAATAATTTAAACTTATATATTAAAGGAAAGTGAATTGCTACAGTAGAGTTTAGGTTTGTGCAAACAAGCAAATTTAGTCCCTTGAGATTTGGAATGCACATTAGTAGACTTTAGGTTTGTACACATTTGATCCCTTGAGATTTGAAATGTATATTTTGAATTATTTTGACTTAATAGGTGCTAACACTTTGCAAATAAGCAAACTCTTGCTCTTAGGTGCGTAAAAGTACAAACTGCCGTGAAGCGCGGTGGAATACCCGAGTTTCTATTATACGAGACCTGAGAAACAGTAATTTACCTGCTTGCATAAAAACCAAAGTGTGGAAGTATCTTTTATTGTGAAATTAAGTTCATAACGTGCTGCTAATGAACGGGTAATTTCATCTAATACAGGCTCTTTAAGCTTATAAACAGCTGGTTCCTGTCGTTTCCTATAAACCTGCAACACAAAGGCATTAATTATGATTACAAAACAATATTATTATAGTAATGAACTCGATCTTTCGATAAAAACGATTCATGAGGTTGTATGCATTAAACATAAACTTTATACAACTTTCAATCTGTTCAAACCATTTGATCCATTCACTTTTTAGCTAAAAAATTGTTGACCCGTTTGAGATAAAATGCAACCAAATTGACCTGTTTGAAGCAATAATTATGTACCTTGTAGTTTTGACAGCAATCATGAAATCTCAACATGATATCACTTGCACGACTTTCACTCAAAATCGCAAAAGCTCGATGATTTCCTGCTCCAAGATTCCCTATCCCGCTAAACATCCCCATACCAAATGCTACAGCACTAGCCGACGCGCGGGGAATCTATTTCACAATTATAAATGATATTGAATTATTAATTTTAAAAAATTGAACCACATTTACAAATTTATATGTGTGTAAACAATGAACCCCGAACCTGTGATGCCCTTATCTGATATATGTCCGGGTGATAATCATCACTAAACAGTTGTTGAAACCGTTCCCTGATTCGGATTCCAAGATGATACATTTCATCTTCTCCATGGGTTATTAATTCTCCACCTTTGACTTTCCCCTTCCATGGAGAACTCCATGTCGATAACCATGAAGGAATATTCTCCAATGAAGAACCCTTTTGTTTTGCATTTTGGATAAGGGATTTTAATTGAGTGGATAATATTTCCAAATCTTTCATTCGTTTCTTGGTAGGTGCACGTGTTCCATGTCTTGCCTGCAAATATCACAACTTTCATCGTTTATTGCTAGTGATTGATTGTCGCAGCATGCTATAAACAAAATAGATAATAGAAATACCACAAGATTTAGGTGGATAGGATGACACTGATCAGGAACTTTTGAAGATTCAAACGCGTTTTCTTTGATGTCTTTTGAGGCCTGGTATCTGCAACGAAAACACAAACCATTTGCTAAGCTTTACATCAACCAATCAGAATTCGGTCATTCATGAAAGAATGTTGTTCAACTATGTTATGCACTTATAATAACATGAACACAGATTTATATAAACTAAATGTAATGTTTATAATGTTGGGTTTGTGGACGCCTGGCATCAGTTTGGGCCCGATTTAATTGAAGACATGTTTTGGGTTTAATGTAAATCAAAGACATACGAAGTCTTTGGGTCGGCCGCCCAGCCCTATATCTCTTTATTAAAGCCCATTTATGTTTCTTGTTCCCTAAGCTAGAAACCCTAGACTCATCTCTACTCTCTAAATTGAAATCATTGTACTTGTAATCTCGCATCAGTCATCACGAGAGCATAAATAAATTCCTAGTGGACGTTGACCGAACCTCGTAAATTCTTGTGTTTCTGCATTTTGATTCTCTAAATTCGTAATTTAATTATTCTCAAATTAGTAATTAAAATATGATCAGTGCCCTAATTGAATCTCTGTAATCTCCATATACAAAATTGGTTCGTAAATTGATGATTGATGAGAAATTATTAACATTTGGAACGAATTAATAAAAGAAAAGAAAACCTAAATGGATGATGAGTTTACCTTGTCACGGTAGACAGGTGTTGACGAACGTCAAAGGTTTCTTCTTCAGCGATTGAATTAAATACGAGGCAATGCAACAACAGCATAAAAAGTAGTGTCTTCTTCGCCATGTGATTTAGATTTAGTATGAGACTTGAGAAAGTTTGAAATTGGAGGGTGGAACAAAGTGTTGGTGGTTGTTTCTGGCTTGCTTTACGCGATCGTGTATGAATTATACCTTACGCGTCACACGCTACGCTAAGTAAAATGACTCGTCTCTCCACCAATTGTAATATCGCTTTTAGGTTGTGCAGGATAACCATTCCATTCAGATTTGTCCTTGGTTGCAAGTTACGTTCAAATCACAAACTCGGTTACTTTTTTAATGTGAGTAAAATAGTCTTTTATTTTATATATATTTAACCCCATTTTCTTCTTAAAAATATATTAAAAACACTTTAATTTTAATGACTATTTTTTTAATGTGATAATCTATAATATACAATAGGGTATAATACAAAATATAGTTTTTGTAGGAAGGATAAAAAATAATCGTGTCCATTGATTTTGAACATGGAGGGTTGAGATTTGTTTAGGGGGAAATCAAGCGTGAACATAAGGGGAAGGCATAAAAAGAATACATTTGTTGAATTTCTCTCTTCACATGCAAGGCACATGCCAAATTCGCCCATCATTTTAAAACATCCATAACTTTTTTTACGACGTTTTTATTGAAAAACAAATTCACCATAATAACGAGTGTCTTTTTATCTTTTATATGAGTATCATATTGTAATATAAAAATTAAAAAAAATTAGTGGGTTTGGTACAAATTGTGTTTTACAAAATTGTGTTATTTAATAGTATTTTTTATTGTGTTTTTTTTTTTCATTGTGTTTTTTCCATTGTGTCATACAATTGTGTTTTTTATTGTGTTTTTATCATTGTGTTTTTTTTTTCATAGTGTTTTTTTCCATTGTGTTTTTCATAGTTTTTTCATTGTGTTTTTTTGAACTTTTCCGGCGAGGTGGTGCCCCATAGAAATTGTCTACCTGAGACTGTCCCTTGGCCCGTACGTCCTGGCACAAGGTTAGAATTCTAGCTATTCCAGAGTGGTATCTCACTAATGGCTCGAACCCCCCCGCAAGGAGGCCTTCTTCGCCTTCCACCTAAGCTGCGCAGGAAAGGCCCAAAGCCAATCCCAGGGAACAGTGAAGCTTCATAGGGTCTTTCTGTCCAGGTGCAGGTAGTCCGCATCTTCACAGACATGTCTATTTCACCGAGCCTCTCTCCGAGACAGTGCCCAGATCGTTACGCGGTGGATGACGGTTGTGGTGGCGGTGCGTGGAGTGGTGGTGGTTGCAGGAGATGAGTGAAGATGTAAGTGGGTTTTATGTAAATATGTTTTGAAATTAATGTAAGTGGGTTTTGTAACATTCGTTATTTTTCAAGTCCGAAAACACGACCCATTTCGAATTTTCGGTTATAAAGAATATATAAAAATACATATTATTATATCCTCAAATTTCGTTTCAATTTATTTTGTTTATCGCTTATTATTAATATAATATTCACTAGAAATTATGTTCATTCGTTTCTTTCTTTCACTTTGCTCAAAAATCAAACCGCGGGATTTAAAGTTCTTTTTAAGCGATTACGAACTATACGGGTATAATACAATAAAATATCATAAAATATTTAAGATCTATAATTTATTCCTTATTCTTATTTTAATTCAAAGTATAAGGTTCAATATGTGATTATAATTTAATTCTTATTCTTAAAGTATCTTGAAACATGAGGGACTAGAATTGTAATTTTCATTTAAATTATATTATATCTAAATATAACCAGCCCCCCACCCATACCATGTCACGTTTTTCGTGCCGCCGGATTTCGGCGAGCCGCGGCTCCGACGAACCCCCGTTTCAACCCTTAAATCACGCTTTTTGACCCGTTTGTTCGGTGTAACGACCCTAGTCTACGCTAATAATCCTTAATCAACACATTAATTGCGTTTTAACGACCTTTAATCACCAGAATCAACTCGCAAACTAGCCGGAATTCTCATTAAAATCTAATTAACGACAATTAATCAATAACGTTCTAATTACTAGTATAAATAGCATCCTCACGCTCAACTAAACTTGTCTCATCCTTCAATTTACATTAAAATACACTCTTTATTGCTTAAATAATCCGTCCAAGTTCGTTACTCCGGCCACCGTCATTCATCGTCAAAACGCTACATTATCGGGTAATCTTTATATGCTTTATGATTCTTTTTAGCCAACTAACAAAACCCCTAAACTAGATTGAACAAACTTGGAACGAATTGATTGAATTAAGAACTAGGGTTTAGGGGAGGAAGATGGTGAACTTGAACTATTATATTTATTCAATCTGTTTTGAGTTTGAAACAAACTGTTAACTTGGTCCAATAGCCAAGCATCTATGTTGTGTTCATAAGGACCCGGTTTTGAACCCGGGCCAAAGCAATATTTCTGTTTTATTTTTAAATCTTTTATATTAATTATAATAAACTATATATATTCTTTTATAAATCAATTTAAATCAAATAAAATTATTTTTAATCACATAAAATCAATTATAAAAAGTATAATTATCGTTTTCACCATCCTTCGAACCGTCAAGTCTCGTTTTAAACTCGTTTAACAATTATATATCTATCGTTCGTTAGCACCTTGTTTTCAAAATAAAATTTACCGTTAACATCAAAATTTCGTAAACGTTATAACATTCAAACTTAGCATTAAATTAATAATATTTAAATAATATAGTTCGTTAAACTCTAATTCGTTAGCTTTTAATCCGTTAAACTTTATTTCGGTAATATTAATCAGTTAAACTTTAATTCGCTAAACTTTAAATTCGTTAGCTTTATAACTCGTTAGTGTTAATTCTTTAACCTTACTTTGTTAACATAGTTCAAGATAATTCCCAAAATCCATGCCTCGTAATTAACGCAACTTTTATATTAGCATTTAAGTCATAATATTAAATAATATAAACCGTTAAAATTTCCGTTAAGACTTAGAATAATAATCCACGCCTTAAGATAATAAAATATATAATGCTATATCTTTAAAACTAATAATTAACCCGTATAATCCCGTTAGTTAGTCTTTAAATTTTCGTATTTATTTTTATTTATAGTTCAAGAAGTTCAATCGCTTCGAGTTCTTTAAATGCACTTTTGGTTGCTTTCGTATTTCGTTTCTCGTTTCTCATCTATTTCAAAGGTGAGTTCTTCATAACCCCATTTTTAATTCTTTATAATATTTTGGGGTGTAGCACGTCACAAGTTTTCTTTCGTTAGTTATACGCTTGTTTACAAACCGATTCACTTATATCGTACATGTTAATATTATTCGTGCATATTGTGAACTTGCTTGCAACGTGTGTATTGTTTTATGGTGAAAGTTACGCAAACGCAAACGCATACACATAGTGAGAGGGTCCGATGGGATGTACCTGCGCCGTCTAACGTTACGACTTCGGTTGTTTACGTAAGGTGGTTCTCATTTCCCCGACTTCAACGGCTTCGGCTAAATGAATGTGAGGACGACACTATTTGATTTTATTTACATTATGTTTGAATATATATTGCACGACGATCATTGAATCGCACATTTTATATATATATACACAAAAACTTACAAAACTCACCAACATGTGTTGTTGACAAGATATATTATTTTAAACGTGCTGCAGGTTAAATCGATGATGTGTGCTAAGGATGAAGATCATTAGTATACCTTAGGTTATTTGAATAAATGACTTATTTACTTTTTCGATGAAGTGTTATTGTTTCCTTTTGACTTATGAACAATTTGTGTACTTGCGATGATATGAAATGAAATAAATATAATTTTTGTCGCTTTAATAGCGTTACGAGCTTATGAGTGATCTGTACGTTACACCCGGGTGTATTCCGCTTTAACCGGGGTGTTACAGGTTTTAAGATTAAAGTAAGTGGGTTTTCATATAAAAGTGTTAGACAAAAATACCCTCCTTCCTAGCCTTCTTAGGAAAATCAAACTTCTTATTTGAACTTACCCATATATATATATATATATAATAGATATAAAAGAAAACCTTAAAGTCCTATGTGTCATGATGTGATCGCTCCTCATTTTTATGGAAGTCACCAGATTGCTTGATTTTTAAACGGTGGCTTCTCATTAATTTAACCCGTTTTACACTCGTGGTTCGACCCAGATACCTCTTTCACGGGTCATAAAACCCTACCCTTGCCTCTTATCCTTCCCACCTTCACGTCATACAATCTCCTTCCTTCCATCTCTTTACGATCTGCCATACAATGAATCCTCTCCGTAGTAATCACTTTCTTGGCTTCCTTATCCGCCGGTCGTTCCCGGCGAGTTTCAAATGGTGGTGGTCATCGGTGAGTAAACAACTGCCTCCATAACTATTATCATGCTGGAAAAAGGTGGAAGCAAGTTGTGAAGAGAAAGAAACAGTTGGTGGCGGCAATTTCGATTGATCGATTCGGTGAACTTTCAATTGATTGCAAGATATGATGTAATTATCGCTTTTTATCTGTATATATCCTCGAATCTATATTTTAGATCCCTGGTGATATATTCAATTTTGTGATTTGGGTATTTCATGAATTTGAATTTTGATGAAAAAGTAACTATTTACTTTTTGCACACCAAGTGTTTGATAAAATGCCAAGCAGAGGTGATTTTGGAGATTGGATTCCAGTTATTTCATAACACTTACAGATTGTAAAAGTTGGATGCATATCTCGGGTAATACACTTACATTTAGGGGAGATTGCACGAGTTCATGGTTTTCGTTCTTTTAAATTGTTTTTCCTTTTTTTATTTAGCTCCATTGCTTTTTCTAATCATCGTGAGTATTTGAAAAGAACTCCATGTTAGTATGTTACAATTTACTATAATGCAAGTTAGATGCTACCCATTTGATTTTATTTCTTTTTGGTTCAATTTCTATGCAGGAATAGTCATGGTGGACGGTTTTGGCATTGGCTTACCGAAGAGAGAGGACATGATACTTTCCCCGACCCGGTGTCGTTTCTTTTTTGTTCTTTTTAATTGTAACACGGTGACCTTTTTCCCCGTAATGGATTACCGAAACCAACGAAATTCGATTACCAATACCACCCGAAACCTGAGTAAACAACTCTTGGCTTACCAGAACTTGATTATCGAACCTAACTTGAAGCAGCCCGAAATCCAAACAATCCGACCCACAGAATCAACGATAACAATATATTGAAAGAGAAAACAATACCTTTTTTTCCTGGAAAGATAAAATTATAATAAAATGTATAAATAGAGTAGAATTATAAGAACAGTTTGCACGTTTTTTTTAAATGTCTTTATACAGCTGCTACACGTACAGAACTCGAGTTTTGGGCTACTTAGGATCGGACTCGGTAGTTTTATATGTTTAATCGGGTTCGGGTAACTCGGGTGTTGTTTACTCAGGTTTTGGGCGGGTTCAAGTCGGGTGTGTATTTTAGAATTGTTTTTGTGTCTTGTAGTGTGAAACATATCTCGATCTTTATTTAGTAACCTGAAGAGCTTAAATCAACTGGTGCGGAAGATCTTTTTCTTACTTTCTCATGACAAACTGCTAAACCTACAAGAGGTAAGAAAATATCCAATTAGATTGTTGTGTGTCGGACCCTATATTCTTTTGTTGATATCCTAATGTATGTAGATTGTTGGTGGGTATGAATTGTAGAAACCATGGATTTCAAAAAGAGCAAATTGACCAAGTGAGAATCTCTTTGACTTTTCAAACATTACTATTGTTGTATCTTACTCTCTTAATCATTTTCAAAGATATCATTTGTCTTTGTGTTATTTGCAGTCTACAAAGAGTATTTGGTGTTCATGTACTTGAGCCGCATAGATTAATAAAGGTACTACTACACGGCATTATTTGCATTTTGTCTTGCAGTAGTTGTCTAACATATAGGGGTGTTCACGGTTTGGTTTAAACTGTGAAACCGCTCAAACGGTCATCGGTTCGGTTTTACGGTTGATTTTTTCCTTTTACATTCGATCGGTTGGTTTCAAAAAATTGAAACCGTAAAGAACGATTTGGTTTACGATTGGTGTCGAAAACCGGTCGTATAAAACCGGATCGGACTGTAAGAATATATATGTACTTTTATTTTTATATATATTGCATATTAGACATTATTAAATAAGTTTTTAAGTGTAATTTTAGTGAAACTGGTCAACTAATTGAAGTTGCAAGCTTTCCAAATCTGTTCTCTTTGGATTTGAGTATTTTCAGTAAAATGCAATCCCATGGATACTAAAATTAACAAGTTTGCTAAATACACTTTTCAGTTGTATTTTACTTTGCCTTACCTTACCAAGTTTGCAAAATACACAATAATAATATATTCTGATGCAGCTTACTTATATTGAGATCAGAACGTCCTGATAGTTTATGGGATTCTCCATAACTTTTTCACAGTCATCGGTTCAGTGGGCGAGGGGAGTTGCATATTTCTATGTCATGCTATGCGGAGTTGCTACCATGCATTTGGTATTTTGAAATTTTTATTTGGACAATTTTTTTATTCAAGTGGGTATTGGTGTGATTCAAAACGTGATATGCATAACAGAATTAATATGCATATATGTAGTTTGTGCAGAAATTGAATTAATATGCACATCTGTTTATATGCAGAAACTTAAAACAACTTTTCTTTTCTTTTTCCTAATTTGGTTTATTTGTTAATGGTGCAACTATTGAAAAGTGGTGGATGTTGTAGAAATAGAAACAACTTAACCATACATTAGATGGATGTTGCAGAAATAGAAAAACTTAACCATACATTAGATATGCTTTGAAGTTTTAGCGATCAAATAGCCCATAGTTAGTGTTTTAAAAATTATGGACGACTTCAGTTCATGTATCGCAGTGTGAAGATTGAAGAGGGAGAACTGAAACGACCATTTAGGTTTAATGCCTTCACTTGACGGTGGACCCAAATTGCAAAAAGAAGACCACTACAGGGGCCTTATCTGCGAAATGGCCACCAGCGTCGACCATAACTGCAATTAACTCATTCATGTAATACATTGTTTTAATCTGAAATTTAGTAGCAGAATTTCGAGTTAGTTTGCCATTCATCAACATTCTAACTGTATATGTGGTAAAATGAGAGATAAACATGGGTAATGGACTAATGAGAGATAGATATGCTTTTTCGACTGGTCAAAAGTCAAAAACATATTGTGTTGGTTAAAAGTGCTAACTACATTCTAAACCATATCTGTTAGTAATAAAAAATATGACCAACAACCATAATTTTATAAAAATATGAGTAAAAGAGAAGAAATTTGAAAACATGTACTTCAGATTCTTGATTAAACTGTAAAGAAAGGCCTAGGAAAAATCTAACAAGTTTTTGTATGCGTTGCAACCCCGGCCTCAACTCGGCCTCACGTCAGACATTGTATGTGGTTGGGCTTTTGGTTTCCGAAATATTTCATTCACTTACTCGTTTAATTCTAAAAGTAGCATAACTCTTTCACATGTACGTCACTGCATTCCAATAAACACCACCAAAACATGCAATCTTTGGTCCTACTTTTGAAAACTATTTATACGAACATGTGTTAGAAAACTTTGTCGCTTTATGGTGGAGGCCTAATTTTATAGACAATGGTTTACTCAACTGCACATGTAATAAAAACCCATAACGGTTTGATTTTACCAATAGACCGAAATACATAGACATAAAAATCAGCAACTAATATAGAGCATGCAATAATAGCAACTACTAGAAATATGTGTTGGATTTGACCAGATATATTTGAGGAGGCACATTACCCTTCACTTAAGTAAACAAAACTCCAATTAGATTATGGGTTGTCAACTACACTTCATGCAACATGTAGTCTAATATATATTCTTCCTCAACGCAACCCTCACTCAACTAAGAAATCAATGTATGCTTTCTTTCATTCAACAATCTTCACCTCACATCTTCATCCCTACCGTTGATAATCTTCATCCCCAATCACCGCCTCCTGTTGCCTTCCATCTACACGGATCGTATATATGTTCTGAAACCCTAATCCCAAAACTATGATCTTACACACTTGATTGGTGATTAATCGGTTGTTTAAAAGTTTAAATTACCATAATAAATTTTCATCAAAAACCCGCGTAATACGTGAAATAAGTTGTTTGTTTGCGTTCTTTTAAGTAAGTTTATGTATATTCGTTTATGTTTGTTTGTGTTCATTTACGTTTATTCATATATGCTCATTTATGGTCATTTACCTTTATTCAATTATGTTCGTTTGTTGGGTGTAATCGAAAGTTAACCTAACAAAACCACACAAATGACAAAATAAACTAAACTTAAACTTCAACTACAAACGTAACATACTTTATATATTCATATAACCTTTGATTTTAATATATATAACTTATGTTTACGTAGACAGCTAGACATTTATATAATCAGTTAATCACAATTATATAAAAAGAATCTAAAGTATCCCGCGTGACATGCGGGCTAAGTATATTATGTTATATATAAATATTATAAATAATTAGATATTTAATGTATTCCCAGATATATATGTTTTTTTAATATATAACATAACCACCACCGCTAGCTTCTTCCACCACCGCAACACCATCACAACCGCCAGAGTCACTTGCATCGTCTCAGGTCACAACAAAATCACCACCAGGCCAACAACAATACCACATCAAACACACCCACTGTCGCCGCTACACCCCCCACCACCGCTGCAACCAAACAACAACGACTGAATCTGATGAAGAGTGAAATAGAGGTTTTATGGTGGACAGTCGGAGACCACACGAACAACCGTGTGAAGAGGAAGCTAGAAAACCAATTCTATCACAACCCCCATCCCCATACATCGGTAGAGGAGCCGTGAGCGCGAGCGGTGGCATCGGTGTTTATTATTTAGCAGCGGAAAACTTCATTAGGACCATAGTTAGGAAAAATCATCAAAGTGTAAAACACCATGATTTTCATTTCATAAACCGGATAAAATCCATATTTATGTGTACGATTGTTTTATAGGGATAAACCCTAATTTACAAAAACATGTTTCTTTATTCTGATGATAAGCCACTTATTTAAGCTAGAAGGCCCGCAGATATCATTCCTTTGTATTTAACATGTCATCTGAAACATGTTTAAAAATATTTGATTAGCAAGAAATGCTCATGAGTACATTCATTTGTAAATGAAACATTTTACAGTTACAACATTAAGATCTTTTTACACCTGCCTGCTTACAAATTACCGAAAGGTATTTGTCACTCGATAATATATGTGGTTGTGGTCATATCACTTATTGGCTAACATTTTTTCAACAATTAACGTGTAATAGCCTTTATACAAAACCCCACAATACCAGTAGTAACTTTCCGTAAGTCTACAGGTACTTAATTACTTTAATGTAATTAAAATCCTTTGAAAATATTTTGAAAGCATTTGGACTATTTGTCATGAGTTTAATAAGTTTAAAATCATCATGACAGTATTGGAAAAACCAGTTGCTCACGTAAATGTGAGTTGTACAAAAACTTGAATGTCTCACCTTACAAGTTTACCGTTTATGAGCTTCCTGTTATTAAGCACCTAGTGTAGTATATATATGTACAAGTTTGAGTCCCGTGTATTACACGGGAAATTGATGAAAATTATAAACTTTAAACATTAACCAAAATACAATTAACAACACAATTATCATATATTGTTAATACAGCTACAAGTTATATTAAAATTACAGAAATTACAAAACAAACATTACACAAAAAATTTATAAATAAGCAAAAATTTCCTTGTACACTACATTTGTGGTTGTATTAGCCAACATACCTCGTTTATCAAGAATCAAAATCTTTAGTATAAACCGATAAGCTTTAATGATAATCACGAGATTGAAAACTTTACACAATGGCACAAAGTCCCACTTTGTTCAGGCTGAGATTTGGATTCGTGTACTAAAGTCTTGATCAATCAGACTAGGTATCGTTGCGGCTACTCGAGATATTATACCAACACTTATACTATAAGAGAAAGTGAGAGATCAAGAGGGAATTGTGTATGGGACGAGCAAGGAAGACAGCCATGACCCCTCCCTTTTATAGCTGATTTCTTTGTCAGTCATGCATCGCGATGACCATAAGCAAAGGTCGTCGCGTAGCGCGACAAGCCTATAGCTTTGATGAGTCAGCTCTAGTCATGCTATGTGACACACCATGTGGTAGGAAACGTGTCACGGCTACGTAGCCTCCACGTCGCGTATCGCGATGGTTCACTTAGGAACTTGTCTCGTAGCGTGATAAAGACCAATTTTTTTTTGGATAATTATAACCCTTCACATATCATGGCAAGGCCTATCTCCATCCGTAGCGTAGCGTGATGAGACTAAAAATTTTGTTTTCCACCAAAAACACTAAGGCTGCTCGTAGCGATGCGAAGTGCAAAGTGAGCCATCAAAGCGCCACATTGCGCCCATCGCACTTCGCCCGAGCCGGAGCCCGTGCACGTCCGCTTCGGGTGCTTCGCACCCTTTGCTAAGACCACTGAGTGTGTCTTATCATACAAGAATATTATCATATGAGCTCTCTTTTTTATAAAGAGCTTACAAGTTTTGTAATCTAGCAATGGGAGACAAGAACTCACTTTCTTATTTATTTATACCAAGGTGGAATGGTTTCATTTTCTTCCTCCACCAATGCGGGATGAAAAAAGTGGAGCATTCCCATTTTCTTATTTCATATTTTTCATCATATATTTTGAAAAATTTTGGGATGTTATAAATTCACAGTCGACGATATGTTCTGCTTCGTCCCGTCGGAAGACGTTTCGTGACCAGATTTATTAACTGAAATTTGTGCTCATGTTGAAGAACTTAAGGTTAATTTGTACTCAATTGATGCAGATTGTGCCCTAGCCAAACGCTTAGTTTAGAACTTGATGGAGCTCTCAAGGTGTACTATGGATGGAAGCTTTGAATGCCATTAATGGAGCTCTCAAAGGGCTGCTCTGGTGTTGGTGGTGGTTAGATCTAGACTACCACGAGGTTATGTGGTTATGGCCGGAGATTGGTTTCATTTTATCTTATCGGTGATTGTAGGTGGAGGCGGTAATGGTGGGGTTTGGTCGGTGGTGCTAGTGGGGAAGAGAGCATTGGGTTAATAATAATAATAATAATAATAATAATAATAATAATAATAATAATAATAATAATAATATTTAAGAAATAAAAAAAATAAATAGGTAAAATGTCCATTTTCTCCCTAAATTAACGATGAAAACTAATTAGTGAATCGCATAACTGACCAAATTTCAGGGATGATTTTGGCACTTTACTCTTTAGGTTTTATTTATAGGTTTTCAGAGTTTTTTTTTAATGGCAACCCCCACATTGTCTAAGGTTAATTAAACCTTTTTTAATAATGACGAGACTTAAACTTATGATAATTAGATTTTATCAAGCAGGGGACACAAAAATCTTGATATGATAGCACATTTGTAAGGCCCCCGACCCAGGTGCCCTACTTTCACGCTGTTTGGATTTACTTATTTACATAATTCGTAAAATCATAGTTAATTAAAACATTTTGTGGAAATAAAAGTCATTCATTCAAACATAACATAAATAACTTGTCTTAAAATAACATAACATAAGTCTTAAACATAAAAATAAATGACACGGGTGTCTTCTTCATAGCGATGTCAGTCTTCCTCTTATTGCCACGTGTACTCATCAAGCAACTTGTCTCATTCTACTTGCCTGCGTGCATACTAAAAGTCAGCTTCGCTAAGTGAGTTCAAGTTAATTATCATACATTACATTCACTTTCTTACCAATACGCGTCCGAAGATACGTATTAATACTTACCTGCTCGTCTATCATTCAATCATACATACATACTGTTTTGGTAAAAAATAGACAAGGGTGATTTTACAACCAAATTAGTAAAATGGGACTGGGTGCTTCCTTGAAATGAATGTAAAAGTGCTAGAACGTAGAGATTTGTTGCGAGGAAAAAACCCGTTATCCTGAGGATAACAAGAAAAAAACCTCGGGCGGTGAAAACTATCACCACCAGTTTATTAATAACAAAAAGTGGTTACAATTGGTGGAGCTCAACTGGATCATGATTACAAAGTGCGAGTACTACTAAGTCTCGAGTGATAAGAATGGGTGTGAAATGATCAAGTGAGCTCTATTTATACAAGTAAATAACTAACAACAAGTCCTATAAATTTGGAAATAGTAGACTAAATCCAATCAGCCGTTAATCACTCCATTAAGCACGTTTCCTTTTTAAACACGTCCTATTTAAGGTAGCCGTTTGATTTCCACATTTCCTTTTTGACCACGTTTTATTTGAAGTAATCCCTATAATTCCGGAGATAATAGACTCTTTCTTTATTAGCCATTTGACTTCTCCATTAAGCACGTTTCATTTTTTATCACGTCCTAATAGCTGCAAGTCCGAGTCTTCGGGAAGTCTCTCGACCTGGTAAATAAAGAAAGACAGCAAACAATTTGTTAATTATACAATATATTTAGGATACCTATTACCTTGGAGGATACCATATCTCGAAGTTATCCTGAATATATTGCTTGCCTAGGATACTGAAAATCCGAGCCCTAACAATTTTCCCTAAAATTAACAGCTGTTAAAGTGCTTTACAGTTGTTAATTTTTGAATTCTGCAGTCGGAGTGGATAAGCTACACGTGTCGATCGTCCATAGAACCGTCAAAACCCTTTTGGTTAATATTTTAAATCTTCACTCGATATTCTTTCTCTCTTTGCTCTTTATTTTCAAGCATCATATATATGAAACTCAAATGGCTCAGGATGGCTCAGGAGGCTAAGGATACTGGCTTTGACACTCCTTTCTGGGATGCGGCTGCTTGGGAGAGAGTTTTGGCTGAGCTCAATGGGGAAAGCGTGGAGGAAGCAGGCCCGAGAGGAGCGGAGAAGGTAGTGGAGGAGGCTGTGGAGGTAGCGATCAAGGATGAAGTGACGGCTATTGGTGATGGAGGACAATTGGGCGATGATGGCGGTAAAGAAAAGGCTTGAGCCCAATTTTTTAAGGTTTATGTGTTTGTTTGTGGTTTGATGTTGGATTGTTTGTTGAACAATTTTTATTTTCCTGTCTTGAACAAGTAGGCTTAGGATATCTAACAGTAAGGAAACATAGGTGGAGGGATCTTGAGTTTCAAGACGAAACCTATGTTTTCCTGAACCAAAACTATGTGATGATGCTTGGGTGGAGGGATCTTCCACTTGGTGAAGACGAAATCCAGGCATTGTCTTTTTGTTTATCTGCATTTATCGTTAGTAATAACATAATCTTTTGGCTTTAAGCATTGTGTTTAATATGTATGTTACTTTTACATAACTTATCTAAATAAGTTTTAATTGGAATATTACACATCTTCAATTTTCTGAAATAAGTTATTTCGAGGATAATGTATCATGAAAACATGCTTCTTGAACATTTTGAGGATTATATATCTTTAAGACTTTAATAAAACATGTTGAGGATAATGTATTTTGATCATAAAATATTTTAAGGATTACATATATTTTTTAGAAATATATCTTTAAGACTTATTATGTATTGAAATAAAACATTTTAAGGATAATATATCCTTATGCCTTGTGTGAGTTGTCACAATCAAACCAAAAGATCATACCTTGAAATATAAATTGTGTGATAATACTAAGTGTAAAGAGTACCTTCGTGGAGATCATTTATAAATCTAGTTAGCTTACATATGATGTCCCCAACCGTTGATCTTTTTAAGTATCATGTTTCCGGAATTTTGCTAAGTTAAAAACAACTTAGTAACATTTCTATACTTAGTGATCTGGCCGATCTCCGATCTGTCAAAACAAATTTAGATAATTCTGGTGATAAAGCCCATTTACTGGCGATAAAGCCTTTTCACTAGCGACTAGGCCTTTACTTGAGAGACATGAAAATGTCTAAACTTGAGATAAAACTGGGGAAAGTCCAAAACGTATGGACATGATAATGCCGAAACTTTAGATAACATGAAAATGTTATAAACCTTAGATAACATGAAAATGTTATAAACCATATGTGTGACACGTCTGCCACTTATCTTAAGGATTCGGTATATAGCCAACAACAAACGGATTATCAGCTGGTCTGGTCTGCCTGCCTGCCTCGAACTATATCCGAATCATCGTGTGCTGCAGGCGGTGTTAGAAAGGTGAAGACCTTTAAACCTTAGAAGATATCAAGGATATCATATTCATGCCCTCCAGGCGTTCATTAGAAAGGTGATGACCCTTAAACCTTAGAAGATATCAAGGATATCATATTCGTGCGCTCCAGGCGTTCGTTAGAAAGGTGAAGACCTTTAAACCTTAGAAGATATCAAGGATATCATATTCGTGTTGGAGGTAATCAGTCTCTAACTGTTGTCAAGATAACGTATCCTTAGAATAACTGCAAAACACTAAACTCTTGATGAGGGGTGAGTGTTAGCCTGGCTAACACCCCTCTGATGCTTAAGTCAGTAAACTTGATAATGAAAAGTTTAAATATGTAATAATGTAAAAATATATAAAGGAACATACCTTTATCCTGAATTGTTGAGGATACGAACATACCAGTCAAGGATACTAGCAAAAATATGCCTTAAGATGGATAGTATTCCAAGCTCTTGGTATAGGAACACCTTCCATAGTGATTAACCTGTAGGCCCATTTTCCTGCTTCTGAATCAATCAATTAAGGACCTTCCCACTTGGGGGCTAGCTTTCCATATGCTGGGTTAGTGGTATTCTGAAACTCCTTTGTTAATACCATATCTCCTACTCGGAATCTTCGGATTCTGATATTCTTGTTGTAGGACTTGGCTATTCTTTGTTGGTATGCTGCCATTCTGATCCTGGCGAGATCTCTAAGTTCGTCAATGGTATCCAGGTCTTCAGTAAGGCTTTGGTTGTTGGACTCAGTATCCTGGACGCTGATTCTTGCTGTGGGGATCACCATCTCTGTTGGGATAATAGCTTCGGCCCCAAACACCAAAGAGAAAAGTGTTTGTCTTGTTGCATTTTTTGAAGTGGTCCTATCAGCCCAAAGAACAAATGGTAGCTCTTCAGCCCATTTTCCCTTCTTGGATCCCAATTTTTTCTTCAAATTGTTGATGATGATCTTGTTACTTGACTCTGCTTGACCATTGGCTTGAGGATGTACTAGAGTTGAAGTCACCATCTTGATTCCCCAACTTTCACAGAAGTTGGTTGTTCTACTACCGATGAACTGTGATCCATTGTCACAGACAACCTCTGCCGGGATATCAAATCTTTTCAGGATATTGCGTTTGATGAATGAGATCACATCCTTTACTTTAACTTGGACAAATGCCTCTGCTTCGATCCACTTGGAGAAGTAATCTGTCATGGCCAGCATAAAGATCTTTCCACCAGGATCCTTGGACAGCTTTCTCACAATATCCATTCCCCATTTCATAAATGGCCACGGGGATATGATAGGATATAATGGTTCAACTGGTTGATGCAAGATGTTTCTGTGTCTTTGGCAAGCATCACACTTCTTGGAGAAATTCATTGCGTCTTTCTTCATTGTTGGCCAGAAGTATCCTGTCCTTAGTATCTTGGATACTAAGGCTCTGCCCCCAGTGTGGTTTCCACAATCACCTTCATGTATGTTTTTGAGAACTTCTTGCGCTTCATGATGTTCCAAGCATCTCAAGTATGAACCTACAAGTGATTTTCTATACAAAATATTATTTAGGATAATATACTGGGTTACCTTCATTCGAAAAGCTCTAGGATTTTCTCCTTCTGGGATCTCATTATCCTGAAGATACCGTATTATGGGACGGGTCCAGGATACTGAATCATCTTCAGGTTTTGAAGTCTCCATGACCTCATGGTTCTCCTTTGTTGAAGGAGTGAAGATATGAACGATGGGTATCTTGATATCATCTGGTATCTTGAGAGCTGATGCTAAATTTGCTAAGGCATCTGCTTTAGTGTTCTCTTCCCTTGGTACCTGTCCACATCAAATGTTTCGAAACACATAGCTAATTTCTTAACTATTTCTAAATATTTTGCTAAGTTTTCTGCATTCACTGCATAAGAGCCATTGAAATGGTTAGCTAATAACAAAGAATCAACATAAACTTGAATATACCTGACCTTCATATCCTTAGCTAATTGCAAACCAGCTATTAAGGTTTCATATTCAGCCTCATTATTAGTAGCCTGAAATTCACAAGATATGGATAGAGGTATAATGTCCCCCTGTTGTGATTTTAGCAGGATACCTAGACCTGTTCCTCTTATGTTGGAGGCACCATCTGTATGCAAGGTCCAAGTCTCCTTGACCTCTAATTGTTGAACTTCTTTTTCTACTTCTTCGAGTATATCCTGGCTAAAATTAGCCACAAAATCAGCAAGTGCCTAAGATTTGATGGCTGTCCTTGGCTCATACAAGATATCGTATGCACTAAGTTTCACAGCCCACTTTGCCATCCTTCCTGACATTTCTGGTTTTCTCAAAACAGCCTTAATAGGATAGTTAGTCTTTACATGTATAGCATGAGTTTCAAAGTAATGTCTTAATTTAGTAGAAGCCATTATAAGTGCTAAAATTAATTTTTCAAGATAAGAATACCTGGATTCAGCATATAGTAGACTTTTACTTACATAATATATTGGATGTTGTTGATCTTCGTGATCTTTAACGAGTACAGCACTGATTGCATTCCCCGAAACAGCTAAGTACAAGGATAATGGTTCACTGTCAACTGGTTTCATCAGGAGTGGTGCTGAGGATAAGTATTCCTTCAAGGATACCAATGCCCTTTCTTGCTTTTCTCCCCATTCGAACTTTTGATTCTTCCTTAGGATATCATAGAAGTCTTTACACCTCTCTGAAGATCTTGAGATGAATCTGTTGAGAGCTGCTATTCTTCCGGTCAATCTTTGTACATCTTTGACATATCTTGGTGATTTGATATCCTTTATAGCTTTGATCTACTCAGGGCTTGCTTCTATTCCTCTCTAGGTGACCATGTATCCAAGAAACTTACCTGCTTTGACACCAAAATGACACTTGGCTGGGTTCAGCTTCATGTTATACTCATCCAGGATGTCAATTGTTGTTGCCAAGTCTTTGAGATGATCCTCAGCCTTTCTTGACTTTACCACCATGTCGTCTATGTAGACTTCCATCGTGTCCCCCAGTTGGTTTTTGAACATCATGTTGACCAGCCTCTGTATGTTGCACCTGCAATTTTAGTCCAAAAGACATTGCATTATAACAGTATATACCTGTAAGAGTCATGAAGGCTGTATCTTCTTGATCCGAAGGCTCCATTTGAATTTGTCAAAATCCTGAGGATGCGTCTATGAAGGTTAGCATTTCATGTCCAGCAGTTACATCCACCATTGAGTCAATGTGCGGGAGCGGAAATGGGTCTTTTGGACAAGCCTTATTCAGGTCTGTGAAGTCCACACACACTCTCCACTTTCCATTCTTCTTCTGGACTTCCACTAGATTGGCCAACCATCTAGGATATTGGACCTCTCTTATCATTTTGATCTTAAGCAGCTTCTGCACTTCTTCTTGTATGATAACATTTTTCTCAGGAGCAAACTTCCTTCGCTTTTGGTGTACCGGCCTGAAAGATTTATCTATACCAAGTTTATGAGTAATTATAGATTTAGAGATACCTGTCATATCCTCATGTTTCCAGGCGAAGGTAGAAGCTCTTTTCTTTAGGAAGGATACCAATCCTTGTTCAGTATCCTCAGGCATACCCGATCCTATCAAAACTTCGATCTTAGTATATTGAGGATCCAAAGATACTTCCTTCACATCCTGGTCCCTGGCTTGCAAAACCTCCCATGGTTGTTTCTGTAATTGCTATGCTTGAGTAGGCTTTGTAGTCCACTTCATTGATGAAGCATAACATTCCTTGGCATCTTGCTGATCGCTTTCAATCTTGATGACTCCCCAAGGACTTGGAAGTTTCACACATTGATGATAAGTTGAGGGTACTGCCTTCATGCTATGGATCCAGGGCCTGCCTAATATCACATTACAACAAGATAATAACACAAAATTTTTGTAGAGAGTTAGTTCCCTCAATATATATCAGAAGTTTGATTTCTCCCAAAGTATTCTTGGTCTTGCCACTGAACCCTACGAAAACTGAGGATCTCGGGATAATCTCCATTTCCGGGATATCCATCTTCTTCAAAGCATCCATCTGGATAATGTTTACAGAGCTTCCTCCATCAACGAGTATCCTGCGCACAAAACAGTTAGCTATACATAAAGTAATTACCAAACCGTCATGATTGGGATCCACAAGATTACATCTATCCCCGTCATCGAAGGATATGATTCTTTGAGTTGTTAACGTGGAGGTACGGAGAGGTCTTTCTCCATTTTCCATCTTTGTTTCTTTTGAACGTTTCTTAGCTACTGAATACGAGGTTCCGCAGACATCAGATCCTCCTGAGAAAAAGGATACAATCTTAGCTCCGGGAGGTGGAGAAAGTGCCATTTCAGGTATCTTGACAGGATCCTGATTCTTGTTCTTGTTTCTTCCCAATAGTTCCTTCAGGTATCCTTTGCTGAGAAGGTATCCTATTTCCTTCCGAAGTGCTATGCAATCTTCAGTGCGATGGCCAAAGTCTTTCGAAGTGCAATTATTATTATTATTATTATTATTATTATTATTATTTCATTACCATTACTAATCAAAAATCCCAACTTGGTTTGTTTCAAGTTCCAATCTTTTACCCAAATTTCGTTAGATCTATGAACGCATCAAACTTAAATAACGAGCCAAACGAATCCGGCTCTCAAAGTTCACGTTTTTACGTCAAGTTTATATCTTTATTAACCCTTAGGCCCCGATCTAAGGTTCTACCAATTTTCATGGAGAACCGACATCAAAAGCACCACCTTTATACTACAAACATACGTCTAAGCGAAATCCGGTTTAGAGTTTTAGTCTTGACACGAGCTAGATCTTGATCCTCCTTGTCGTTTGGAGGTGAGAATCACTAGAACACTTGGATATCGTTCTCGGGTTTCAAGGCAGGGAAAGTATGTGTGTTGATAAAAATGGAAAGGTATGGAATTATGAGATCTAGGGTTTTTAGGAAAAGTTTCAGGGGTACTTATACCCTTAGCTCATGGACCTTAGGCCCATTAGCCTACTAAGTCCATGGTTATTGTTAGGCCCATACTCATTTAATCCTACCATCTCTCCTATTAATTTATTATTAATTCTACGGAAATTAAATAACAAAGTTTATTTAAATATTACTTTATTTATTATTTTTTTAAAAGGTCGGACGTTACAACATTATCACATATCACGGCTTCAGTACCGGGCTAAGATTCCCATATAGGGCTTGGCGAATGTCTAGTGCATGATCTTGGTGAGGGTCGGAAATTAAAAAAAAAAGTATATTTATATAAGACAATCAACATTGATATATTACCTGACCAATAACTTCTATTATACTATATGATTTCATTATATTTTGTAACTTAATGTTTTTTCAATATTATATTTTAATTGCTCATATAAATTATTACGTCTAACGATTATGTGATATTCTAATCTTATACACCTAATAATAAATTTACTAGCAAACACGTTAAATTGTTAAATAGGGAACCTGCAATTCTCATAACTTTTTTTTCATCAAATTTATTCTAATTACAAAAAAAAAAACTTAATATTTACACAAAATCATCTTTACACATAAATGCTTATTGTAACAGCCCAGCTACCGCCGCACCAAAATATTGTCCGCTTTGGCCGGGACGTACCACCATCGTCTCACGGATTTGCTTTTGGTTGCCCAGGTGAAGACTTCCCAAGAGGTCACCCATCCTGATACTAATCACACCTGAGCATGCTTAACTGTGGAGTCCTCCTCTCATCCATCACCATTAAGCGCTCAAAACGCGTTATGATGGGGAAGGTATCCACCTCCTTATAAAGAAGGCTTAGTTCTCCTCCCCAACCGATGTAAGATGTCACACTTACCTTACGAATTTATTAATTTCCGTCCGTGTGATACACGAGCCACTAACCTAGTTTAACAATATCTTCTTGCCTTATTGGGTCTAGATTTTGTAACGAAGTAATGAATTTATTAATATTAATTAATATCCTAGTAATGTGTTTCATTGGGCTATTTTAGAAAGAAAAAGAATACCATTTTTTAGAAATTGTCGGTCGGGCATTGACGGCTCTACGCGACTTCACGTTGCATTCGTCTATCTAGTATCTACAACAACCAGATCATACACCCAGTTGATCATAAATACTATCAATATAATTGGCGTGATTTATTATTGTTGTATGCCAAGTGCGACTAGGGACAACTAACCTATTTCTAGATTTTAAAGTAAAACTTTAATGCAAAAGCTTTAATGCTGATAAATGATAGTGGTAAACTACATATATTTCTTTTAAACAGATCAGCTAAATGTTTATAGTTTGTAAAGTTAAAATATTTGCATGCTTGATTTTAACATTTTACAATTCTTTTTTCAAATAACTGTTAGAAAAGTAGAGGATTATCATTTGATATCTTGCCCTTAAACGGTTGTTTGACGATTCCTCAAGCGGTTGTTTGAAGAGTAGGAAAGTTATGATTTGATATCCTACCCTTTTAAACGTCCATTTGACAAATCATTATCATTATGATTTATATTGTTAACTATCATTGTGATTTTAGTGGTAATTAAGTTGTCACCGCGAGAGTTTTGAATATGAGATAAAAGAGTTAGTTATTCTGATGTGATATCCTAATGATGTGATGTCCTAATTTATGATATATGTATTAGTGGCATGCCATTGAGATGTTACATGTACCTACGAAGTGTTGTTTTAAGAGGGGATAATATAATTTCACTAAGAAACTAGTAGCATGGATCACTTCAAACAAAGATATACTTGTTCGATTGGAAAATTGCATCAAATGAAACATCACCAACCGCAAAATAGAACCCACAAGATTTCACATAACACAAGATAAACACACAATAGAACCCACAAGATTTCACATACCATTTATAACAAAGTTTTAAACAACCACTAACATAGCAAGCAGAATCAACAAAACCTTCCTCTATCAAGCAAAGCAGCAACGCCTTAATTCAGGAGCATCTGATCGAAGTGCCAAACACCTGAAATTTGAATAAAGTTAACAATTTTTAGCAGGTAAAATCAAAAGGATCAAATGGGTCAACAGGTCGAAAATCATTTTATGCAAAAGATTAGAATTGAAAGAACTCACATAACTTTAGTCACAGTTTTTTGACACGCTAAGTCGCTAACTATATATATCAAGAAAACTTGGGCCAAATTTCTTTCGTGCCAACCCAATCCAAACCATTTCAACGCATAGAAAAATTACCAGTTTTGACCCATTACCCAACCTACCTAAACCACCCAAATTTCCAAATCCAAATTTTAGTAACTACCATATTAACACCTCAAATTACAAAGCACTTTGTGACCTACACATTTATAAATAAAATGAGAAAATTGAAAATTGAGTTTTTGAATATTATACCATGCCCTTTGCCAACTCTTCTCAGTTGAGCAACATACTCGGATATTTTCTTGATTGCTTCAACCTTTTCATTAAGAAAAAATAGACATCAGTATCATTCTAAACTCAATGGTTATATTAGAAGTAAAGCTCGATATTCACCTGTTCACCAAGAAACTCGCTTTCTACAAAATCAGCTAATTGCGCATCATTGTTCCTGCTGGCTACCTGCTTACATCACAAATTTGCATCATAAACTTGAATCTAGTTGTGATTATTTAACCAATATTAACGAATACAAAAGGCAACAAGTATGTCACACCTCATGAAGGTTTAGGAGTTTCTCATTTGTCAACTTCTCCAATGACAATGCAAGCTCCATGGCTACAATCAGAAGCAGTTAAGTAAAGTTAACAACTGGATCATAACTTTAAAGCAGTAGACTATTCAAACTAGACTAGAATGATCCAATCAGGGATATACGAAAGTACAAAACTTACCATACAATGCATCTCCTTTTTCTTCATTGTCAAACTCAGACAAAGGCATTAATATCGACTGCAACTTCACCTTCCCGCCTCGTTCGTTCTGAAGATTTTTAAAAAATTATAACACTTTCAACCGTTTTCAAATATAAAACTAAAGACGGCTGATAAACATGATCAAACACCTGGTATTCCATGAATTTTTCAGCGTGTTCCCTTTCCTCTTCACTAGACTCTTTAAAGAACCTAAAAAGGTTAATGTGTCATAGTTAATAAATGAATAAGCTAGATTATTATGAGAAATATGTAGATATATAAAACTGTAACATTAACTTACTTGGCTAAGCCCTTGAGGGCAACATTGTCCCTATCAAAGTAGGCATACATAGCATGGTACACATAGGATACATTATACTCAACACTGTAAACAGAAGAAAAAATTTAATCAGCATAAACAAAAGCCCAAAACCACATATGACATGAAACATAATTTTGTGATCATAATCAAGTTAAACATAAAGAAACCTTCACTGATATCTAATGAAGTTACCAGCAATGTATCATGAGGTGTTGGCCTTAGGGGTACAAACGAGCCGAGCTGCTCGTGAGTTACTCGAGCTCAGATCGGTAAAAAGCTCGAAACGAGCCAAGGTTTTTTGAGTTCGAGTGAAGCCCGAGCCTCAAACAGAACTCCTTTACTTATCGAGCCAGAGCTTGAGCGAAGCTCATTTAGGCTCGTCGAGCCTTACGTATTTTTAAGTTTTACATCTTTTGGACTTTTATGCATTATTTCACACTCCATAGTTGAGCTTGAGCCGAGCTTAGGCTTGTTTAAGGCTTCTCTCAAACCATATAAAATATAATTAAAAAAGTATATAAAAAATTTTGATTAACAAAAACAAGACAAGAATAAACATATGACCCTAGCCAATTTATTATAAATAAGTAAATAATTGTGGGATTTCCCATTATTTTAGCCCTTGACCTTGACTCCCTAAATCAAGCCTTTGACTTTGAGTTATTGACTTTGACTCTCAATTGAATACGCCCCTATTTTGCCCACAGCTAGAACTTTTATCATACACCTGGTGGGCAGTTTTTTGCTTCACTCAAATTTCTAATTTTTAAACACAATAACTCATTTTTCTCATGCTAAACACAGTAAACAGTAGATCATCACACTAAATCAACAAATTATTAACAGTATTCTAAACAAAAACACCTTCAATCAAATGGCAAAAAGAAAACTCACTTGTTCCATATCTCCATTTGCTTTTTCTGGATTTGGATTTTAGTGACTCCTCATTTATTCCATGATGGTGACCAGTAACTACTGTTAATCTTATGACTAGTTTAACTACACAAAATATCATGGGTTAAAGCTATAGTAACAATTATTGAAGTGTTGAAGATAATACAAATGAAGAATATAAATAATTTTTTAATATTGGTTCTTTAAGTTTATCGACTTGTCACTTGGAGTTTAAAATTACCATCAATCACCCCTTAATTTCCTAGTCAAAATAGGCCGATCTCTCTCCTTTCACATGTCTGATTTGACTTGTGATCTTGACTATATCAGCTTTCACAACCATCTTGATTTCCATCATCTCAGCCTTGACCTTTCAGAACTCCTCTTGATCCAAAGTTGCGTTCTTTTGGCTCTCTTGAACTCGACCACCTCCGTGACATTGTCCCCAACTATTCGCTCGGTCGTATGAACTCGCATATCCACTCCCCACGATTCTAGTCGTCTAACCGAGCGAACATTAGTCTTCCTTGATTTTCTTAAAAATCGATCAGTGTAAACGGATCTTCCGACTCGGGCAAACAAGCATAAGAACTTGGAACAAGGTCATGGAAAGATATGAGCAAATACTTCAGATGATTTATTACAAGAGAACATATAACTAAACTGTTTGTATGTTTTTAAATTTTTAATACCACTAGAAAAGATTTGAATTTGTGGTAAGAAGATGTTGGCAAGTGTTATGATTTTTTGAGAGAGCCACCGCTGTCACCGAGCTAACGCCATTAAAAAAAATTATCGGATTGATTAAGATGTAGTAGCATGTCATAACTTTTTTGTAAATAAAGAAAACTTATATAGAGTAGTAAAATAAAATATACACAACAAAGTCCCTAACTGCTCATGGAGTCATGGTACAACGGTTTCGTGCCGGTCAAAGAAAAAACATAAACACATGCATGGTTGCTAAAATTAATTCATTAAAAGTTTAAAACCTTAACATATGCAACTTTTAAAAGAGATCCATCGTCTAGTATGCGACTTATCACTATGATAACAAAAAAGGGAACACGGTCATTGTCTACATTGAAAAAGTAAAATAAAATATTAGTGTTCATTGTTGTGTTGTTTACGTGTCCGTTTATGCTACAAAAATGAAGATAATGGTTTTGTTAATTTATAAGCTAAACATCATTAATTTAAAACTTAACCACACTAATTTTAACGTGCTTCTGTACGCATTATTTTTATTTTGAATTTTAAATTTAATAACAATGTGAAAAACTAGAGTAGAAGTGAATACGTTATTCTTTTTAAGGTTTTGTTTTTTATTATTTGAAAATACATACAAATGTGGGAATGTACGCAAAACGATGCCACCATTAAAAGCGAGGAAAAAAAACGAGACGATCCTTTGCCTTTTTTCTTCAATTAATTAAACATTCTCATATTGTTATGATATATAAGTGCATATATGTAAATTATTTGTGTAATGAACATTCACTAATATAGAAAATGATTATTTTAAAACGGTTAAATAACATATATAGAACGGTTTCAAAATTGTTTTAAATAAAGCATTGCAAAATATAATTAAAACGATTTCAACACCGGTGTATATCCTAGAAGATTTTAACGGGTTGTTACCGGTATATATTATAAATAATAACAGGCTAGTAACCGTTATAAAGCTTTGTTATAACAGGCTTTTAACCGTTGTGAAGAACCTAATACAACGTGCTGTAAACCGTTGTTATTAAAGTATTACAACAAGCAAACAACTGGTGTAATGAAGCGATTACAATTTACAACGGGCTACAAACCGGTGTTTATAATGGTTTTACAACGGAATTACAACCGGTATTTTTATGTTTATACAACTTTTGTGAACCGGTGTTTTGTTAATATTGAACCGCTACTCTATTTGATAGTATATACAACGGTGTATGTCTTTGCGACGGGTACATAATTAAAAGCATACAACCAACAGAATGTATTAATTTACATTTAGAATAATATATTAGTATCTTTACAACAATATTTAACAAGCTTTACAATTTCTCCCCTCACTTATCCTTTTCATCTTTTGATTTTAGGTAGTCATGGAAATCTTTTAGGGCGCGTTCGTTTCACAGATTGGAATGGAATTGGAATTGAAATTTGCATAGGATTTGAAATTTGAAGGAATTGGATTTGGAATCTAAACATTCCAATAGGAATTGGAATTTGAAGGAATTGAAATCCAATTCCATTATTGGTGTGTTCGTTTGACAAATGAATTAGAATCGAGTTTTTTTTAACGAGGACAACGGTGGAAACATTTTAGTTTTTTTTTATATTTTTTTGTTTTTTATTTATATTTTGTGTTATGATTTTTTTTATTTTTTTGAATTTTTTAGGGGTTTTCTATTAATATCAAAAACCCCTCAAAAATTATTCAAAAATAATAATAATAAAATTCATAACTCAAAATAAAAATCGAAAATAAAAAAAGTAAAAAAAAACAAAATATTTTATTCGTTGCTCTCGTTAAAAAAAACTCGAGAAAAGATTCCAACGAATTCACTTGAAATCCTTCACATTTTGGAAGGATTTAAAATCCCTTTATTTAAAGGAATTTGAAGGAATTGATTTCCAATTTCAATTCCAATTCCTTGACAACCGTATGCACCAAAAGAAAATTAAGATTCCAGTTCCAACGAAACGAACACGCCACGTCATGGGATTTTAATTCCAATTCCTTTGAATTCCCACGAATTCTGTGAAACGAACACGCCCTTAGTATAAGACTCACAAAATTTATAATTGATTGTTGGCTACGGGAGAAAGAAGAGTTCATCACCTAAAAGTATATATATTGTAATAAAAGTTATAACACAGTTCCTAAATTAGAATATTATATCAAATAGATATAAATTACTCACAAAATGATCCTCGCATGCAATTACAATCTCATACATGGCCATCATAACATAGTAACCACATGCCTAACATGATTTTTGTTGCGGGCACTACATTTAAAAGCATTTAAACTATAAAACTTACGTTAACCATTCAATTAATAAACATTGTCTATGTTACTCCCCCCCCCCCCCAATGCTTCTTCAATTACTTCTGTTAGTGCATAATTAGCAGGTGACTTAGTCTTTCCCAACAAATCTATAATGCTTACATAAAATGCATCTTAGCTAGGTTGCGATGAATATAAAAAAGCTGAAAATGTGTCCTGCATAAATGAATTTTGTGTAGAAAATTAGTATTATAATAAAAATAGAACAATATTACAATATTTCAAAGTATAAATATACCCTGAATGACACGGAGTCAAAAAGAATTCACTAGTTTTATTATGTATTAAGACAATGTTGATGTGCCCACGAAATCTTTATTACTCCTTATAACATAAATCGAAATAACATTCAGTCTAATAAATCCGGTATTTTTCAAGCCTTGACTCTCCGCTTTTATATATAGATGCATGTGATCACAAAACAGAAAAAAAGTTATACTTATTAAGAAAACAATTGAATAAGGTGAAAAAAAATCATACTTACATGCTAAACCAAGTCAAAATTGCGATCTCAGCCCATTGGTTGAGACATAACTCCAGTATACTAGATAAGTTAATAGATTGATAAGCATTATCATCCGGAGCATACATCCCGTCGGGCAATTCAAATGTAAGACCAGTCTGATCCTTGTTTCTAAAGTAAAGCGCCAAATCGTTTGCAACCTTATGAATTTCCTGACTAGCAAATTGCTTTTCAATTTTACCCAATGCAATTTGTATCAGTAAATCTTCTTTGTTGGGTTGGGGCGGTTTAATATTATGGTTAGGCACAGGCGCGCTTTAGATAGGATCATCTATGGTCTTAGCAGCAACATCTGCCACAATTGAGGCAGTAAATTGATCCCCATGCACGGGACCAGTAGGTTCCGGATCCGGTGGCGGTGGAAACTACATGCTTCAATAAACAGTTTATTGCATATATATGTATGTGAAGGTATAAGAGCATTCTCAGCCCATTCCCTTAAAATATGTGAGGGGGGTTTGTAAATTATATGGTATGGTTATAAGTGGTTGTAAGTAGAGGAGAGAGAAAATGTTATATAGGAAAGTTAAAATTGAGGTTTCATTGTTCATACCGTATAATTTTTTAATATTTTTTAAAAGTGGATTTGAGTGGAGGAAAGAGAAAAGATAATGATAAAGCTATAAAAAAGTATTATTTAATTAAACAGGAGAGAGAAAAAACAGTGATTTTTAGTGTAATTATATGATATATATAGATATAAGATAGGGAATGGGTTGGGAATGCTCTAATCAACAAATTAATAAAACTGGTTAATCACCAATTCATTGTTCATCTGTTTATAATGGTGAACTGCTTCATCAGTTTGTCCCCCCTCGTATTGATAAAAATCAATCTATTGATAAAACGCAATCTATTTTATATCAACTAATATTATAGTCATAAAAGGTGTATATTTATTAAAGACAACAGTTGGTCTATATGGAGAATCATGTGGAGATTTTCATTAGAATCTAAAATCTTTAAATAAAATATATACATATATGTATTAGTAAATTACTAAACAAAGTAGATAGTATATGATTATGTTTTAAACATACCCTTATTGCACTCTAAGGCCACTCAATAAAGTAATCTTCTGTGTTATATCCCCCTGCAACTCATCTGGAGTTTCAGTTTCGGGTAAAATAGGGCATGTTTACATCTTTCAAACACCATATCTACATGTACTTTCACAAACCCGTCGGCCAACAGCCGTGTACGTAAAATTCCATCAGGACAAGGACGTCCCTATCTCGTGGCTAAGACCATGTTGGGAAATCTTTTGTAAAAGGGTTATAAAAGCTCACTTTTTGTACTGTCTGCAAAGATGGATAGAGTTACTCATTAGTTTTTTGTTTTTATATATTTTTAGAAAATAAATAGAAAATAGATCTTAAGAATAAGTGCCTTGATTTCGGGTATGAACGAATTAGCCGGATTCTCGCATGTTGTCGCGGCGTCATTAGCATCTCTTAACCTCTTTGCCGCCTCATTGGTCTTCCTTTCTTTCTCCTGTGGTGTAAGGCCCCGAACCCGGTAGCCCTACTTTAGCGTCGGATTTACTCATAAACACAGTTCTTACAAATCAGAGTTCATTAAAACTTTCGCGGAATATAAAAACTTTCATGAAACGTTACAGAAATCCAAAACTTGCCTTAATTAAACATTCTTGTCTTTCAAAATAAACGTCAATTACATTAAAACATCTTGAGTCTTCAGATGCCAGTCTCCTATTCGCCCACCATGTGCCCGCTCAAGCTAGCTGTCTCATTCTACTCACTTGCGTGCATACTAAAAGTCAGCTACGCTGAGTGAGTTCTAGTTAATCGGACGCCATACAATACATACACATACATACATATCCGAAGATACATATCCATACTTAACTAGTTACCCTTCTGTTCTACATACATACTTACTACCATACATACATACATATCTACAATCACTAACCTCAGTCTACCGAGAGTACGTTCATAGTCCGCCGTCTATACCTGTACTCAAGGTCGTGAACACGTAAAAGGTCCGCAGTCCTTACCTATGTTCACCGTTTAGGGTACGTGCAATGTCCGAAGTCCTTCTCTATACTATCCTACATCCACAACACGTACAAGGTCCACAGTCCTTCCCTATGTTGCAACCTAATTCATAGCACGTACGAGGTCCGCAGTCCTCCCCTATGCTACCACAACACAAATACAGCACGTATAAGGTCCACAGTCCTTACCTATGCTGATGCCTATCTGAAGTACGTATAAGGTCCACAGTCCTTAACTACGTTCTCATCTATCATCTATAACACGTATAAGGCCCACCGTCCCTATCTACGTTTACATCTATCATCTACATTACGTATAAGGCCCGCAGTCCTTAACTACGCCATCACCAGCCGAGTCTATGTCCGACAGAAGCTAGAGGGATTTGCCATCCTAACTTACTATGTCGAACGTAGAACTCACATACCATTCGTGTACTTGTATACACATACTTCACATATACAAAAATTACATTATAGCATAAGAACACTCTAGGCGTTCTTTACATAATTCATTTAACAACCATACCCTTTGTCGATACGTGCAATATCCGAAGATCGTTCACGCCCCGACAAGTATTCATTTGTAATGTTCATACATCTTCGATATATAATATTCGTACCTTTATTTTTAACCTGACAGTACGCGCAATATCCGAAGATCGTTCGCGTACCGACAAGCAATCATTCATATCCATCACATATATCACATATGGCATACACTTATCACTTAGGATAAATGTATTAACAAACACATCGAGTATGCACACAGCCCTGAAAACATAATAAGGAATGGGGCTAGAAACTCACCTGAACTCTGCTTCTTCCTCCGATAGTTGTAAATCCCCTCTTTAACTGAGCTCGGCTGACTGTATAATATTTACATGTATCAATTAACTACCACTACTCATGTTGTATTTCTATCTTTATATAACCCACAACGAACGGGGGTCCGGGGGCAGCGCCCCTGGCAGCGGGGTCTAGGGGCGGCAGCCCCTAGCAGGGTACAAGGGGCAGAGCCCCTGGCTGGGGTCGAGCTGCCAGGTCAGCTTGGAAAAATTTTATTTACATTAACTGTCTTAACACATTTTCCATTAGGTTTTTAATTTATTTTCTAATCGAACTTGACTTTAGGCGAAGTTAAACCTTAGGCGAACTTAGCTTTAGGCGAAGTTAAACCTTAGGCGAACTTAGCTTTAGGCGAAGTTAAACCTTAGGCGAACTTGGCCGTAGGCGAAGTTATCAATTAGGCGAACTTGGCCGTAGGCGAAGTTATGCTTTGAAGGCGAAGTTAAGCTTTGAAGGCGAAGTTAAGCTTTTGCAGGCGAAGTTACCCAGTTCGCAGGCGAAGTTGCCCAGTTCGCTACGGGTTTGGTTTTTATCACTCATTTTGGCGATTTTAATACCCTTGTTATGGTTCGGCATCACCCCCTAACGTTCCCTAACCATTTCGCTCGTATATGTATCCAGTATATACTATAAAGCTTGGATCTTTAAGCTTAAGGACATTCAATAAAACATAAACTTTAAAGGTCAAGAACATACCTTTTGTGCTCGTTTGGATCTCGTTTAACTTGTTTAATCACAACTAATCGTTTACTCTCTCTCGGATCTTGCTCGTTTCTCTCCCTCGGCCGCCGGCCGTATATGGCGGTGTGTGGTGTGTGTGTGTTTTGGAGTGTGTAGAGATTATGATGGAAATGAAATGAGGGTTTAGGGTTTTAGGTTGGTTTAGGGGATATTTATATCCCTTAAAGCCCATGGACCTAAAGCCCATTCTTATTTAACCCATCTCAATTAATCTAAATCCATGATCCGTTCTTTACTCGATATTAATTAATAACGCGAAATCACTAAACGCAACTTTCTTTATTCAACATTATAAATTTTAGGATGTTACATGTGGAGGCCTTTTGTAAAACCAATCACCTCTGAAACTAAAAGTGTGCGTGCCCCATGGGGACGTCCATTCTTTATTAACTTATTTACAACATCGAAACCCTCCTCGAAATAGGTACCATCAGCTCACATCTCTTTCTCTTTTGCAATCTATATAAAAAATGTAAGTCCCGTGGGAGGATCTTTCAATGTGATATCAATTAATTCGTTGATAGGCGGAATCTAACAACGAACCGATTCAATAACAAACAAAGTAATCACAATAAACACGATGAATCTAGCTTCAAACACACGTATATAACGTCGGGTGCTTAAGGCCTTTAACAAAATTTATACGAAAAGTCAAAAATACAAAAAGAGTGTGTGTGTTTAAATAAAAAAATTAAAAAAGTGTTTTGTTCTGTCGCTGAAAATTATGCCGGTTACTCAAGTTCAAGTGTAACATCCGCTTTTCTGAGAATTATAAATAACAGAAAGTTCTATGATTAACTGAGTGTTGTTAACTTAATTGGGTGTGTTAGTGTTTGGATAATAAATGGAATTAGAAGTGTGAGTGGGTTGTGGGGCCCATAGTCCCCTATATAAACCCAATCCCTCCTTCCCTTCACCACTTTCTTCCCTTCCACCACACACACACACTCAAGAACACACATATTTTCTCTCAAGACCCGAATCCGAATCCGGGCTAAAGCAAGGAAGATCTTGGTGTTCGAGTATCTCAAACATCGAGAAAACGTCCAGATCTTCGGGGTTGTCCATATCTGAACCGAACCCGGAGCAAAAAGGTAAGCTTCAGCCAAAGGGTTAAGTTTTATGGTTAGAATCAACATGCAAACCGATGTAATGATAGATCGGGTTGTGAAATGTAAGAAAAACATGAACTTGGTGAGTTTTAGCCTCACGGGTGTATTATAGAACAAAAAAGGTGACGTCTGGACTATGAGAAACACAGGTATACAAAGTTGGTACAACCCAAAACCCATAAAAAGAGTAGAATCGGGTCCTAAGAAGGAAACACGGAGAAAAATGGCTTTAAAATGGTAAAAATGACGAAAGGTAGGAATTTCGCATCGCACAGTCATACGAAGCGAAAAAGTCATGCGAAGCGAAATTCCATGCGAAGTAGTTGAGGGTTTCACTAACTTAGATGTAGGAAGTAGTAGTAATGGATAATTGACACGCGTAATGTGTTGTACAGTTAGCCGTGCGCAACTAAGGAAGGGCATTACCATTAACAGCGAGAGAAACCGACTCCAGGTGAGTTCTAGCCCCTATATCTGTTATGTTTCCGGGGCTGTGTGCATACTCCTATGTTGTAGATAATACACTTACTTGATTGGTAAGTGTATGATACGTGTATGATTGTGTATTGAATGTATTGTTACATAATGATTGTATGAACGAGTACGTATATATATTTATAACTAGAAGATATGTAAAGTATGCACGCATGATAAAGGTATGGTTATTCGAGACAGAAGGGACCAGACCCTTATAATATCTATGATGTTAGGAACCAGACCCTTATAATATCTATGATGTTAGGAACCAGATCCTTATAATATCAGTGATGTTTAAGATAGAATAGCTTATGGTATACCATAGGGTTTCATGAAAGAAAGCATGTAAGAACGTATGCATATATGTAAAGTATGTACGAAAGAAGTGATAGTAAATAAGGTATAAATACGTATCTCCGGACACGTATGAGTATGGTATGAATGTAATGTATGTTAATTGATTAACTAGAACTCACTCAGCGTAGCTGACTTTTTGTATGCACGCAGGTGAGTAGGATGAGGCATGTTGCTTGAGGTGGGACACGTGGCAAACGGATGGTGACTGGCATCAAAGACGGAAGATTCACGTGTCGTTTATGTTATTGTTTAAGACTTAATATATTTTGTTAAGACAAGTACTTATGTTATGTAAGAATGTTTAATATTAAGTATTCTGCGAAAAGTTTTTAATTAACTCTGATTTTAGAACTGTGTTTATGAGTAAATCCAACACCAAAGTAGGGTTACCAGGTACGTGACCTTACATCAAGGGACATATTCTTATGTTTGGTCATGTCGTCAATCTTTGACGTACGGGATAGCCATTTACCTAAGGACTGAAAGTGACTGTGACGACTGAATTTAAAAGTATCTTTGATTTAACTATCTGATTTTAATTCTTTCGTTGAAAATTATGCCGGTTACCTAAGTTCGAAGGATATATATTAATATATGTTTGGTCCCATTGTCTACGCGTAGACATACGGGATAGCCATTCACCTGAAAATTGGAAGTGACTGGGGCGACTGAATCAAAAAAGCCTTCTAAATAATCATCGGGAAGTGATATGATTATTCAGCTAAAAGCTTTATAGAAGCTTAAATATATTTTCAAATGAAAATTAATCCAACCTTGAAAAATGATAGATAAATTGATTTTGTGTGCCTAACGTGTGAAGTTATTAAGCTAAAAGGACTTTTGAACAGTCATTGATTTGTATAGTAGCTTTCCATGATAAGTAAAAGTTTGAAGTGATATAAACTAAATCTGCTAAACTTTTTGTGGAGAGTCATTTTGAAGATGTGTGCATGTCTCTAGATACATCTCTCCGATTGATAGGCGGAATCAAACAACGAACCGATTCAATAACAAATAAAGTAATCACAATAAACACGATGAATCTAGCTTCAAAACACATGTATATATTACGTCGGGTGCTTAAGCCCTTTAACAAAACTTACACGGTGATCGACCAACTAACGAACAACACTAACATAAACTACATACATCGTATATATAGTCATACCAACCAAAGCCCAAATATATACTAAGCCCACTGAAATCCCTTGATTTCGGTTTACATAACGTAGCCCAAAACTAAGCCCAAAACTAAAGCATAAACCATAAATATAGCCCAACATTCTCCTCCTTGGTTTATTGCTTGATTTTACTCGTGCTTAAGAATATCAGCATCAGCTTCCTTGTAGTCTCTACTTACAAAATTATGGTTTTATTTCAAAAATTTGTACACTATAAAATAAGTTTTCTTATATAACATAATGAACATCATAATTACTCTACACTAAAAAACCAAAAAAATCTTATTTGTCACAATTAACATCATAATTTCTATACTTATAAAAATAATTACTCAACAACAAAGACAACAAAACATTATTCATAAAAAATACACTAAAAAGTACCTGAATGAAACCGTTTCCAAAAGCTTCTTTATCTTTAACATAGATTTTTGCATTCGGTCCATCTTCAACAACGCTAAGGGGATAACATTTGTTAATACTATAATATATTTCTTCTTGAGCATCATTGTCTGGGTGTATCTCTTAAGAGCATCAACCTCTAGTTCTGATTCAGTACATCCATTGAGTTTCGTATTCCTCGTGTCATGATCATTTTTTCGATGAGCATATCTTTGAGTTTCAAGCGCCATATCAAAATAACTAAAAAATTCGACAAATTTATGAGTTTGAAACAAGACCAAAGAATTGATTTTTGCTCCAGACCTTGATGTAGTACACAAAAGACCCGATAAAGCCTCATCGCGGTAATATGCTAGAATCCACATTGATCTTAAATCGAACATAGTTGATATCCAAGAATTATCAATAAGACCAAATTCATTCACTATTTCATGCCATTTCATCTAAAACTCATCAGGTTTAATGGAATCTGTCCAAACTATATTACAAATACAACGCTTAAAGTGCTCATTGTTACACAATGCAGGCCCAACCTGAAAACAAAAGAAAGATTTAAGATCATGACAGAATATAGTTTGTAATATCAAACTAAAAAAATGCTTAAACGTTAATTACTCTACTTAAAACATTGCAGTTTTATTTCAAAATCTTTACACTAAATCTAAACTCAACTTAAAGTTATGAGCAATCTCACAAATATTCTAGTTACATAAATAATTACTCTACTTAAATGTTTCATTCGTTAATTTTCAAACCGGAAAACACGACCCATTTTAAATTTTCGGTTTTGTTTATATATATATATATATATTCTCAAGTTTCGTTTCATGTATTTCATTTGATATTCGTCAGTGTCTATTTATATTCGTCATACCGTCTCGTCATGTCGTTTGACGTATTTTATTCGTCGTTCGTCAATGATATAATATTCATGGGGATTCACGTTTATCGATCATTCGTTTTTCTATTCGTTTGCTCAAATAACGAAATTTCAAGGTTTAAAGTTTTTATTTAAATGATTCACAAACTATACGGGTAAAATATGAAAATTATTCAAGAATTATAACTTTTATTTCATTTCAAACATATTTCAAAGTTCAGGGTTCAACTCGTAATTATATTTTAATTATGTTTTAAAACTAATATGAAACTTGAGGGTTGAAAAGTGAAAATTTATTTAAATTAATATTATTATATCAAAACCCAACCCACCAGCCCCATTACCCCGTTCTTCCGGCCACGGTTTTCCGGCCGTAATTCCGGCAACCCAAAAAACATTCAGGCAACCTTTCTAACGCGTTAAAATTAGCATTATAATTCAATTAAAGTCTGTAAAGACTTTAGACCGCAACGGAAATCCTTAATCATAGTGCTTAATGCATATTAACGGCTCTTTTAATAGGTAAATCAAGCCATCATCGCCGGTAAAAGGCCGGAGTATTTTTACACTACAATAATGATTAATTAAGCCTAAACGCTCCAATTAGAACTATAAATAGGATCCAAACATCAGTCTAAATTCGATCAAACTAATCTAAAATACTCTCTAAATATCCCGTTTTGATCTTCAAAGTTCGAATCCGGCCATCTCCGTTTACCGTCTTTCTGACACCATTCAAGGTAATTTATATATGCTTTTGAATCACCTCAAGCGCTGAACAAAGCCCCTAACACTAATTTAACGAACATGGAACGGATTTGTAGATTCTAATTATAGGGTTTTTGATTTAGAAGATGAACCTGGATATTATATTTAAGTTGCTGTTTTAATCTTATAGCATCCAAGTAGCTTGGTCTAGTGGTTTGTTCTCTTGTGTATTGACGGAAGGACCCTGGTTTGAACCTGGGTTAGACAGTTTTTGTTTATATTAAAAAAACAAAAAAGCATATTTCTTTAATTTTATAAAGCTAATAAATTATTAAAAATCAAATAAAATCATTTTAAACTAAATAAATCAACTTTAAATTAAATTTTATCTTTTCCACCTAAAAACTACTTCTTTTCGTAAAAACCCGTTAATATTAGCATTAGTAATATTATTAAAATAGTCCGTTAAAAAAATTCCGTTAAAGGCTTAAAAATAATATTGTAACATAAAATGTCATAATATTAAATATATTAAAATAATGCAAAATTCCTAAAACCAAATTACTTTAACTTTTATAGTCCCTTTAGATAGATTTCGTTTTTATTTTAATTATTGTTCTTGAAGTTCGGTTGTTTTGGTTTCGTTATTGTGCTTTCGGCTTCTATTAGAAGTTTATCTTCGATTTCGAGGTGAGTTTCTCACCCCACCCCTTTTACTCTTTTATTACTTTTGGGGGTAGCATATGTATTCTAAAAACTCAAAGTATTTATGATTTCATGTGCAAACTACAATTCATTAATGGATTTGTGTGTTTACATGATTGCTTGCTCGAACTTACATGCATGTGGTAGCTCAATAAGTATGATCATACCCCCCTTTGCACTCAGAACAATTTTGTTATGAGTGGAAAATGACCTTATTATCCGAGTACGTTGGTTGTTACCAACTGAAAAGGACCTTACTTGCGCGATTATCCGAGTACGTTGGTTGCTACCAACTGGAAATGACTATACTTGCTCGATTTACACTTGTTCACGGAATTGTATAGATTTTACGTATTTATATCAAACTGTGTGAACTCACCAACTATTTGTTTAGTTGACATTAACAGATACCATTATTTGAGGATGATGCCATGATGAAGACACTAGACTTAGGTTATTTAAACAAATGGTCAAACTGTTTAGTTGTGTTTATTTTTCTTGTATTTCTTTGTCTTCAAACTTATGTATTTGATGTTGAAATTAATTAATGATAATATTGCCACATAGTAGTGTCACATGTGTTTTGAGCAATATGTACGTCACACTCGGGTGTTTCCGCTTAAGCCGGGGTGTTAAGTTAAATCTAAACTCTACAGCCTACAATTATTCTAGTTACACAAATAATTACTCGAGTTGAATTTTTAATCACAGTATAAAGTTATGAGCAATCTCACGAGTTAAAAAAACAAATATAATTACTCTACTACTCTACTTACAAAAGTAACTACTCTACTTAGAAATAAAACAATAATAGTAACCTTATTAGCTATTTTCTTCATGATATGCCACGGCATAATCTGTGCATGCTCTCAGTAAAAATGGATTCAATAGCTTGCTTTTTAGCGAGATCTTGATTGGTAACAACGACCTTGGTTAACGCCTAAATGCTTTCAAAAGACATGTTAGTAACCGCATATAGGATTCAATCGTCTCCTTTGCAATAAGACCAGCTCCAAGATTAACATTGCGAAAATGATTATCAATTCCGGTGAATGGGACAAAAACCATCTTGTATCTATGGACAAAAAGAATCAAAATATGTAAAATGTTTGACTATACAAAAAAGTAAATAAAAATGAAGAAAGCCTTACTTATTGGTATTGAATGTTGCATCGAAGCATCTTACATCACTAAAAGTCAAATAACTCTTTTTACGTACTTCGTCTACCCAGAATAATCCAGTTAGACAACAACTCTCATCCAAAGTAAAGTAAAAAGAAAAATCATGAAGATACTCTTTCTTGTTTAATAACCATTGAACAATCATTTCGGCATCAAATTCTCCAATATAGTAATTTATATTTCTTTTAAAATTCTTGCAGTTCGCAACAGTTACACCAACATCATCAAAACCACCATATTATGTCCTCAAAATATTAAAGGATATAACAAGACCTAGATTTAGTGTGAATAAAGAATATAACCTCTTTTGTTGCAAAACTGTCAAATTTCGTGATGAAGGGAGAACGTGCATATCTTATTGGGAAATCAAAGTGTGATTATGTTCCTATATAAACTTGTTTATCTTATATGATTTGCCACCATCAATAGTTCATAATGCAATCTGCGCCAGACAACCGGTTCGAATGGAAGGCCTATTCCTAAGCTTCTTTGGTTTTTTCCTTGATGAACTTCTCCAAGAGAATCAAAATTCTTTTGTGGCTTAGAACCCTCTTTTGAACATATAAAATACTTATATTGAATAATACCATTCTTTTCAGTTTGAGAACCTTTACGTATCGAAAAACCGCCTTTATTAGCATATTCTACATAAAACTAGTATGAAGCATCCAAAGATGGAAAAATCATGCCTTCAACTAGTTTAATGAAGAAGATACAGTAAGTTTGAACTCTCTTCCAACAATTATATCTTCTGCTATGTTATGTACATTAAGATCAATCAAACATATAATTATCTACATATAATGACGCTCAAACACATAAATAGTTTACATATGATTAAATAATAACTCGAGTTAGGATTTAACAATTACATTAGTGTCAAGTTATAGAAAGTAAAAACATCTACAATAAGATCAAACATACAATTATACTACATATGATTAAATAATTACTCAATTTATGATTGAACAATTACACTACTTATGCAAATAACTATTCTACTTATGATCTAATAATTACTCTACTTGTGAAAATAATTACACTAGTTATATAAAGTAAAAACTTGTACATAAGTAATAAAACAACAAAATACGCTAAGTAGAAATGTAACTACTCTAGTTATTTTAAACTATATAGCTTAACTAATGCAATTTTTAGATCATTTCAAAAACTAATTATATAAAATCAATGAATTAGGTAGCTCGACAAATCAATAAACTAATTACATGATTAAGCAAGCTAATTGAAACCGATTGAAGAACTACATACCTTCAATTTCAGTGTCCACGTCTTCAGCCGTTGAAGAAGGCGATTAATCGATACACGATAAGTTTGAGAAATTAAGAACACTAGATGTAGCTATATGGCTAACGATAACCCTAGGCAGCTACTCTGCAATGGCATTGTAATATGTTTTTGAATTGGTGGAGATTATATAACTAGCATATGATTAGCGTTGAAGAAATTGTTTGTGTTTGATTAATTACGAAATTGCCACCGGTTAATTCTTTGGTTCGTACGTTTAGTATGATTTTTTATTTGTATTTGATCCATCTCTCTCTATATATATATCCTACGTGTCGATCTCAGGTTGCTCCTCCCACTATATATATATCAAAGTAAAGATAAAGTTAATCACCACTATTAAAGTAGTTATTTCAAAACAATTAGTTAATCCGATAAAAGATACTATACGGTATCGTTTGGTTTGCATGAATGACATGAGAATGAAATAAGTCATTTTGAGGGAATGAAAAAATAAGTGTTTGTTGGTCAATGAAATGAAATTAACAATTATATGAAGAATCTCATTCTATCAAACCATTCCTTCCCACACATTTCTTTTTCTTTTTTTCATTCCATCCTTCTTTCACTTTAATATGAGTATATCTCTACAACACCAGTACACCAACTAACAACCACCATCACCTGAACGTCACCACCGCCACAACCACCACTTGACCACCAACGTTACCACCACCTAGCTTCTGCCACTACCACTGTCATTTTAGCTACCACAACCATTGGCGTCGTCGTCGTCCCCACCGTCACTTGACCACCACCGTCACTGTCATTGTTTGACCACCACCATCGCCAGCGTCACCATTGGCGCTACCACATCCGTCACAACCCCGCCGCTACCACCACCTGACCACTGCACGCTATCGTCTCCACTCCCACCACCACCGTCTCCACTGCCACCACCATCGCCATCGCTGGCTCGGCGACCACAACCACTGTCGTCGTTGCAATTTTTTTATTTTGGTATTTTTTATAGGAATATTTTTATCATTTCTATTTCATTCACGCGTTTTTTTTTCTACTAAACAACATAAAGTAATAATTCATTTCATCCATAGGTTAACCAAATAAAATAAAGGAATGATAATTCATTTCATTATCTTGTCAATTTCATTCCTTCTATCATTCCATTACCCCTAACCAAACATGCCCTACTAGTTTTCTAATTATTTAAGTGCGTGATTATAGATTATTTTTCTAAGTTAATCTTACTTTAAAAACTAAAGAACAGAACCCTTTTATTTTTGTGAGCTTTAATAGAATAACTCAACCCTTTAAAAGGGGAGTTAGCTTATCCTACATAGTCTCCTAATATAGAAAGGATACAAAGACACAATGGATCATAAAATATAAAATAATGCCCAGCAAAATAGAAAACATTGCTGAGTAATATAGCACAATGTCGAGAAAAAAAGACACAATGACAAAAATAAATAAAAAACATAATGATAAATAAAATGCATAATGACTTGAACAAAAATAATAAAATCAACAAGCTAGAAATCAAAAAAAAAATATAAAATCTAAGATCGTAGAGTTCAAAGAAACGGTTCCAATACCACTAGTTTAAGTTCAATTGAAGTTTATTTGATACCCTTCCTATGATTTATTAGTTTTAAAAGATTGAATATTTGAACCTAACCTTTAAAATAGAACTCTACAACTTATTCTCTACCTTATTTTCTAATTCTATCCATTCCATAGTAAGTAGTCCCTCTCCCCGTTATGGCGTTGTTATTTGTTGGAGTTTGCTATTTTAATACCACCCGTAATGGTAGCATGTGGGCTTAAAATGACGGGGAACACCCTCACCACCCCCAAGCGTTTTCGGTTGAGTTTTGGGATGAACGTTGTGTACAACGTTGAAGGGGAGAAGGTTTCGGCCAATCAATTTTTTTATTAATTTTAAAAAATCAATTAAAAATTAGATAATGATTGTTGAAGAGTTTTGGATAGAGTTTTGACTACACCATTTTTTTTGTGTAATACTTTGAAAAGGTGAATGAACGCCACGTGGCGCAAATAACGCATATGTCCAGAGTTTTGACTATGCATAATCTAAGAAAGAATAACATATATGTGTATGCAGGGGCGGACCTACACTTATAGTCTAGGGGCCGGCCATACTTATGAAAATTTTTTTAGAGGTATATGTATATGTTAAAATTCGGACTAACCCTTATTAAATTTTGATAACGACTCCTTCGACCCACGTAAATTTTTTTTTCCTATCCATCACTAGATGTATAATTTGTTGACATACTCCTACATACGGCTTTGTGTAGAGCAGTACACCCTATATAATTATAATTCTATTGGTTCAACCCGTAAATTAGTAGTGTGGATGATTCCATAAACAATTCTCTTTAAAGCTAGTCTCTTTTGCACTGAACTTCCATGTTTTTGTAGGTGTGAGAGCGTTGTCTTTTAAATTTGGAGGGAGTAAGAACCCTATCCTTTTCAAACGGTACTTATCTCATCAACATCAATTGGCCACCATTCAAATCATATCTATTTATGTAAATAGAGTGGAGTTAAAATAATAGTAAGTCTACATGTTTGGTGAGCCAGATTAAAAGAAAACGATGCGTGACATTAAAAATTAATATTTAAACAATATTCATTTGCTTAAGAACAGAAAAACGAAAAATTAAAAAACTCATTTCCTTCGCATGGCAGACAACTACTGATTAACCTAACCATTTAACCAATACAATTAATAGTTAACAAATTCATTATCAGAGTATCAGACAGAGGACCAACTAATTTATTCATTAATTAAAAAGTTTAAAACGTAACCTTTTACAGTTTTAATTCATTGAATTTTATGAGTGTTTTGTTGACCAACAATGTAATTTAAATCATATACTTCTCATTTCTCACATCATGTAGTCACGTCTTATAGATTAATTAATTAACAATTTTTTAAGCGGCTAACATATCCTTTAAATGAGTTGCTGGCTAAATTCATCATATGAGATACGCTCGCATTTCAATCCTGGGAAAACCTTCACCTAAGGTCAACGTCCGTGAATACTCGTCCGAAGGCTTTGAGATAAAAACCCGTACAGTTCAAGTATCCAATAAATAAGCATTAGCTACTCACTCGCCTAGTCTCCCATCATCACATGGCGCAACCAAAACTAAATGATGGAGACATAAGTCACATAGAGCATCAAGTCTCCCCTTACAATTTCACCACCAGCTCGCAATCAATTAACTAACCCATCACTTTAATTTTAAATTAGCGTTTGTAATGTAATTTTCGTTTGCATATGTTTGAGTCATTTGTTTATCATAATTATTTATTAATCTGCATCATTATTATATTATATTATACCTTGAGTTCATACAAAATGTACAATCGTATAAACTTACATATTTCCATTCATTCACCATCTATACTAAACCAGAAGCTAGGAATATGAAGCCACCTTCAACCTCCAATAATATTAAAAAAGCTCGATTATCTTCTTACCAGCTTTTCATATTTTTCATATTATTACCCTTCATCCTCTTCGCAATATTTCTATACAGTCACAACATCGGTGGTTACATCGTCCGACAAAACAAAATCAATATCAACCATGTCGAAGCATGAAATGAATCTGACCTGATCCATGACGATGTTTCCACGGATTTTTGAGATGAACGAACCACGTCTTGATCTTCTTCATCAGCTGCTTGAGACCTGCAATGGTTTTTCGGGGGTGTGGAGGTGACTGCTAAGAAATCCTGAGGATCTCCTGTTTACAGACACAAAAAAGTGGTGGTGGCTCTTATTGAGCATGACCCCCTCATAAGGAGGTGGAGACCTCCTTATATAGAGAGCCTCATGGCCACCATCATGATACCCTAATGGGCCTAGCCCTGTTAGGGTTACCTCCACAAAACCCCCTCAGCCAAATAACATTGTATTAGTCCATGTAATAAAATAAGCCAAACATAATAGATTTAGGGTCGTAGAACCGGGTTTTAGTACCATACCCCTACAAGCCCCCCAAGTCCAGCGTTGCTCCTGGGCGCGCAAGCGTCTAGGTGGAGCGCTGGACTTTATAAGGTGTGAGGCGGTTTTTTCCCTTTTCTTTGGCCTTGTCTTTATTGTCTTTTGAGTTTTGGGAGGTTTTCCTCATGATGGTGACATGTTGCGGTCCTTATGATAATGATGGTGCCCTGTCATAGATAAGATATAGCACGCATCATAGTGGCGCGAGGCCTGATAAGAGATGGAGCGCGCATCTCGATAGTAATGTAACATAACTTGCGCGCGAGGCAGCTTACGAGTTATGAGAATAATAAAGCCTGCGCGTAAGGCGACTTACGAGCTATAAGAATAATAAAGCTTGCGCGCGAGGCGACTTATGAGCTGTAATAATAATGAAGCTGGCGCGAGTTGCGGCTTACGAGCTATAATAATAATGAAGCTTGCGCGCAAGGCGACTTATGAGCTGTAAGAAACACAAAGCTTGCGCGTGAGGTGACTTACGAGCTGTAATAATAATGAAGCTGGCGCGAGTTGCGGCTTACGAGCTATAATAATAATGAAGCTTGCGCGCAAGGCGACTTATGAGCTGTAAGAAACACAAAGCTTGCGCGTGAGGCGACTTACGAGCTATAATAATAATGAAGCAATCACGTTATTGAACTAGATGGTAGTATGTGGTTGTGTTCAAATTTCTTTCTTTTTTCTTGTTCTATATATTTTTATGTTATATTTTAGTGCTTACAAATTTATGTTTACGATTTAGTGTTGATTTAGTTGATACTTACTGAATTCGTTTCGGTTCACCACTGCAATAAGCAGGTTTTGCTTTTTTGTTGGTTAAAAACAGGCTTTCTTTTATATAATATATTAATTTGTTGTGTTCAGGCGTTGACGAATTTGTGTTTTGGTTTGCTCAGTTTGGTGTAGTAACCCAATACTAACCGTATTCGTGTCGGTTCACAGTTACAGTGCATGCATTTGTTTTTTTAAACATGAAAATTTGTTGTATTTGGGCATTGACAAACTTACTTTTTGGTCAGTTCTGGTATCGTAACTTGATACATACCGAATTTGCGTCAGCTCACAATTGCACCGCCTGGATTTTACCAACCGACTAGACGCCGTCTCAACCATGTTTTTTTTTTTATCATAAACTATGCAAGTGTCAATACTGTTTTATGTGTTTACTTTTTTGGGTATATTGTCATTACTGTTACGAAACTAAATGATGCTGCCCAAATTTGCATCGCTGCGCGGCTGCCCCGCATTGTTAAGCTACCCTTTTATTTTTTTGTTTTATTTTTATTTTATTTTATTTTAAGTTTTTTCATATTACTTTTTTTGACTTACTATTTTATTTTACAATTCAGTGCCTGTATAGTTGATACTGACCGAATCAACATCTTCTTATCGTTGCAACACACGACCCTTTTTTTCTTTTGGTTTTCCATGGGTTTTTTTTCTCTTTTAATGTTATAAATGTTAATTTATTGTATTTTGACGTTGATAAATTTATTTATTGGTCAATTCCGGTTTCGTAACCGGATACCGATTGATTTTGTCAATTCGCTGCGACAAGCCGCATGTTTTGTATTTGGGCATTGACGTATCCAATTTTTGGTTTAGCTTGGTGTCATAACCCTGCATCAAACGAGTTTGCGTCGACTAGTAGTCGCACCATGCGGGTTTTACAAACTGATTAAACGTCGTTTAAATAGGTTTTTTTGTTATTAAAAGCTATACGAGTATCAATATTATTAACTATACTTATTTTTCGGGTCAGTTATTAATTTCTAAATTGTTGTTAGGCTTGTTAATATTACTTAGGAAACTAACCCAAATTTTCTCAACTACTCAAACTTTGTCCATTTATAAGATATCAATAGGTACGTTCAATTAAATTAAAAAATAAATATATATATGTTGAAAACCCTTAAAAAGAAACCGCTATTTTTCACATAGTTTGCGACCGTGTTTAAGTTTGTCAATTTCTAATAATTGGAGAGGTAAATTATTATATCCTCTCTCCCCTAAGAGAGGAAGGGGCACTTATGGGTATTACCCATGCACCGACCAATCATACACCGTTATTTTATTTCTACCTTTAAGTACCCATAAACCTCAAAATAATTGGAAACACCTACCCACAAGTACCCTAAAAGTTTTTTTATTTTTTGTTAAAATTTAAAAATAAATAAAACAATTAAATGTAATTAAAATTAAAATTTTATTAAAATAAAAATTTTACATGATTGAAACCGGAAAAATAAAATATGACGATCAAAACCAAAAAAATTAAAACACGAACATCTAAACTAGATGATCCTTTTGCCAATTATATTTTTCCGCAATTTCTTGTTTGCGGGTTATAGCGATTTTATTCACCTCGTCCTCTAGATGATCGTGTGGCCAAGTATATGTCTTCGTCCTCTAGATGAATATCCCGAGATCATCGCTTGAGAAATTTGCCAATGGTGGTTTGAGTGAATAGAAATGGTGAATGTTGAGTGATAAAATGATGAAATGTTTGAGTGAATAAAAATGATGAAAAGTTATTGGTATTTATATGTAATAAATTGAATATTAATGGATGTTTTAAATTCTTAAAATCTCCATGGTCATATAAACACCACACGGTAAACCTTTGCCATAAATTGTAATTTGGCACGCTACCTACATAGTTAGGGGTGGGTTTGTCATGTGGTGAACTACCCAAAAACCTTACCCACACTAGTACCCCTTCCCCTCTAATGAAATTCTCATTTTCTATATCATTATATCTCTTTTAATACAACACTATTGACCCGTATATGACACAGACGGAAATATAAAAATCGTCAAGAAACACATATATAATTTAAAACGACAATTTATTTTTTAATATATTTTCGAGATATCAACATGATTTTTAATTGTAATTCATATTCATACGCAAACAAAGTATTGAAATACATAAACTTATAAAGAATGAGTTTACATAGCAGAATATTTACGAAAAAAATTTAAAACTTTAAAGCAAAAACTTCATAAACTTTAAAAAATAATATTAATAGAATACAAAAAAACTTCACTGACGTTAATCTGGAAAGCAAGCAAATAAGAAAATAAGCATTCGGGAAAGATTCCCGATAGCATCCAAGAATGATTCAGGCTTCTTTTCTTCCTGGCCAGGAAAATAGTTGATGACATAAAAATTCATACATCAATCTAATAAGCATAGTGGCTAACTGGCTACGAAAACTGTTTTACATTTCATGTGAAAAGTCTTGCACTTTAATAAACTAAAGTACGCTCAAAGCGCATTTACGAACCATAACCAAATCGAAACCTTTTTAAAATTACATGTTTTGGCTATAATCAAATCGTTATGTTTTGAGAATGACCCATTTTAACCCGAACCAAATCGATAATCTTCTAAGAGCATGTTTGGGATTGAGTTTGAAAAATGCTTATTGGCTTATTGGTGTTTTCAAAGAGCCAATAAATTAAAATGTGCTTGGCAATCACAAAAATCTTTTTCATTTTAGCTTTTTGAAAGGGTTAAAAAGAAGTTTTTCAAAAGCCCCAAATCCTGGTTTTTCAAAATGACTTTTGAAAAAGCCAATAAGCCAATAAGTATTTATCAAACTCAATCCCAAACATACTCTAAAATTAACCCGTTATAACCCGAACCAAATCGATACGATTTTAAAAGACCCGTTGAAACCCGAATGAAATCTACACTTTTCTATATTGAATCGTTGACCAGAATTAAACAACTGATACTCTTTTAAAATGACTCATTCTGACCCGAGCCAAAGCAAATCGAAACATTTCTGAAATGACTCATTTTCATATTTGAAAATAGAAATATCACACTTGAAGACTAAGAAGAAAAATGGCGGGTAACACATATAACATTCTTAGCTTTTGAAATCATTTTTACCAAATGCGAATTCATTATTATTGATTATAAAAATCCTAAAATATATATAAAGCTTTAATGACTTTAACCTATTTAAAAGACGTTGAAACTTATGTGAGCCTTTCACTTAATTTGTGAACCCTTCATATTCTTTTATTTTTCAATGGCACTAAAACCAAACATCAAACAAATTAAATACAAATTGAAACTAAATTAAATTGACAAAACCAAAATCGAAAACCTAAATAAAACTAAATGCAAATAAAACTAAAACAAAAACCGAAATGAAACTGAAAAACTAAAACCATCTGAAACCTAACAAAAAAAAATTGTAAAAACCGAATCAAAAAACTTAATAAAGTTAAACCCACCTAAAACGAAACTAAAAAACAAAAAAAAAAACAAAAAACAAAATCGAATCGAACCTAAACGAAACAAATTTATAAAAACTAAAAACGAACACAAACCAAAAACCGAAATGAAACCATAATAAAAAATAACTACCATGAAACATTGAAAAGAAAATTGAAAACTAATTAAGGAACACATTTATTAATAGTATAGTAGATTAAGTTGAATGTAATTTAATATAATTTTGAATTATTATATTAGAAAGAAATTATAAAAATACATATTATTTATTGAAAGAGTTATTGTTTTAATGGTATAGTAGATTTCTTGCTAAGTCTATATGAAACAAAAATCACGTATATGTACGTGTATATGTTCTAAACAAGGGAGTGGGGATGAATAGTAAGAGAGTCGGAGTATGTTTGGCAAGGAGCTTTTAGGGACTTCAAGCTTCAAGCTTTTAAGAAAAAACTCATACTCAATTAAAAGCCTTGTTTGGTTGAAGGAGCTTGAAGCTTTTAGGTCATGAGAAAAAGCTTAAAGCTCCAACTAGTAGCATTTAGAAAGAGCTACAAGCTTTTAGTATTTTAATTACTTAAATAACCTTCCAAAATAAGTACATTTAATATTATTCTTTTTAATTATGTCTATTTTGGTTATTTTATACATTTTATTAAAAACTCCAGCTACTCTACCAAACAACTACATATACCTAAAAGCTACAGCTTCCAGCTACCAGCTAGTTTTGCCAAACATACCCTTGATCATTATTAAGTGTGAACCTAACAACTATATGGTTTCTTTTGGATTGCAATCCCAACTCCCCGATCACATGGTTCTTTTGTCCATCACCACCAACTTTAATCATATATATTTCTAGAAATATAAAGTGAAAAACATCACTTAGGAGTAATTTGTTTATAATATTATTAAGGAAATATTCTCTTAATAGCCCATTTTTAAATAGAGAAACCACAGATGATCCAAATTATTGAAATATTTCACAAATGTCCATCCAAAAGTGTCGGAAAAGACAGGTTATGAACCAAATCCGTTTTCGTCAACGGATTTTGTTTGTGTCAATCAAAACCAGCCATGCATGTGTTCTAAATCCATCGGCTCAAACAACTTTTGAACCAAACCCGTCGTCTTATACAACTTTTGAACCAAACCGGTCGTTTTTGAAACCCGCTGAAAACAAAGTTTGCACCAAATGCGTCTGAGTGTGACGTACAAATTGCTCAAAACGCATGTGATACTATTATGTGATAATATTATCATTAATTAATTTAAACATCAAGTACACAAGTTTATAAACAAGAAATACATTATAAGGAAAATAAAACAATTTGTCAATTTATTAATATAACCTAAGTTCTAGTGTCTTCTCCAAAGCACGTCCTCTAATGATTGTCCATGTAGCATATATATAAAATAAAGGTCAGCTAAACGAATAGCTGTGAGTTCACACAAGTTTTGATATATATAATAATAAAATCATACAATTCCATGTGGCATGTGTAATAATCGTGCAAGTAAGGCCCTTTCTAGTTGGCAACAAACAACCGTACTACGATAATTAAGCAAGTAAGGTCCTTTTCAATTGGTAACAACCAACGTACTCGGATAATGGGTCCCTTTTTTCAATCATAACAAAATAGTCCTGAGTGCAAAGGAGGGCGTATGATCATACTAGATACCACATGCAAGTAAGTTTTGAGCAAATAATCAAATAACACATAAGTCCATGATACGAATTGTAGTTTGAAAATGAATAACTAAGCAATTATTTTGATAGGATATAAATGCTATCCCCAAAATGTGTAAAAGCGTAAAAAGAGGGTGTAAGAAACTCACATTTGAAATTGATGATAAACTTGAAATAAAAACCGAAAGCGCACTAAAGAAATCGAAGCAATCGAATCTCACGAACTATAAATAAAAATACAAAATTAAAAACTAACTAAAAGAGTTATACAAGTTGAATAATTTAGTTTTAGAGATTATGTATTATTTTAATATATCTTTTATTATTTTATGGGCATTTTATACTATAATATTATTTAAGCTTTAACGGTAATTTGATGATTTATTATTATTTTAATATTATTATTAATTTGAGAATTAAATTATTCATGGAACATTGATTTTAATGGCATAAGATTTATTCTGAAAACAATTATTTTAGCGAGTTAAAAATTATTAACGAAATAGAAAATAAAATAATATAATATTAATGGTTTGTCGAGTAACGAAAACAAGAAGTTAATTTTTAGGTGCAAATTGATAAAAGTAATTTATAACTGATTTTATTTAATTTAAAATAATTTTATTTAATTTATTATAATTTTTAACAGTTTATTTTAGTTTATATAATAAAAGAAAATGGTTTTAAAAAATATGAATAACAATGGCCTGATCTGGTTCGAACCCGGGTCCTCCTGTCTATACACCCATGACTTAACCATTGGACCAACTTGAGCACTTGGAAATGCGACAGAATCAAAAATATTTAAACAAACTTTAAGTTCATCTTCTTCCTTACAAACCCTAGGTTTCAATTCAATAAATCTATTCCATATATAATTAAATTAGTTTAGGGGTTTTGATTTACGTCTTAACACGATTCATAAACATATAAAATTTACCTGGAAATGTTAAGAATTGAGGGTGAACGACGATTGGCCGGAAAATAAACTTAGATGATCAATTACAAGTTTTAGAGAGTATTTCAGTTGAAATAGATGATTGTAGCGAGTTTATATGATGATTTAAATGCTTTTATAGGCTTAATTGGAACGTATAGTGTTAAATGATCGTTATTGGATTTTAAATAAATTTCTGGCGGTTTCCAGGTATAATTCGCAGATTAAAAGTTGTTGTTACGCGTTATTATTGGTGATTATGGTTCGTCGTTATAGTCTAAAGCCGTTGCGAATCCTTAATTGGGTTAATATGCGCGTTTTATGGGGTTTAAACGGTTGCCGGAGCCGTTTTGGGCTCACCGGAATCTGGTTGGCCAGAAAAACGGGTACAAGGAGGGCTAGGCTGGTTTATGTATTATATTAATATAATTTAAACAATTTACATATTCAGCCCCTGCAGTTTCAAGTTACTTTAAAATAGAGATTAAAATATAATTACATAATAGTCCATGAACTTTTATATGAGTTTAAAATGAAAAAGAAGTTATAAATCTGGATAGTTTGCTAATTGTACAATTTGCAAATTGTTTAATAGAAACTTTAAGCCTCGGAGTTTCGTTAATTGATCAAAACGAATAAAAAACTAACGAACGATAACCGTAAATCATCGTGAATACTATATTAATGATGAACGATAAATGTGAATACATCAAAACGGCAAGACGGTGGGTTTAACGAATACAAATACAAATAATAAAATTGATGAACATCACATAAAATACATGAAACGAAACTTGAGATTAATTAATAACATTATAAAAGTTATATATATAAAAATAAAAACAAAACCAAAAATTTAAAATGAGTTGTGTTTTCGGGTTTGAAAATTAACCAGTGTTACAGTAAGATAATGGATTGGTGAATTTAGGCTTCAAGAAATATGAAAGGGATGGTGATGGAGGTGGGAGGTTGTGGGTAGTGATGTTTTTTTTTCTTTTTATAGAGAGAGAAAGAAGATGGGGATATGTGGTGATGGTGGATGGTAGTTTATTCTTTTATTTCTAAAAATGAAAGAAAATTTATTCTTTTATTTCAAATCATTAAATTTGTAAAATTACAAAACTATTCTCATGTGCTTTGCACATGACATGTTTTAACGAAAAAACTTAACTTGGTTAAGGGCAAAGAACAAAACGTGATAAGGTTTTTAATAAAAAAAAATGAAGTTTTCTGTCTTTTTTTTTGCTAAATGTCATCCACTGAAGAATCATGTAAACATGGACAGGTTTTGCTATTCAGTCTTATTTTTAATTAAAATGAGAAAGAAAAGCTAGTGACTTTTAGTATAATTATAGATACGGAGATAGAGAAGCTTGTAGGAATGCTATTAGGAAGTGGCCACGGCGGATTTGTACAGAGAGATGCGTGTGTTTGTGAGCCGGAGAGTGTTTAGGGTTGAAATAGATTAAATTTAGCGAAACTTGTTGCCATTGGTAAATGAAAATTAAAAATAAAGCTTTTTTTTTTAAAAGAATATATCATTCACCTATTGCAACAAGTCGTTGCATTAGGGCTTACGAATTTATATAAAGTTTTTTCTCAAATAAAAGAAAAGGAAAATTAAAAGGGAAAAATATCTATAGAGACGATTAGTCGTTGCTATAGGATTTTCCTTTGGCGCTAATATTTTGGTTCTTCTGTTCAACCCCATGTGAACGATTAATCGTCGCTATATGATACGTCACGGAAAAAATTTGTCAAGCCCCATATCAACGACAAGTCGTTGCTATAGGTGATCTATTGCGATGATAGTTGTCGTCGCTATAAGGTTTGTCATATCAACTAAATATCTTGTCGTAACGAATGCTCATTACTATTTAGTATATTAATAAAAAAAGTCTATTTATATATTTACAATTTCATTTAGGTTGCAGCTTTAGCAGTTATGATGCAGTTACATAATGAAGTTTTTTATATCGTGTGTGTGCGTACACACACATACACACACACACACACATATATATATATATATGAGACAATGTTACTTAAGACACTTGATTTTAAGAGTTTACAAATGCTAATACATAAAGCAGTAAAAAGGGTAAACTAGTATTTCAAACAAAATTCACATAACTTACAAGTTTGTTTTTTCATCTTTAATCATATTATGTTTTTAGTTTCAACTTTAAACCAACTTCCCACCCACGATTTTTAAACGCCAATAACATTTTCATACGTTAATATTTTTGTAAGAAAAAAAATACACCTTAACAACGAGCATTTTATTCTATTTAATCTAAGTATGATATTATTATAAATTTTTTAATTAAAAAAATTATTATGTTACGTAGGGGTGTTCAATGCCGGTTTTGATGGTTTTTAAGTTAAGCGTGTGAGCCAACCGTTAGCGCCCATCTTTTGTCGTCCAAAACCAAAACTAAACCATTGAAAATTGAAACCGAACTGTTATTGACAGTCAGGTTCCGGTTTAGAATGGTGAGGAACATTGTGCATTGGAATGGTGAGGAACATTATCAGGTGACTGGACCAAATGGTGATCAATGTGTGGTGAGCTTCACGGATGTAGAATCGAGGCTCCATGATTCTTTCAATCGTTCATCTAAAGGTGCTTGGTTAGGGCTTTAGGGTTCAGATTGACCAATTTTGGATGTATGATATGAAAGGTGAAAGAAATAGGATGAAAGGGTTTCTGGTGTATTGTGGTTTAAGAGAGAGAGGAGGGAAAAGAGACTTGTTAAAAGACCAAAAAACCCTCACGTGTTACTCACGTGCATAAACTTAACGGAGGAATTGGATGCAGTTAACTTAAAGGACGAAAATCAAATAAACATAGCATGTAAAGGACACCGCCTGTAATGAAACATTTTAAAGGACTTGATCCGTAAATCATGTATGTTTAAAGGACAAAATTTGTATTTCTGTTTAATAAAAATATTAAAAGGCATTCAACATTTACAGTCTGATCTTGTTTCATATGTCCGGTTTTCGGTATAAAACGGGAATCAAACCTTTCGCTACGGTTAGAAATGTTTAAAACCGACCAAAAGTAATAAAAAACCCAGTCGTGAAACTAAGCCGATGACCGGTTTAAACGGTTTAAAGGTTTTAAACTGAACCACGAACACTCAAAATTGTTTGGTGATTAGCAAGGTCAGCGTTTAAACACCCAATGCATCGCGCGAGCACATGTGTAGTGTGTGTATATATATATATATAATAAAAATACAAGAAACCTCTTGAAATTTAAGAGGTACGTTAAACGTTTCTAAATGTATAAGTCTCAATGCATGTCTTAATCTATTTTTGGGGGGCTAATATGTCTTTTTGACAATACTTACACCTTTACCCCTTAAACTTTTGATTTTTTGAACAATTATAATTTTGGTCCCTTAATTTAACCAACTAACCCCACGACTTCTAAACGACCATAACTTTTCATGCGTCAGTATTTATAAAAAATAATAAACCATAGAAACAAGAATTTTATTCTCTTTAATTTTAGTATGATATTGCTATAGTTTTTTTTTTTAAAAATTAACATGTTATGTGAGTATTAGTTAGGACAGATAATCAGGTCCGGACAGCGCGAGTTCTGGTAATGGGCTAGAACGAGTTCGATGTAAAAAAGGTTAGTTTGGTTCAGATCAGAAAAATTAAAAAATAACACTAACCCATTTAAAATCAATGAACCCGTTTTGACCCGTTTCATTATAAACGTTGTCTTTGGATTTCAAAAGATCTTTTTTTTTTGGGAAAAAGGTATAACAAAATGGTACGGTTTATTTAAAAAATAATGATGTAGTTTTTTTTAAATGATTGATTTTATGATGTAGGTTTTTTTTTTTAAATAATGTTGTGTAGAAAAGTCATCAATGTTATAACAGTGAAGAAAATTGTACATAATTTAGGTTCTCGTATGAAGGGGGTGAAAAAATAATTAAACGTAAAATTTAAGAGTTTAATAATTGCAAGTTTTAAAACAAATTATGAATCCTAGAGATAATATATTTTCTTTAAAGTTAAATATTAATAGTTGTTTCCTTGTCGAGTTCATCTACTCCATAAATGCAAGTTAAGCCTAGCAACAATTTAAAAACTATGTAAGTTGGCTAAGTAAAGCTTTAGGTTGAACTCATTGAAAAGGATAAGTTATATGTTTGGTCTTTATGACAAATAAATTGTAATGTTGAGTGATATTGAGTTGAGCAACCGAGCTCGAGCTTAATTTGAAGCCCAGCCGAGCCAACTTGAAATGAAGTTCAAGTCGAGTTCAAGCTAGCCTTGGTTTGGCTCAAATCGCATCGTTAACAACCTTTTAAGTGTTATTCTTTTTTTTTTCCCGAATTGTAAATTTTATAACAAAAAAAGAAGCCACACCCAACCTCCACAACGCAGAGGAGGGCCAAAAACAAACAACAAGCACAACTGCATCAACGAGAAGTTACACCAATTGGACCAAGATATCGATTCACAACTAGATCTAAGCTTGTACCAAAGAAAACTAACAAATCTAATGTCGAAAATAATGTCTTCACCTTCACCTATACCTCGATCCGAGCCCCACGTGGTCGTGGACTTCTAGCAGATCCCTTACAGAGAAGGCGAACAAGGATGAGGCCTGACATAAAGAAATCAAAGCTTTCCAAATCGCCGAGGTTACCCTGCAGCCGTGAAAATATGATCAGAAGACTCCTGCTCGATGTTACAAAGACGCAAAGGGAATCCGGGAAAGAAATATTCATGCTAATGAGAGCCTTATTGGTTGGAATTTTATTCATTTCCGACCGCTAAGCGTGAATAATGCACTAAGACGGGACCCATTTACACCATTTCAAAACATAATTGAGGTTGTTATCCCTACTTGAGATTAAAAGGTTTTTACCGACCTAATCCGTTGCATCGCGCGAGAACCCTGCTAGTATATATTAAAAAATGTCATCTTTCATTAATAATAAGGTCCATTAATTTACATAATGAAGTTTTTTATTTAATATATATTAATAAAAATGTTGTCTTCATCTCTTCTAAGACCATGCGTAGTCAAAACTAAGCTCCTACGGGCATTTTACGTAACGTAGCACCCGATCAGCATTTTAACATTTTGCAAAAAAAAAAAAAAAAAAAAAAACAGGCGTAGTCAAACTCTTCTCAAAACTCTTTAGCAATCATTACACAATTGTTAACTTTTTGACTATTTAATATAAATAAACATATATATTAAAAAAAGAAAAAAAATAATTGGATAAATTCCCCCTTTCCGGCGTTTTCTTCACAAAGTTCCTCACCAAAATGTAATCCATAATGCCTAAGTAGGGCGATGTTCCCATGCATTTTGGATCTAAAAAGGCTCCCAAAAAGCCATACTATGGTCTAATACAATGTTTCTTTAGAGTAATCTGGTTTATCGGTATCTAAAGTCTAAACTGTTAGATCATGCCTAATCAAAACTAAGTTCCCCCCGGGCATTTTACGTCATGTGGACCCGGTCAGCATTTCAACATTTTACAAAAAATAGGTGTAGTTAAAACTCTCAAAATTCTCAGCAATCATTAAAACAATTATTAACTTTTTAACTATTTAATATAAATAAACATATATATTAAAAAATAATAATAATAATTAGATAAACATCCCCCCACACCCACGATTTCTCCACAAAGTTCCTCATCAAAATATCATCCATAATGCCTAGGGGGCGGTGTTCCTAGGCATTTTGGACCTAAAACACCTCCTAAAAAGCCCCACTGCCCACTGCAGATGGTCTTACAAGTTTTCAACAAATTTCAAGTTTAACAATTTTTTTAATCTTTGACGAATTTTACTTTATGCTAAATACAAAAGTAATATTTTCATTACCTTATTTCATATGTGACAATTCCGTTAAGGTCTCTTCGTTAGTTGGGGGAAGAATCCTCATGAACCAGATTTTTTGAGGAAGATCTTGAGAGAGAATTGTTTAGACAACGTGTTTATCAAATCTGTTTTAAAGTAAAAAAGATTAATCCAACTCTAGAGGTTTTATAGTTTCATTCTCAATGATATACAAAAAATAAAATAATGAAATCCTCGATCGGGTTATCAAGGATAAAAGAGCTTGATAAATAATAGGTAGTTCCATGTATCCTGAAGTCCAGGCAAACACCAATGTGTGCAATCAGCATAGCTATTTGGATTGGCTAATTGTTCAGGTGTCAAAGGGCTCCATTGCTTCTTGTAGATTGACGTGTGTGCATCTTTTCTGTATAGTAAGAGTTGTGTGATGTTTAAAAATGTTATGAGAAACTTTTGTCTCTTGAAAACATCTTCGATTACTTTCATTACGCGTTTATTACAATCCGATCCCCAAAAGTTTTTATCTTCAATTGGTCGTGTTTGGTTGTAACAGTTTTCATTTGGTCTTCCTCCCCACTCCACGCCCCTATAGGTAAGACCACCAAATATATTATATCTCTACTTGTTGAGAAGAAAGATTTCATGTGTGTTTCTCTTCTAAAATAAAATCTATTCGTCTCACGAGTAAAACATTTTTCAAGAATGAAAACAACAAAACCCAAAACTATAATTGCAATATTCATATGCACATCCTTGACATTTTTTTAAAGTAGAACAGCTTTAAAATATAGTTAATACGTAATATCTAATATTTAAAAGTAAAAATGTATATACTCACATTGTTTTTATTGTATTTTTTTTCTATTATCAAATTTTATTGTAAACCGAGCTGTACGTCAAATAACGTTTTTTTCCTCGTAAATCGTAATATAAGAAAAACACTTTAATTTGGATATAGCTCAACTTTCAAGTTAACCTGTTTACGCCAAAAACAAATCTGGATCAACTCTCATCCAAACACATTTAAGTGTGGATGCATCCTTACATACAATGTCAATACGGTCTAAAATGCATAGGTATTATCTGAGACACGTGATATTTCTTTTTCACGCATTTGTCCGTTGGACAAAATAATACAGGATTTGCTTACTGGGGCGAGATAATGATGTGACAATGAGTCGTGTCACATACTGTAAGCCTACTAGATACTTAATTTTATGACGAAAATATTTTGGTAAAGAGATAGAAACAACTAACTTGAAATGAGATGGAGACATGCCAGTGAAGAAGACCCTTGTTCTCTCAGGATCCATATTCTTCTCTACCCATTTCAGCATGCTCTTCATAGCCATTCTATAAGCATCTTCTGTCGACACTTCTACTATTTCTTTCACCTCATCATCAAACGATCCATGCCTGCGCGTTTCACATATATAATTGATTACTAGAATGCATCCATGTAATATTATATAATTATTAAAAGAGAACTTGAAATATATTACAAGATCTTGAAGTCAGAACCCGTCATCCACCATAAGTAGGTATTGAAAACGATAATGTCAACCCCTTCCCAGTGCTTTCCATGCTTGTTAATCGAACCTTTTCGTACAATTCTATCAGTAATTCGATGAACCACAGCATCATCAGAGTTTGATTCGAGCAAAAATGGGACCCAATAGAACTCGATCGTCGCGTTGTAATCCTACAAACATATGCATGCGGATGATAGACGTATCAAAATCTCTAATCTAGCATAAAGAAAATATGTTGAGTAAATGATACCTTGTAGAGTTGTAGGCCTACTAGCCCGGTCTAGTGAGCTTCAGCCCACTGCCCACCCACTTAGGTTTTGGGCCTTTTGGCCCACTCGTTATATTTATAAAAGGTGAGATAGCCTATTTTTTAAAGCTATCATTTCACAATATATTTATTAATGATTTACATATATATTAGATCCAAGAGTAGTTCTTGCAGTAACGTGTGAATTTTAAGAAATTATTTGTATGATATGTTCTATTACGAAGAAACAGACGCTCTCAATGGCTAGACACTCTTTCTTAGTTGGTGAAAATGTTACCTTGGCAGTGAAAACGGTCAAAGATCCGAAAGTTTCCATGGATTTAGCATGACCGGGGATGAGTGAGTGGAGAAGACACACCATCGATACATACTGGCCCCGGTTTAAGGAATCTCCAACGTACATCATCCTCTTGTTTCTTAATGTCTCCAACATTAATGACGCATTAAATCTGTCATTAAGTGTAACATATAAGTCAGCAGTCGGCCGGTCCTAGTCAAAGCCCAAACTTGATTCCAAATGGTCGCCACTTTTGAAAAAATAGGCTTCTCTTGGACTCAGTCATTCAATTGACCGTTTTAAGACTTTGTGGAATCTCTTTTCTAGTTTCATTTTTTCAATTGATCATGTACAGATTGTTTTATATTTAATTACAAGTACTTGAAACAAACAAAAGGTTTTAATTATTATTAACAAACTTTTAATAAACCTAGTAAGTAGTAACTAATTATAACCCATTAAAAAAAACTTAACTAAATTTTATGAAGAAAGTATACAATAGCATGAACATTTTAGTTAATTTTTAATATACTTCTTTGGCTATTATCTATTAGTATTAAAATTTAAGGAGTTAACAGTTTTAAAAATATTTAACAGTAATAAATAAAGATAATAATTAGTGTTGTTTTTTAACAAGCTACATGAATTTATTATTAACATATAAGTTTGTACAATATTGCTAATATTTAACTCATATATTGTAATAATAAATATATTTTTATAATCCTATATTTAAAGCAGTTTATTTAGTACACACTTTTGTTAAAAGTCAATTACATTTTTTACATGTGTTTAAGTTTAGCATTAAGCTATAAATTAGTTAAATAAAGCTAATATATTATACATAAATTTGATTAAAATGCAACAGTGCATTAACAAACTAAAGTAGTAAATTATTATTTTTCTTATCGCATTTCCACTTCAACAAATCAACCAATGGAAATTTTGATAACTAAAAACTAGACAGATGGTATACAAAAGATTTTGAAAACAGCAGTCAAATGCACGACTTGGTAAGAGACACAACTTGGACGGCAAAAGAATCCAAACACAAGGAAAAACCTAACACAAAACATTTTGGACAGATAATATATATAGCAAATACTCGAATATAATAACATTCTTTTTAAATTTTGTACAGATTTAAGATGCGAAACAGCCTATACGAAAAACTAATCTCACCCTTGCACGATTTCTCTTACATAAGTAAATAATTCTTACGTAAAGACGTTGACATATATAATAAAAAAAAGCACAAAATATTAAACACGAATAATATAATGCATTATCAAACAAGTAAATATATTTTAACATATATAATTCATTTAGGATACCTATTAAAAGTAATAAAATAATAATAGTATCTAAAGTTAAAAAGTTTACCTCGGAATAGAACAACCATGCGGTTGCCATCTCCAAAACTGGTAATCCCGGTCCGGCCGGCCGTGCGCCTGACACGTCAGCTGCGGCTGTATATACGGACATTCTTGTTCCTGGTACCACGGCTGACTCAGCGGGTCCCACACCCACTCGCCGCTAAAAATATCACAACCATCCTCAGTCTTCCCGAGTGAAAACGGCAGCTTCTTGTAATATGTCTCTAATTAATTAATAATTACTATTAAATTAACCGTTATTATTAAAACCGGACAAGTTTTAAGGAGAAAAAGCTTACCGGCGGTGGAAGTCGGTCGTTGGTTTTGAATCTTTTGGTCTGTAGGGGTATGGTACTAAAACCCGGTTCTACGACCCTAAATCTATGTTTGGCTTATTTTATTACATGGACTAATACAATGTTATTGGGCTGAGGGGGTTTTGTGGAGGTAACCCTAACTGGGCTAGGCCCATTAGGGTATCATGATGGTGGCCATGAGGCTCTCTATATAAGGAGGTCTCCACCTCCTTATGAGGGGGTCATGCTCAATAAGAGCCACCACCACTTTTTTGTGTCTGTAAACAGGAGATCCTCAGGATTTCTTAGCAGTCACCTCCACACCCCCGAAAAACCATTGCAGGTCTCAAGCAGCTGATGAAGAAGATCAAGACGTGGTTCGTTCATCTCAAAAATCCGTGGAAACATCGTCATGGATCAGGTCAGATTCATTTCATGCTTCGACACATGTCATTACTATTTTTCTATAGTACAATGTACACTCATTTAAACTTACACTTACTCCGGTGCGAATGACTCCATCGCCTCATGATGAGCCATTTTGGTGTACGTCCTCTTAAAAAGCTCAATTCTATGGGATCGTTTCCGAACTTATGACTCCATGACCCACAACAATAGTTTAAGTTATTGGTTGTCAATCAAAAAAAAAAATGTAAAACACAGTTAAAAAAACTCACCAACTTCTTTCAAGTGCGGTGCAGTACGGTACTTATCGACCTCGATGACACGTCGTCACTTGCTAAAGGGGGTTGCTCGATTGATCTTAGTCACATGGGGCTTTCAGTTGTTTTGTATTCTACACTTTTACCACAATGATTCATAAATTAGCACCAAACAAAATTGCTATGTGTCGTTTATTTAATTTAATTAACATGACCTAAACGGCTAACTCTAGGGTTAGTATGTGTCGGTTTAGTTCACTTATAGATAGAGTATAACAAATATTTTGATTTCAAGATTTTCATAACCGAGCAATTGAATTATTTTGGTCATTGAGAAAAGGTGCCCAGGTTAATTGGATTAACCGTCGGTTCTGCTGCATATAAAGTTGTTAGTGTTGTCAAATTCAAACTTGTTTTCTTTAATAAATCCAATCAATTACGAATTAGTTAAATAAATAAAATTAAAATGTTCACTATTCAAAAAAACAAAAAAAATGTTTGTAGCAAGTTTTCTCTGATATATAATTTTCATAAAAAAAATAAACAAATTTAATTATTTATACACATTTAAAAACATTAAAATTAATTTATACAACTTCGATCCATTATAAGAAAAAACCAAACCACTTCATTTTATAACTTATGACTCAATTATGTACTTTTCGTGACTCCCGCAACCTAAACCAAAAGTAAGCCTACAGTAACACCAGCAAACTAATCTTCTATGAGCAAATAATATAAATTATGATTATGTAATATTATACTTTCTTTCTAGAATTCCAGAAAAATATTATAAAGTAACAAAACAATAAAGCCATAAGACGTATGCTGCATAAAAAGTTTATATATGCAAGTTGGTCCTCCTAGTTGTCCCCCCAAATAAATTCAAACTAATTACATGCAACTTGCAAGCCCCATTCTCAGTCTTCACGCGTCTTCATATAATATAAAAACATTTCGTGTCGTATCATATCATATCATCTCATCAAATCCTACGTTCAACCGTGTCACTTAACTTAAATCCAAACAAAAATCAAGAAATCATGTGTTCTTCAATTCAAACCCAAACTATTCAACAAAACAACCCTAAATCCACCATGAACCACCTTCCGCCATCTATTTACATCCCGGAAGACCTCTACCGCCACCACCGCCACTCGGTGTCAAACACCCAGTGTTTTTCAATAATAATTCAGTCAATACCCGCCCCGGTTGAGACCGTGTGGTCCTTAGTCCGGCGTTTCGACAACCCGCAGGCGTACAAGCACTTTCTCAAGAGCTGTGACGTGATCGACGGAGACGGTGACGTGGGTTCCGTGAGGGAGGTTCTGGTGGTGTCGGGTTTACCAGCCGAATCCAGCATGGAGCGGCTTAACATCCTTGATGACGAACGGCATGTTATGAGCTTTAGCGTTGTTGGTGGGGACCACCGGCTGAAGAACTACCGGTCTGTTACGACCCTTCATTCGTCACCGACGTGTGGGGGCACCACCGTGGTGGTGGAGTCGTATGTGGTGGACGTGCCGCCGGAGAATACAAAGGAAGAAACTTGTGTGTTTGTGGAAACTATCGTACGATGTAACCTGTTGTCATTAAAACAAATCGCACAAAATTTGGCCCATAACAACAAATAAAGAAAATGTTTCTTGTTTTTTTAATTAACAGTTGATATTTAGCCTATTTATTAGGGATTTTCATATAATTTTTCATGGGATTTTTATCGGGTTTTGTTAATTTTATGGTGAAACTGAAATGCTATGAAATTGATCTACTAGATCGAGTACTCTAATGTTAATAATATATCGTTTTCATTTTACTTTTCTACAATTCTATCATCGATGTCTTTCTATATCTTTTTAACTTGAGAGATGCCAGATGTTTATTCATAGATTATCAGTTGAAATTTATAATTTTTTGTTTAATTTATTTCTCGTATAAAGAATAAGGGTTTTCAACTAATTATTTTTCTATTAAAAAGTTTGAATGTTTACTTAAAGGGCTAATAAATTGAGTCGATTCTCTAGCTATTTGGTGTAGAGATCAAACCAGATTAATAGCTTATGCTGAGACAAGTACTAGTCAAGTAGACAACTTCTTCCACATATAGCATGCAAGTTTACAAGGTAGCACATGGGTTGTTTTAACATCACATATATTAAGAGTACATGTTACATGCCTAGTAACATTAAAGTAGGTCAGCTATAACGTTACACTACCATACAAAAGGCAAGTAGCCATCGGTAATTACTTACCGAAAGAGCCCCCGTCACCAAGAAAATAAAATTGATGTAAATTAAATAAAATCTTGATAGTTGTCTGCAAAACTAGTTAATTATTTTAGTGAAGTTAAGGATTAACTTGTTAAACAAATTAATTATAATATGAATCAAAGTAAGTCGGGTACCAGAGACACACTTATTTGATTTTATCATAATTTATAATTCTATTAGTACTTAGGGGCGAAAACCCCTAAGCAATGGGGCCTTGACGGGTCCGGGGGTAACACCTCTGGTCGCAAGGCCCAAGGGGTAGAGTCCATGACATGTGTTGCTTTATTAAAATCCCATTAAAAATTAAAATTAAATATCGTATGTTATTTTGATATAAAATTCACGAGCGTATTTGATGAATTTGAAATTCAAATTCGTGATAACTGCATAAGCAGTTAATAACCACAAACCCTAAAAATCGTATCTTGATCATACGATTTTCTTTCTGGTTCATCAAACTCTCTCAGTAATCCATACTTGACTCTTCCTTTCAGTCTGAGCTTTATCCGGTTAAAACATTTGGTAACTACAAATAGTTTTGATCTGAAAGTGTACTATGGCTCCCATATTTTCAAAGATACCTGTTTTTCTGCAAAAATTGCCCAACAAAACTTTTTATAAATATAGTAAAATATATTGTACGTAACACTATGTGTTATGGGGCTTCGTTGGAGGCTTCAACGGGAGGCTTCAGCCACGTCACTCGTGAACACCATATCACCTTCTAGCGATCAGGGTCTCATCCCATTCGCGGCCTTTAAGGGAGGGGAAGGTTTGGTTACTTATGACTCGCGAGCAGGAGCTTTATCCACAACGGGGTCAAGTGAGCAAGCAAGCAGGGAATTTATCCGAAGCCTAGTCAGCATCCAATCAGCACAATGTGCCGTAATATTAGATGATGAATTCGGGACCAACGAAGCCCCACAACACCTAGTTTAAGACTCATGTTCCAAACCGGTATGTCACTTTACGGTAGGGGTGAGCACAAAACCTAATTAACCGAATCGAAGCTGAATTAACCGAAAAAACCGCACCGAAAAAACCGAACCGAAGCGTTAACCGACGATTAATTTTTTGTTTTTATTAAAAACCGAAATTTTGGTTTCGGTTCAGTTATCCATTTTTAAAAAAACTGAAAACCTGACCGAACCGATTGATTATGATAAAGATTATCAAGATATTAAGTAATGGACTAAACTTCTAAGATAAATAAATTCTTCTAAGATAAAAAAATAAGATGATGAATGAATATCAGGACTCAACTTTTAATGCTTTTTAATTTTAAACTTTATTTAGCAACTTTGTATTCGTATAGTTTTACATAACACGTGTCTATTTTTGTTTTTTGAATTCAATATATATGTGAATTGTGCTACTCTAACACGTTTTTATACAAGCTTAAAATATGCATTTTCATTTTTTATTTATTATTATTATTATTTTTTTGCAATGTCAACATATAATTGAAAAACCCGAAAAAATCGAACTGAAACCAAAATTAACCAAAAAACCGAACGCTCTTATACAAGCTTAAATCATTGGATTGAAGCTTGAATGGCAGTAATCGATACATAGTTGGTTAATTGGAATGCACATTTCAACTTTTAATCACTAGGTTAAATGTTTTACTTCTAATCACAGCCTCAAAAGGTTAACTTTATAAAAAAATATGGGCCTCTAATTAAATTACCAAAATTCTATTGAGCTTAAAATCGGTTTGCTGGTTTAAAGTGATATTTTAATAAATAAATAAATAAAACCACCGGCGGTTTGAAGTTCAAACCAACCGCTCAATATTATCGAGCTCAAATTACCAGCTTCCCAAAAATGAGAGGGTCAAGTTATTCTACAAAGAGAGACAAAAATGAGAAAGACGAGAAGGATTTATAGACACAAAAAAATCCCTCAAAAAAATTTAAAAAAATTAAATAAAAAATCATAACTCAAAATTTAATAAAAAAACAAAAAAAAGTAAAAACACAAAAATGTTTCCATCGTCTTCCTCGTTCTTAAAAGAAAAAAAAATACACAATGTTGAGTGAAAAAGATCATTTTGTCTTTTTGTTTGTCATTGTGTTTTGTGTTATTTTCGTCATTAATTGTGTCTTTTTTCCTTGACATTATGTCTTTTTTCTTAATATTGTGTTATATTGCTCAACATTGTGTTATATTTTGTTCGGATTGTATCATATTTTGCGATCTATTGTGTCTTTTTTTAGTTATAATTGTGTCTTTCATTTTCGCCATTGTGTCTTTTGTCTCTGCATTGTGTCTTTTTGGCGGGGTTTTTTTTTTGAACGGGAATGACAAGGGAAACATTTTTGTTTTTTAAATGTTTTTCGTTTTTTATTTATATTTTAAGTTAAGATTTTTTTTATTAATTTTTTAGAATTTTTTTGAGAAGTTTTATGTGTGACCGTAAATTCTTCTTACACTTTTCATTTATTTCTCCCTTTTGTATTTTAACCTTTCCCCCTATAAGAAATCCGTATAACCAGTTCAACAGGCCGGTTCATACCGGTTTTTAAATCATTGCATACAACTGACCATCAATGCCTCTACAGACTACTCTCGTAAATAAAAGCTAAAATTGACGTTTTTAAAACTATACATGTTATGGAATTGAAACCAATTTCAACGTCAACAAAATATGAAGCAAGTAATAAACAATTCAAATTTCGCACACAGTAGCAAATCAGCTATGAATATAGAATGAGACCAATTTCAGAATTCATTAAAAGGTTTTAGAGAGCTCAAATGACCCTACTAATGCTTTATATAATCAAATATGAAACTGCGAAATGATTCAAGTCACAACTAATTTAGCACAACTTAAGAAAAAAGAACAATAAAGCCTCACTTAAAGTGCGGTGTTTGACTCGGGTGCATTCGACTTCCTGTAAATTGGATGAAGCACATGAAACTGCGAAATGATTCAAGTCACAACTAATTTAGCACAACTTAAGAAAAAAGAACAATAAAGCCTCACTTAAAGTGCGGTGTTTGACTCGGGTGCATTCGACTTCCTGTAAATTGGATGAAGCACATGACCCTCTTTGGGTTCAACATGGACCCACTTGCGCCCACTCAGCTTGTGGTGCTCAAACTTGACCTGCCCTTCTTTCAAAGCATAGAGCGTGAGATCTTTACCTATTCCAACATAATCTCCTGGATGGAAACGAGTGCCTCGTTGTCTTACAATAATATTTCCAGGTATCACTTTCTGTAACATCAATGGCGACTATAATATGTTAAATATTGCCAAAAAGAAAACTATGTTTAGAAAACAGGGCTTAAACAAGCGAGTCTCACCTCGCCACCAAACTTCTTCACACCAAGAAACTTGGGTTTTGAGTCCCGTCCGTTTTTGGTGGACCCCGCGGTTTTCTTGGTGGCCCAGCGTCTGAACACCATGCTTAATCCGTCTCCAGACGCATCTATGATTTAATAAAAAAAAATTAGATACTTGAAGTACTATTAAATAAATGGAAATTTTGTTATATACCGCTTGCAGAAGTGTAGACGGGGATTTTTGTAACCAAGTAACTAACAGTCAATCTCCTACACAATGAGGCTGCAAAATTCATTTTTCCCCTTTATGCGACTTAAAACCTGTAAAAAAAAGTAAATATATTTTTTACAAGCATTTTTTAAGTTCTAAAAGAACCAAAATATGAGCAAACAGAGGCATTTTATCAAAAAAGTAAACTACAAAGCAACTTACTTAACTTCAAATCTTTAACATTTGAACAACAAACCATTAATGTGTTTTGCCTAACATTGAATTTGAAAGTTAAACTGTGACATGCATTCTTCTTAATAATTACCTCCTTATCCATCAACTATAAACAATGGTGATAACTTAGCAATCTAATATATGAAGAAATAGTCAAATAGAACAAATAAATGACAGCCAAGACATTATATGTTCAATCAAAGTCTAAAGGTAATTTTTGACAAATTGGGCGAGTCAGGTAACGAACGAGTCATACCAGGTTCGGCAGAAATGGGTCATTTCAGAAAAGACTCAATTTTAGTTTGGGGCAAAATGGGCTTGAGCTTAAACGGGCCGTTTTAGTAAAAGATATCAAAATGACTCGAAATAACAGCTATAGAAACTACACCAAATAATTAGTGTGCTTCTTGTTTGAATAAGCATACGAACAGAACTTGGTGCAATAAACGGAGATTAGAAATAATTTGAACGTTACACTAAAAGATGCCTCTTTTCTGCAGTTCTAAACAGTATTGAGTGCATACTGCAAAAGCATGTGCTCGCTGTGTTTGTTTTCTAGCGAAAACAAGGGGTTACGGGTTCACACAAAGGTGCAAAAATAAAAATGCACTGATGCAGTTACGCAGAGTTGATTCAGTTGGGTGCTGTAGTATTTCTATAGCGTAGGGTTGCTGCACTCAATTTATGTTGAGAGTCAAGGGAGTTGTTTGCTATAAATTGAATTCTAATGTTCACTGTTTGATGTTGAAAACATCATATTTTATTCTATTCTCTCTTCTAAACTAAAGCACATTTTACCTATTACTAGTTTATAAAAAGAAATCTAACCTAGGGCTTGAAATAACTTATTATTTTGCAAAATGTAGGTCAATGGAAACAATATTGATTCATAGGCCAGAACAAATTTAAATGTTTACACAAGAATATAAGTGCATTTAAAAACTTAATAATAATCTAAAGAAATACTGCATCAGTATATATAAGCAAAAGGTTCGTCCACAAACAAACAAAAGCTGCTCTACCCTCCCAATTTACTAATTGGAGGATTGAAAATAAAAAACCCTAGGTAGATTTGAAAGATGACAGATATAAGGAGAAACCTTGATCCAATATGGTGGGTGAGGGTGAAGTAGAACCTCGAATGACCGACCAGTTGGAAGATCGATGGTGTGCGGCCCAGCCCAAGCCCTAACACGATAGATTCAGATTTTACTTTCTATCACCTTTCTTTATGCATTTCGCAATCTGCTCCTAAAACTTCTTTCTTCTTGTTACAAATAATAATAGGAAGCCGGGTGATAATTGATATATATATATATATATATATATATATATATATATGTTTCTTAAATATTATTAAATATACAGTAGTTAAGCGTCTCGTATTTATGTTTGATATTTGTGTTAATCGCTTCGTTTCTTATATGTTAAACCGGTTAGAAACTGAAAAAACCAACATTTTGGTTTATATTTTTGTTAAAACTAAACTTCTGGTTCAGTGCGTGTCATTAAAACTAAAAAAACTTAATAGAACTTATGGATTATTCTTCTTTATTTTCAATTTGGAGCAATTTAGAATAAGTAATTATACAATTTAGCCCAATGATAATAATCAAATAAATTATTAACTAACAAAATAATTTAGGGCTAAACTCATTACTCTTGGCCAACTTTTTTTTCTACCCAAAATTTTCAAGTTCAATTGGCTAAGCTAAACCAGAAAAAAAACGGAACATAAAATTCAAAAACTAAAAATTCGGTTTTTGGTTCAGTTTCAACCCAAAACCGAACCGACAAATGCCCATCCCCTCGCATTGGCAGTGTCTTGAATTGTAATTAGAGTTTATGTGAGGACAAATGCTGTATTTTTGTAGTTTTATATGGACAAATGTATTTTTGAAGTTTTATGAGGACAAATGTTGTATTTTTCGTTCTATGATTTGATACCAGATTTGTAGACCAACAGTGTAAACTGTAAAGTGGGTACGAACAAAATGGCGGAACAGATAGAGGTTAGGCAGATCAAAGTTGTCATATCGGCAACGTAGTTGAGTTCAATGGGTCATAGGCTACGGCCAGATGAACTGAAGGTAGGGATGGCAATGGACCGGTTTGGGACCGGTTATGGGTAATCTACCGCCCATACCTATTTGTAAAACCATGTCTCATACCCGTCTCATTACCTATCGGGTATTAGGCATACCCGCAGGTAACGGATAGACACGTTGGGATTTTCAAGTATATTTTTTTTATCATTATAATTTTTTTATACATTTTATTTATATAAGTGTTACAACAAATAAATAATATAATTATAATTTGTTATATATATACTTCACAACCTACAATTATATGGTTCGGGTATGCGTTTTCAGGTAATCGGGCCGGATACCATCTAATCCCGTACCCGGCCCATACCCGTGAAAATTTTTAAAACCTAATCCCATACCCGGCCCACACCCATTGGGTTCGAGTATACCCGTCCCATTTGTTTCGGGTATACCCGTCGGGCTTGATCTTTTTTGCCATCCCTAACCGAAGGTTAGCCACACTTTAAATTCAGGTAGACCAAACCATGTCATGAATCAAGAGACAAACCTGCACTCACTCTTAAAATTGTTCCAATATCATGCCATTAACAACCATGTTCAACATTCATCATCGACAAGAAGAAAAATAAAACACTCATTTACTAATTATTACTTCTAAAAGGATGAGTCCAATACTTATAAGCTAAAAGCTTGTTACTTGCACAATAACTTAAAACACAGAAGCTCCCAAAGCTTCACTTTCAAACACATTACAGTTTTTATAACCCGAAAACATAACACAAACACAAAACAAACCGACAATTTAATCACTCCCTACCTCTTACCACCATATTTGAAGCCTTCTCATTCTTCATAATCGCGTGAAACAATGACGCGCGATCCTCCTCCACAATCTCCCTCAACAACTCGTCTTCAATCTTCGGCGCTTGCCAATGAGAGGGATCTTCCACTAACTCCTCGCTAAATATCATACTCGACACCCATTCTTTCCAAGTAGTCCGACTATGCTTCTCCTCTTCTAAAGTCCCCGTTGCAAGCAACTGATACACATACACCACCTTATCTTGACCGGGCCTAAAAGCCCGTGCAATTGCTTGCTTACTTTTAGAAGGATTCCATTCTGAATCCAACAATATGACCCGTGAAGCTGCGGTCAAACTAATTCCTTCAGCACATGCGTTAATGGAAGCCAACATTACCTTTGACGGCCCCCCGGGTTCTTCAAACTTATCCATGACGCGCCCTCGTTCAAACAGCTCGAGTTCTCCTTGCAAGACTAGCACTTCTTTCCCTCGCTTCCACCCGTAGAACCGATCAAATGTTTCTAAAAACAGATTTATTGGAGCAATATTATGGCAGAAGATTAAAACCTTTTCCTTTCGAAGAAGACAGCGCGGGACTAAATTCATTACAAATCGGACCTTTGACCCGAGTTTGAGGTCAAACTTGAGACTATCGAGTGCTTGAAGCTCGTCCTCATTAAAATACTGGCTGGCACATGCTGTTGTTTGTATCAACCACGGGTGGATAGACCCGAGTGTGATTAATAACTCAAGCTCTAAAGGAAAACCTTTGTACACAGGTCGTTGTTCTTGAAGTTTCTTGAGAATGTCTTGTTGAACAGTGGTGGATTTCATCATGAGGGTATAACATTGTAGACCGGGTAGGTTTTCAGCACTACCGCCTTCATAGTTATCAATGAACTTGCTTGTTAAGCTTCTTAGAATGTTTAACCCTTGTTGTCTATCCTTTTGAACATTTGAGTTAATCTGCTCTCCTATTTTGATCAAAAACAGCTTTCTTGCTCTGTTTTCAAGTGAAAATTTGGAAATAACTCCTTTCTTTCTACTCTTGAATTTAGGGTCTAGCTTCTTAAGCACCTCATTGACAAACCACGGTCGTGCTAACGTGAGCGTGTTGAAATACTCACCGAAATTGTTTTGAAATAAGGTGCCAGATAGTAGGACCCGCAACGGGGTGTCGACTTTCATTAAACCTTTTCTTAGTCTCGACTTTGTGCTTCTCGGGTTATGACCTTCGTCAAGGATTAATATTCCCGGGCATTGGCGAAGTACTTTGGCCATGTATTGTCGATGAGCATAGTTTGAATCTTCACGGGTTAATGTTAGAAACGAAGTGTAGCCCATTAAGAGGACACTCGGGCTCGTGAGCCATTTTTGTATTTTCTCCAAGCAGTCTAACACATGCATTACATCTTGGTTTCTAGGAAGGCCCGGAGCGAGTTTGAGTTTGTTTCTGAGGACTTCTTCTCTGTATGTCTGACCACCGTGGATCTGGTACACCGGAATTGGAATCTTCCACTTGATGATTTCTTTGTACCAGGTGTACAAGGTTGTTTTTGGAGCAAGGACTAACGGGCGGGACCCAGGGAACAGTTTTAAGTAGCTTTCGAGAAAGGATATTATGAGTAATGTTTTGCCGGCTCCTGGAGTGTGGGAGATCACACAACCGCCTCGTTTTTTCTTGGCGGCTTCCATTTCTGAAGGTACTATGTCGCCAGCTAGATTTCGCCATAGAAACTCGAATGCTCTTTTTTGGTGAAACCGCAGTTGGTCTCTAAGGTTGGGAATCAGGGCCCACACGTTTTCATTCTCGTTCTTATCTGATATTAGCATGTCGGATGAAGCAGGACGACATGCAATATCTAGACGTGTGTCTACATCTTGATTATTATTATTATCCTCTAAATCATCTTCCCCACGGGTCTCTTTGCTAGGAGTCCAGACTATACCTGGTAACTGTAAAACATACAAAAAAGTGACAATGAAAGTTTAAAATGTCAATAACTTTAGAACTTAATGAACAATATAGAAGCATGTATAATTTAGAGGTGAAATCAGCCCGTTTACTTATAAATGGTTTGACTTGGGTCCTGTCAATAAAACTAGCTAAAAGTAGAACTGCTCCATACGTGTGAATGCATACAGCCTCCTAAATTGCTTTTGTTCACAGATTTATATCGCCATTGTAATAATAGTGTTTACAAAATGATAATAAACACTTTATTGACAACTGACAAAAGTTTATAAAGACAGAAAAGTATTTACGGGTCAAGCCAACCTGACCCAGCTCGTTTTGACACCAACTCTTTTTGACCAGTTACCGACCCGTTCACCTTGCCACCTCTAATAGAACTATGAAGCATCACGGGTTCTTAAATTTAACTTACAAAGGACGGTGAGACATCTTTTATTTCAGATCTAACATGACCGCACAATCGACAAATAATCCCAAACTGTTCATTGAGTCTGTAATCATGTAGGCACTTGCGCTCGTGACTTATAAATGGTTTGACTTGGGTCCTGTCAATAAAACTAGCTAAAAGTAGAACTGCTCCATACGTGTGAATGCATACAGCCTCCTAAATTGCTTTTGTTCACAGATTTATATCGCCATTGTAATAATAGTGTTTACAAAATGATAATAAACACTTTATTGACAACTGACAAAAGTTTATAAAGACAGAAAAGTATTTACGGGTCAAGCCAACCTGACCCAGCTCGTTTTGACACCAACTCTTTTTGACCAGTTACCGACCCGTTCACCTTGCCACCTCTAATAGAACTATGAAGCATCACGGGTTCTTAAATTTAACTTACAAAGGACGGTGAGACATCTTTTATTTCAGATCTAACATGACCGCACAATCGACAAATAATCCCAAACTGTTCATTGAGTCTGTAATCATGTAGGCACTTGCGCTCGTGACTGGCTGGTTTTGCCATTTCATCATTAACTCCCTGAAAAATCAATGAATTATTATTATACATTCGACTTGAATATAAATTTTTGAGTAAATTATACTCTTCGTCCTATAGGTATTTCAGGTTTCGGTCCTTAAGGCTTAAACTAAGGAAATAACAACAAACGTCCTTCATGTTTTAAAATGTTTGCAGGTTTCATCCATTCCCGTTTCCACTAACAGACGTCAAATTTGTCAGTTAAATGAAGCCCGTTGGTGGAAAGGACGAAACCTGCGAACTTTATAAAACATAAAGGGCATTTGCTGTTATTTCCTTAGTTTACAGACGAAACCTGAATTTTGCAATATACCTAAATGACGAAAAGTGTAATTTACTCTAAATTCTAATATTATACATACCTCTGTTTCCTCCATAAGATATGTAGTGGCAAGTGCTAATTCCATCTCCTTCCACAACATTTCAAGTTCTTGTTCTTCAGTCATTTCTTCAACTTCATTTTCTTCCTCCTTTACGGGTGCTTCATTTTTCTCCCTTTGAGCCAAAGATTTCCCGAGCTAAAACTGATTCCACTGATCAATGACAGGTGGCTGTTCTATATTGATTGATGCATCTATATTTCTCATGCATCTATTCATCAACTCCCTATAAACACTTGCACAAACAGATTTTCTAAACGAAGTCCTTGAATCATAGATACTCTCTTTCCCAGAAGACCCGCGTTTAAACCGGCCTCGCTTGTTTACCACTTTGCCCTTCCATAAACCTCCCGTACTGTCAAACTGACTTATTGGAGCTTTAAATTTTCTTTTATGGATTTTGGAGGAACCCTGCATTTTTAAGTACTTTGTCCATATGTCACTAACCCCTGTTCCTTCATCATCAGAAGCTCCAGCATCATATGAATCAGCATATATGTACGGTCTTGATGAACGAGATTGAGAAGCCGTTGACCGAGGGTATTTTTGTTCATCTTGATCTAATTTGTAAGGGACTTCTGTTCTGACTTCCTTTGACTTGCTAGTGTCATTCTCCCTTCCAAGATAACCTTCTTCTTTATATATTTTCCTAAAATAATCAATTTTCTTTCCGTCTTTAATAGACTGATCATCTTGGATTGAAAATGCTACCGGGACTTCTTCATCTTTTGAATTGTTTGGTCTGTATAACCCGATACGTGACAAGTCAACTTCAGTCTCTGACACGTCATCATCTCCCATATAGCGTTCAGGTTGGACGTTTCTACGCTTTGACCGTCTCAAACCTGTGACGTCAAAGTATGATGATGTGGCAAATTCATCCACATTACAATTTTGTTTCTTTTCCTCTTCAGATTCTATTTGATTGAATGGTAAAAGGGTAGATGTGACAATATCATTTTCCAATTTGAAGTTAATAGCAGCTGAATGATTTTCAGAATTTGGTAAACTCTTCTCACCATCACCATCCCAGATTTGAAACAGAATCTGGTTGCTAACAGATTTCACATCAAAAACAAGTTGCTTGAAAATCGATGTGACCATTAACCAAGATATATCTGAGGAGAATTTGCCAGTAAATAGTTTAAATATCCGGCGTGAGTTGCAGTCTTCAGAACGGTTCCAACGATAATGCTTATCTTCACATGGCTTTCCTTCAAGCTTTTGAAGAATGGATATATGATCAAGATGTAATGTTTTGACATCTTTAATAATTGCTTTCTTGAGCAAGCCAGCTGGGCCTTGCTTCATGTAGATGTTGACATGGAATTCACAGACACATTTGTCATCTTCATGAGGTTTTCTCTCTACTGAATTTATTTTAGCATCCAGCCAACCTGTATAAGCAGAAGTAATATGTTTATATTAGCATCAAGATAATATATGGAGTTACTAAGACTAGTCTGACTACAAAGAAGCTTACGGGTTCTGGGTTCTCATCGTCGTTTGATTCTTCATCTGGCGGTTGATAGACAGAAAGCACACAAACATCAATTCCAGGTCTTAGAAAGCATGTGCAATCAGCCAAATTTGCTTTTCTTGACCTTATTCTAAAGTCTGACATGGGAATTGTTTCTTCAGTTGTGGTTTCTTTGTTTTTAATGAACATGTTGACAACTCCATTTCTGATACGTAAGCGCTCCACGGGCAACCATGAACCACACCAGAAGGCTTCAAAAGCTGTTCACAATATCAGAACAAACATTCAGACAAATGTAATATGTTTATAGAAATAAAGATCATGTTTAAATAAAACATACGCAGTGGATCAAATTTATGTGTGTTTTGGTGTATATTAGCATATCTCCTCTTCATGATTCCTTGGCTATGGGTGGGATTTACGGGGTACGGTTGTTGTTTGATTCCTTTCTTTCCTGACCGAAATGCTGTAAGTTTATCTACCTGGAATAAATTATTAGATCAACACCAGATGTCTAATGTGATTGGATATACAAATGCAAGCAGTTGAAGTATAGAGACATGGTGATTATACACATAGTAAAGTTTAATTCTCACAACAGCAGGACAAAAGGAAGAAACGGTCACCAGTTAACTGCCACAATTCGGTTTCTTTTTTGGTTACCTTGAGAACCTCTTAACCACAAAACTCGCGTGTGCCACCAATACCCTGCTAACCAATGAGATTAGGTAAAACACAACTTGTGTCGGGCAGGTGGCTTCAAGGCGGTTGAAAAGCAGAAACCTGGTGGAAGCTGCGGGTAGTTGATTTTAAGAAAAAGTTCAATGCCAAAAGGCTAATCTCCTTTCTTTTGTGGATACTAATTACTTATTGGAAATGAATAATATCTTCTTTATTACTTGAAATAGTGCATTATTTTTGCATGTTAGAATGATTCAAAAATGCAATAGGTGGAATGACATGTTGCTGTATTTGCTTTAAGAAGAAACAAACACATCATTTTGCTACTAAAGTCCTTAACTTCCCACAAAAAGAAAATATTCTGTTTCATCAAATACAGAATGTGTATTCTTTTCACCTTTCCCTCTGGGAATATCAAATTTGACACATTCTTTTACACAAAATCAAAACTTTACAATTAACACATAAACCTATCATCCATATTTATTATCAGGTAGTAAATATCTGTTCAAGGAAATACACAGTAAAGACACAAAGCAATGTCACGCCTCAAATATTATCAACACGTATTACGCTTATTAACTGTGGATGAGAGTAAAACTCTATAGTTAAACGTGCGACGACAGAATTCGATTCGGGTGACCTGGTAACATAAAACACAGGCAACAGTAATAATTGTTATAAGAAACATGATGTGATATAATTAATTCACATCAACAAATAATACACAAAAATAGCAAAACTAAAAAAACAGAAAAAAAAAAAGGAAAAAGTGTTACAAAAAGAAAAACATCAGAGATGCTATAAATTCAGTTGACTAAATCCAATTAAAAAAACGAGGTTCAGTCAAATTAAACCTAAAAAGCAGCAATTAAAGACAATTCAATTCAATAATGAATCCATACTCGATAAAACCTGATGCTTAAACCAACCTTCGATAAACCTAAAATGAATCCATATACGATATGTAGATACGACGGTGAGCATCGGATATCACAATTAGCATCAAGCAAACGCAATTAAACACATATCGGCTGAAATTAAGCCACAAAACGGCTTGATCTCCATCAAACAAAATCAATTAAACAGAAACTGAGTAAAATTAGACCTTAATTCTTCAGCTATACGATGCGGAATTAGTTGAGCAAGTGCACGAATAACAAGAGGAATCAATGCTTAGGTTATGCTATGCTAAAACAGAGAGAGAATCATTCATGAGTGGGAGGAAAGAGAGAGAGAAATCTATGCTGCCTGCGACATTATTATCGACTTTCGGTCAGTGAATCTCGAAGTTTGGAGTCTATTGTATACTACTGCATGAATGAAACACATACATACATATGCATACACTGTGTGTGTGAGAGAGAGAGAGTGTGTAGTGTGTGAGGGTTTTGGGAGAGAAGGAGAGTGCTTATTTGGTATATCAAAGATTATAGTGAATGATGTTGATTGTTGTTACTTTGTACTACTACCTCTTAAGTTTCAACTATCGGTACCAAACTTACGGTTTTAATACCGGAATCTTAATATGTCTCAAACTTCCAAGTTGGTTCAGTTACGAGTCAATTCAATTAATTGGTTTTTTTGTGCACCTAATTCTTTTACATCAAAATAGAGGATAAACGGACAACAAGCTAGGTTGCTAATTTTAAATGTCAGATAGGCTGATGATTAAATCATTCAACCGACTGCTAATGATCGGGCGTTTTTTTTTCTCTCAAGAACCTTTTTATTTTTAAATTTATATGGAAGGCTTAACAATTTATAAAGCACAATAAGGTTATGAGTAGTGGAGCTTTACGTTAAAGTTTGAGAAAAAAAGTCATTTTAAAGTAAAAGAGACGTGTTTTCATTTGAATCATTTGATTATATATAACCCAAAAACCGGGAAGTAATGATGATGTTGTGCTTCTCATGTGTTTAGCTTTTAATCTTATCACTGAGTTTTGAAATATTTAAAAATACTATTTGTATGGATGATTAGTATTTCCACTTGTGTTCATGGTGGATTTTTTAGGTTGATAACCTAGTAATTCTTTAAATTGAACTTCTTTATATTTGGATGACTTATCTTTATAGTTCTCTTTTTGTATATATAGATTTGGCAATCATCCATGTTAAGAGATTGATTCGACCGGTCCAATGTTTAAAGCAATGAAGAAACAAGAAATGTTTATAGTAGATTTTGGGTTATTTAAAAATGGATTCAAATAGATAATGTTGCCATTAAAAAAAAGATAACGTTAACCGAGTAAAGATGGTTAATTTATGTTTATAGTTCTATACTCTAAAAACAACTTTATAACAAGAAGTAATTGTATAATTCTCAATAACTACTTGTTTAGCCGTTCCAAATCATATATATATCATAAAATAGAAACATTAATTATTGTACTGTACAATATGGTAATGAGTGAGATATATTAAGATTCGGTATTAAAACACCCACAACAGCAAACCATTAAATCAACTCTACTTTAGATTCGAAACTTTTTCTTAAAAACCCTACATATCCTTCCATAACAATAAACCTCCACAATCCTTATTAAAGACTATTAAAACGATAAATATAATTTGTATATATGTGTGTATGAGAGTGAGAAAGTGGGGTTGCCTAGCTGTCATCTGCTTTCGCATACTTTACTTTGAAAAACTTTCTCCACAACAACACAACATGAAAAGTCCACCACCTCTAGTCTTCATCATTGTCACATCGTCCGGATCTCAAGCCGCGATCAAGTTAATAAGTAACCTACTAGAATCTTTAAGTACTTCTATGAAATTGTTTGACCGTTTAGATATCACGAGAGATTGTTCATTATGATTGGATTTTCACTATGAAAATCATTTGTATGAGAAATAATAAATTTCACACTATTAACTAGGATAGCATGCTTACTCTCACCCAATATAAGAACCCTAAGAGTTTTCTTTTTTTCTTTTTTTTTTAAGAATAGTACTAGGAATGTAAGCGAGTCAAGTCGAAACTTGTCTAAGTTTAATCTACGCTCATTTAGCTTAAAAGATGTCTTACATAAAAGGGATTACTCCATAAAATAGTAATCAAGTTTTAACTTTGTTCCAATCAGGTCATTGGTGTGAAGTTTTGTTTTATTTAGGTCATTTAACCTTTATTTAGTGTTTCAATCTTAGATATTTGACCTAGATAGTAGATTATCTAGGTTTATTATGCACTCCTCTTAAGTAAGAGGTAAACACGTGCCCTCCTCGAGTCCTCGTAAGTTACCAGGTTGTTTACTTTACATTTATCTTAAGTTAAGAGGTGTTTGTTATGCACTCCTCTTAAGTTAAAAGGTGTTTACTATGCACCTCTCTTAAGTTAACAAGTGTTACTTTACACTCCTATTAAGATAAGAGGTGTTTACTTTGCACTCCTCTTAAGTCAAGAGGTGTTTACTTTGCACTCTTCTTAAGTTAGCAAGTGTTTAGTATGCACTCCTCTAAATTAACATGTGTTTAATATGCAATGTCAAAATACTTGAAAACAAAAACCTTGTTAACCTGCTATCCAAGTCAAATATCCACGATTGAAATACTAAATAAAGGTTAAGTGACCCAAGTAGAACAAAACTTCACACGAGTGACATGATTAAAACAAATCTAAAATTTGATTATTATTCTGTGAAGTAATCCCTTCATAAAAATAAAAATTGATTATTGTACTACATTAAATGCTACTGAGATATGTTAAGATTCTATACTAAAAGTAACTCGACGAAAATCAACATATATGTAATCGACAAGAATCATTAAGTGGTACTATGAATTTCTTAGACCATTTTGCTATCAAGAGAGATTGTTCTTTATGTATGGATTATCAATTTGAAAATCATTTGTATACTCAAAATAAATGTATAAAACTAGGAAATCATGCTTACTCTCTCACCCTATGTATGTAATTTTGTGAATAGAATTAGTATCATACAAATTAAAATTGGCTGATCACTTTTTTTGCTTATAGAATAGAAGGAATGTAAATGAGTCGGGTCAAGTTTTAGCTTGTCTAAATTTGAGCTCGGCTCGTTTAACTTAAAAGATGTTGAGTTTGACTCTTTTGGCTTATCAGTTAATAATCAGATTATGAATCAATATCTAAAGTTGAAGCTCGGCTTGTATAACTTAAAGCTCGGCTCGTTTGTGAGCTCATTTCCGAACTCGAGCTCGTCTTATTTGTTATTTTATTATCTTATTTATGCACGATTAGTTACATATAAAAAAATTATATGCATTTATAACTATAATTTTATATATAGCATATGCCATTATAATTATTATGTAAGCATATACTTACAAACTTAAAACAAAAATTATTATACTATATATATATATATGCCGTTTAAACTTGCATTTATAGTCAAACTCGTTATATAAAGCTAGGGTTCGTACTCACTTTTAATGAATTAAATTTATGTATTAGACTTGACCTCATTTAGCTGAACATCTTACTGTATTATTAAAAAAATATATGGTCCGCATAAACCTGCCAACTAGGCTCTCTATATAAAATGCCAAACAGATGTTATGCCAGTTATCTCCTATTAAATCCTAATTACTATCTAATACTTTAAATTAGTGATAAATTATTGCATTACATTTTCTAATTTTATAACTCGCGACCCATTTCCAACAGCTAAACCAATTAACAACAGTCTTTTGGTAAAATTTTGAAAAACAAGTTATTGTGTGATACAAGTCTCGAACTCAAGACCTCATGCTTGAAACTAAAGATGCTTTCGAACTCCACTTAAATAGTAATCGTGTTGGATTCATTGATTTAACATATATAAATATCCTTTCTTTTCAAGCATAAAACCAAAATTAGATTCATCTTCTACAATTAATAAATAACTTTTAATATTTTTAGACTATCTAATATTTGAGTATTTTTAAATTAATTATGGTATCATCTAGTTCAACGTCCAATCCAAATTGTGACCCGATAAGACGTTCGGTTCGATGTTCTGTCCGAGTCTTAAAACATTATCTGCTATGTATTTCACAAAACCTTCTTATAGTTAATGTTTTTATTTGTATGATTTTTAAGTATTTATAAGTTAACTGTAAAATATTTTATAACAATTACGTCACGCTGCTATTATGTGATTAACAAAATTTAAAATAATTGAATATCTCTAATTATAACAAAATCTAAATTGGTGTTATTTAAAAATGCCTTATAAATGTGTCGCGGGTGTAACACATATATATTACGTAAAATTATCCGTTCTTATAAATATGTCATTTATAATTTATTAAAATGTATAACATACACATACATATTAGGTTTTTTTTTCACTTGTATGTAACCGGTTAACTAATCTAGCAATTCAAAATATTAACAAATCGATCTCGCGTAGTTTACGAGCATATAACTCATTTGCATATCCCGTCTATGTTGCCTTAGTAAAGACTAAGGGGTTTAAGTGTCAACTGGTTAAATCTGGAGACTTGTTTGTAATTTGATGTTGTAGTTGATGGAGGGGTGGGTGTGTACTAAATTCAGGTGGGACCGGGAGCAGACGATAATTATCTCTGATTTACTTATGTTAATTTTGTCAATGTCACCTTTTCTAACTTTCGACTTTTGATGGATTCGCTTCTTGGTAAATAGGTGACATTATTAGACACACAGGTGGGCCCGCCTCGGTAAGTGAGAGAATGATTCATTTAAGAAAAATTTTATATTTATGATTTTATGTTGAACTTTGGGAAATTAATAGAATAAAAATTTTGACCAAAATTTTTAAAAAGTAGAGTAATAGATTAACAGGCATTAGCTATTTTAGCCTACATCTTAATAATTGATTTTTTTAATAAACAAGCGTCAAGTCAGGAGAACCCATTAAACCTTAGCCAATACTTTATGAATACAGGAATTTGTAAAAAGTAAATGAGATTCACTTTCAATCAATACAAATCCGACACATATCAAATACGGCTAAACTTAGCTTACAACTCTAGTTTTTTAACGGGCTTCGGGATTTGTGTTTATTCACTTAATCAACTCATTATTTTTTTCTATTTTGTTATCAAGTTTAATTTTTTACCTAACATTCTTACCAAGTTTACTTTTTTAGTCGTGTTTGACACGTGCCGAACGTGTATGGGTTAAAAGTAGTCACATTTACTTTTTACAAATTTTAGTGTCCATAAAATTTGTGGTTAAACCTTAGTCTCTTTAGCCGGCTCTTCTGACGTAGCGCTTGTTTATTAGACCAAAAATCAAAAAAAGGGGGGGGGGGGACTTGTAAATATTTTTAAATTAGCAGAATGTGACTAAAGTTAAAGGGAGAAATTGCAACTATTTTAGTATTTATTATTTTAAAGACCCGCTTGCCCATTTTTAACATGCTATGTAGGTTATACAATATGCTTGTTAGTTTGTAAATTACTTAATTTGTCATCCTCTCATGCATTATATGTATGTATGTATGTATGTATGTATGTATATATATAGAGAGAGAGAGATGTCACACCCCAACCTAAGGCGGAACTGTCGGGGCGTGATCCGATTGCTCACAGTTTGAAGATACTATTATTGAATATAAGTGACAATATCTAATTAATTATTTTATTCAAATATACACACATTACTCAAATACAATAAACAATTTAAAATACACGAATATAAGTTCAAATAAAGTTTAACTTGATAATATTCTAAAGTCTTGTCTACATGTCCAACTTCAATCTTTAATACTAACAACCTGCATATGCGTAGAAAATGGAGTTTGTCAACAACACATGTTGAGTGAGATGATCACCAATTTTGACACAATAAATAATATATATGATATATGATAGATAATTGATAAACAATAAGTGTTAAATGCGCAAACCAACCATGTGATATCAAATCATAACAAAACATGTATATAACCAAATCACAACCAAAGGCTTGATAGTGTGCCAATGAATCGTTGCCAAGCGAATCGGACATTGATTACAATAACTGAGATTGTCGGTTTACCTTCGCCAAGCGAATTGGGCTTCGGTTACTAAGACGGTAGTATGATCATACTAATGAGTAATGAGAATCCAAGACTTGATAGAATACAAACACACTTAAACAAATAGCAATTAGCAAATAACACTTAATTAATACAACACACAATGATCATGTTTGCGATTGTTTCAGATATATATATGATATAAAATATGAAAAAGTACGCATATGTCCCCAAAATGTTTGAAAACAGTATTAAAAAGGGGAATGATCAAACTCACCTTAGATTAATGACAAGCGTTTAATAAATGCGATTAAACGAGCTAACGAATAAGCGAGTCGTCCACTACACGTCAAATGTTATAAACGATCAGAATCTGAATATTTGAGATATGATAATACAAGTAAAAACGAACTCGTGGCCGCTAAAATCAATCCAAACGGACGTTTATAACTCTAGATATGTTATATTTAAGATTTAAGCGAGCTGGTACTGACCAGAATCCGAACAACGATTCGGGAGTCGGGTTTTGGTCAGTAGTCTTAAAATTTTTTTACGAGAATAAAAGTCTTCTGGACCGAACGTTGAATCCGATCAGAAGTATGAGAAAACGTTAAGTCAAACTAGTTGACTATTTTGTCCTTTAACGAGTTTTAAACTATTTGACCAGTCAACACCCTTCAACCACTGAAATTGATTGAAGGTTATTGACTAGGGAATATATATGAATGATTTCTATATTTACAACTTACCTAGAAAGTGAAAGAATCAACAGAAACGATGAGTCAAAGGTCCATACGTATGCAAAGTCAACCGGTTATGAACGTATTTTCAGCCAATAAGCAAAAACCGAAGAGTTTGAGGAGGGTCAGAGGAGGGTGACGGTTGAGAGTAGTGTTTTAGGGTTTAGGGATGATTTGTGGTAGAGAAATAATGATATGTTTATATAGGATACACTAAATCGATCTAAATATGGTAACTTACTCGTTTAAGAAACGAATGGGCCTTTAATGATTAAATCAATGTTACAAGCTGTAAATTTCATTCTTGATCAAGGAGTTATGTATATGGACATGTATTTTAGTTATATTAGATTTCTTGGAGCTTAATTCACCCAATTTATGCCTAAAATAAGTGATTTGCATGCTAAAAACGAATTAGGAAATAAAATAATCAATTAATAACAAAATCGAACCAATTAATAATAATAATTCGTTTTTACTATTTAAGGTAAGAAAATGGACATGTTATAATATTATATAACTTATCTTGGGGCATAAGTTTCGAGATTTAGGTCAAAAATAGTCACTGTACTTTTATAAATGCGAATTTTAGCCGTTTTAACTAATTTTAAGGATTTTTTAAGAACTATTTGGCATAAATGAAAGTTATGAAATTATAAAATAAGTTAAACCAAGTCAAATACCAATAAATACAAGTTTTAAATAGTTCGAAAGATCCAAATTACGTTCCCGAATCGGTTTAAACTTAAACAAATACAAATACGAAAAATCCGAGATGTTACAGTCTCCCCTACTTTAGGGAATTTCGTCCCGAAATTAAGGAAAACCAAAACATTATCGTTTTGAAAACAATTAAACTTTTTAAGGAAAATATCATAACATAGAACTTCCAATAACCGAAGCAACGCTTCGAATGACAATCCGATAAGGGCACTTATATATAGGATGTACCAGTGGCGTATACACCATGTCCTTACATCTCATCATTCGTACCGTTACCCAAGCTACCTTAGGTTCTAAATCATGACACACAATTGTACTTATTATGATTTCCATGCGAGGACTTGAATATTATGTTCCGGACTATAATTACTCTTATCGTCGGATGGTCCGCATAACTCGTTCCATCATGTGGGTTATAACACATTTAAAAACCATCATTTTGAAAGAAACAAACGTTTTGATAATTTTAAATATAAATTCAGGAGATACTTATTAAATGTTGGGGTTTGATTAATAAAACCAAGTGATTTCTATTATATTTTTTTTATTAGGAAAGTTACAAATTTTGGAGATTGAAATGGATTTCTTGAAGCAGACATTTGAAATGAATTATGATAATCGAGAATAAGCTAAGAGTAGAATATGAAGTTAACCGTGATAAATAAAGGAACTTGATTCATGAGATGATATGCGCAAAAGTTTAATTTATAAAAAATATTAATATAGTTAATAACATGTGGAATCTTTAAAGATCGTATTCATTATGACGAAATTCTTAAGACCGAGAGTGTAAGTTTAAATGAAGATTTTGGTGAGTCGAGTTTAGTTAGTTTAAGAACTTATGAGATTAAAGAGAAGTTAATGTAAAGTTTATATCTTTTCAAATTGTGAAAATTGAGATGAGATTAATTCAATTAAGATATTCTTTAATATTATAAACATTAGTAATTAATAATTTAATTATGAATGAAAATGCGACAATATACATATTCAAATAAATCGTTAATAGATTAAATTGGGAAACGGATATTTCCGAACCACCGAGATAGTCCTATTCCAATTAAATCTTTAAAATTTGATAAAATATAAAGTAGGTAATTGAAGATATTAAATTAGATTAAATTGAGAGTTCGTGGATTCTTCCTTTTCACAAAATAGTTATAAATGTTAGGTAATATGTAAATTGAATGATCGTTAATGGGAATTCGAGTAAATAACAAATTTTAAATTAATTGTGATAACAAAAATAAGATGTGAAACATTTAATAAAAATAAGATAAATGCGAGGCTAGAAATGCATGAACCACCATGACTATTCTAACAACTATGAATTTATCATTTAAAACGTTCAAGATTCTCAAAAATATCAAAGTAGGGAGTTAAAATATTTACGATGAAGGTTAAATCAAAAAGTCAATTTAATAATAAAAGTTAAATTAATTAATGGAAAAGTTTTTTATTTTTATTTTTTATTTATTTGTTTGTTTTTTTTTCTAATTTAAAAATGGAAATTAAATTTAGAGAATACATAATTTAGTTTAATAATAAAATTTACAATAATTGAATTTTAATAATAAAGATTTATAAAGTGGAAAATAAATTGTGAAAATCATCATGATATTGAGGAAAACAAGAGATAATAAAATATTTATAGTTTAAAGTTGAGGATAAGGATTCAAATGTACTTATAAATTTATAGTTTGAGGATATGGATATAAATAAAAAATATATATAATTTAAATAATATTTTAATGGATATGAGTTAGTATAAGATTTCTTGTTCGGTGTATTTTAGTTTTGTCGAGATTGACGGTCGTTTGGTTAACGGAATACAGCAACAAACTCATTGTCGATTCTAGTAGTCGAACAACAATCACGAGAAACAGGTGAACGAAGTTGATTATAATGATGATTTCCTAGGGAAGACATTCTACGAGGACCAAGGATGAAAATGTGTAAGATGACAGATGAGTTGTAGGAATGAGTTGATATGAAATAATGAGGATGCGTATTTATATGTGTATGTATGTACATGAATTAGTACTAGTAAAGACTCGAGGACGAGTCGGAATTTAAAATAACGTGAATAATTTTCTTGAGATATTTAATTTAATAAATAATGTTTACAAAAATTCAAAAGTAAAATGTTATTGGGTTGGGCTTTCCATGGGTTTCCCATGGTAGCTCAAGAACCCAATTTAAATAACGAAACATGCTCAATAAGTTGGCCTCCCATGAGCTTTCCATGGCAATTTGAATGGCCCAACTAAATAAAGCGACATAAAGTTTGTGAATTGGCCTCCCATGAGCGTTCCATAGCAATTTGTTGGCCCAATTCAAATAACGAGTAATAAACAATTGAGTTGGTCAGCCCATGAGCGTGTACATGGCGTTTAACTGACCCAACAAATTATCGAATTATCAAATCAATGGAGTTGTTCGGACCATGAGTGTTACATGGTATTTAACCGACCCAACTAACTATCGAATCAACGAATCAAATATAAGTAGTTGGTGTATCTCGGGAACCACCCCGGACGATACGTTCCAACCCAAAAATCAAATTGAAAATGATTTAAGAAATGGATAGTTGGAGTGCCCATGGATTTCCATGGATTTTTCACCCAACTAAGCATTTAAAATAATTTAAAAACACAATTTGGAAGTATAACCGTTTAGCCGGTTATGTTTACCAAGCAACCGTTTAGCCGATTACGGGTACCACTTAAAGTTATGGTTGCATGAAATTTGTCATACCCCCATGCTTCAAGGTGAAGAAACAAAACAAAACAAAACACGGGAATTCTTAAGGAATTTCCCACAATAAAAGGTAATCTACTAAAATTATGAGGATTTAAAAATATTTTGAAAGTGAGGCGTAACCTCGGAATTTGTGTGTGTGCAATAAATAAATAAGATAAATACAATAAAATAATTAATCTAATTAAGCTGTAAAAAATTAAATAGCATATAGGACAGTTTAGATAAACACGTATAGGGTTCCTAATATATGTCTAGGACAATTTCTAACGACCTATCTTATAACCTTCGGCTCTTATACCAATCTGTCACACCCCAACCTAAGGCGGAAATGCCGGGCATGATCCGATTGCTCACAGCTCGAAGATACTATCATTGAATATAAGTGACAATATCTAATTAATTATTTTATTCAAATATACACACATTACTCAAATACAATAAACAATTTAAAATACACGAATATAAGTTCAAATAAAGTTTAACTTGATAATATTCTATAGTCTTGTCTACATGTCCAACTTCAATCTTCAATACTAACAACCTGCATATACGTAGAAAATAGAGTTTGTCAACAACACATGTTGAGTGAGATGATCACCAATTTTGACACAACAAATAATATATATGATCTATGATAGATAATTGATAAATACTAAATGTTAAATGTGCAAACCAACCATGTGATAGTAATCAATCAAATCATAACAAAACATGTATATAACCAAATCACAACCAAAGACTTGATAGTGTGCCAATGAATCGTTGCCAAGCGAATCGGGCATTGATTACAATGACTGAGATTGTCGGTTTACTTTCATCAAGAGAATCGGGCTCCGGTTACTAAGACGGTAGTATGATCATACTAATGAGTAATGAGAATCCAAGACTTGATAGAATACAAACACACTTAAACAAATATCAATTAGCAAATAACATTTAATTGATACAACACACAATGATCATGTTTGCGATTGTTTGAGATATATATATGATAGAAAATATGAATAAGTACGCATATGTCCCCAAAACATTTGAAAACAGTATATAAAAAGGGGAATGATCAAACTCACCTTAGATTAATGACAAGCGACTAATAAATGCGATTAAACGAGCTAACGAATAAGCGAGTCGTCCACTACACGTCAAATGTTATAAATGATCACAATATGAATATTTGAGATATGATAATACAAGTAAAAAAGAACTCGTGGCCGCTGAAATCAACCCAAACGGACGTTTAGAACTCTAGATATGTTATATTTAAGATTTAAGCGAGCTGGTACTGACCAGAATCTGAACAGCGAGTCGGGAGTCGGGTTTTGGTCAATAGCCTTAAAATTTTGCAACGAGAATAAAAGTCTTCTGGACCGAACGTTGAATCCGACCAGAAGTATGAGAAAACGTTAAGTCAAACTAGTTGACTATTTTGTCATTTTACGAGTTTTAAACGATTTGATCAGTCAACACCCTTCAACCACCGAAATTGATTGAAGGTTATTGACTAGGGAATATATATGAATGATTTCTATGTTTACAATTTACCCGGAAAGTGAAAGAATCAACAGAAACGATGAGTCAAAGGTCCATACTTATGCTACCGCGAGTCGGTTTCGTTAATTGGTTGAGCCGACTAACTCGCCGTCGGTGATTATATTCTTGGAGACCGTGATTCGTACATGGAGCATGCTCTCCGGAAAACGGTTTCTACTATGGATGTGGTGTATGCTCTAAAGTGCCAGGTTCGTACACTTTATGGTTGCGGTTAGGGTTTGCAATGTTAGATTTACGTTGGTGTGTGTTTTTTTGTAGGAAAGGAATACGATATATCGGTTTAATTGGAGATTGATTGTTAGATGACTTGAGTTTAATGGATCAACGTATTCTATTTGAAAAGAGACGAGGAAGAAGATAAAGCCACCATCTCCTTTATTCTTTTGTTAATACCTTCTGGTTGTGAATGAAATTCATTTATGGTAAAATAGAAACCATAGCATATAGTATCATTTAATTATTATATTGATTAAGGAAATTATAGAAATGGTTCTACTTCTATTTTGTTTATTGACTCTCGAATGAAACAAATTTTGTTTAAATGGTTTTAACATACTAAAAATAGTTTGTATAAAGAATGTTTGATTATGGTCATTTAATTCTTAGTTTGTACATAGTGTTTTTTATTTATAAATGTTAGGTTTTTGTTCATGAATGTTGGTTATTGTAAAGAAAAAGAAGCGAAAAGTCAACCTTTGCTTGATCTTTTTGTTAATACTTTATGTTAGTAAATGTAATTTATTTTTTATTTCATAATTCAAATAGAATAATAGTGTGTTTTTCCGGAAATTTAGCTTTTGTGTTTTTGTTTTTTGTGTTATATTTTAAATTTAGATTAAAATTTGGTGTTATTTTTAAATTTTGATTATTATTTGATTATAAACACACTATAATATATTTTGTGTTATGTTTTAAGTTTGGATTAAAATATGATAATTATATATTGATAACGTTTTCATATATAATATAACACACTAGACGATTATGCCCTTGAAGTGTTATAAAACAAGTATTACAATAAAACGCACTGCCTGAAAAACACACTTTTCATCTAGACTATCAGATCACCAAATCTAACGTACCAGATTACTTTCTACACTTTTTAGACACACTACACTTCTTATTATAACTCCACCCTATATACATATATACTATACAAAAAATGATGATAATTAAATAAAACAGGTATCATTGTGTGTTGCGGAGAAAAAATGACTCATTTTTGAATAAATTCATGCAATGTCGACATTTGGCAAATTAGTTAATGAACTTAAATAAAAGTAAACGAAATTACACGTTAAGTTTTAGGGAAAAAAACATAATTGTTAATGTTGTTACAAATAAAGAAGTCAAATGTAAATAAATTTCAATGAAAATAATGAAACATTGAAGTAACTTTTATGGCATGTATGTTTGTGTTTCGATAGTGAAGAAACACTAGGTGACCCGGTACAGATTATAGGTAATCTGGGGGTTAAGTAATGTTTCCCACGGATGAGGTCTAGCTGAGAAGGCTGTTCTTCAGGAGACCTGCAAAACAAACACCGTAAGCTCGTCACTGAGAAGGGGGGAGTTCCTCCTTGTGACCACCCTCCGGCGTGAGAATCAGACTAGGTTGCTCTGAATATAAGTGTATATTAAGAGATTGCTAGATAACTGGATAGCAGATGATCTTACAATTCCAAGATATTGGAGTATTTATAGCCGAAGGTAGGTTTCCTAGAAGGTACAGCCGGCTGAATAGTATTCCTGTTCAACCAACAGTGGACTATGCACAGGCCATACTGGTTGGTGGGTAGGTTACGGCCAACAGTAACAAAGTCGGCTGCACTATTCCACCAACTGTAGATTATGCACGTCCTACTTACTGTGGATTGTACGCAGGCCATGCTGGTTGGTGAATAGGTTACGGCCAACAGTAACACTATTCCACCAACTGTAGGCCGCGCATGCTCCTCAGTAAGGGTTGGTGAGTAGGCAGCGGCTAATAGTGACAAACAGTACTAGAGGGTGCTCCTCCTCGCCCTGTTGTCGATGAGCTGTCACCCTGTGATTGGCTCATGGGTTGTTCTGGTCAGATCGTCTGTCCTATCCATACCTTGGTAGGTATGGTACAAAAGATCTTTCAGAATCAGACTGGCTCATTTAGGCGGGATTGTTCCCGCCTTGCTCATTCCTTCATGTGACTACTGAAGTAGCTAGTGTCTTGTGCGTGTAGCCCTGCTGTCTGCGGGTAGCCTTCCCTGATGGCTTGTATCCGCAACTGCGGGAACAGGCGGGGTACTTCACCATTGGGAGGCTTTCCCTGCGTGTTCAGCTTGTGTACTGCGCGTAAGATCCTATGAGCATGGTGGGTCCTGCGGGAGCAGATGGCCTTTGCGCAGACGTCCCTGTTCAAGGTGAGTCTTGCGGGACCAACTGGTCTCTGCTGGGACCTACCTCTTCAAGTCCCCCCAGTCCAATGTTCTTCTCATGAATGTTTAATAAAGTGAGGTGAACTTTTGGACTTTGAGCAAGGGGTTTTGAAAAGGGTTTCTAGTTTTAAGGTTCTCCGTGGGGATTCTTCCCGCTGGTTTCCTAATGTCACTTGCAAAAATTCCCGATTTTTTTGCTTGATCTTTGGGTATGATGTGGGTAGGTATGTAACCTTCTCGCAAGTCAGGAGCGTTGAGTCTCACTTGTGTGGATTCTCCTTGAGGTTTTAGTGGTTTTGAACATAGTGATCAATTATGTTTAAACCACCAATTCCATCCTGGAGCCTCAAACAATGTAGTTCTCGACGTTCCCGCTATGCAGGGATGTTATTTTCGTTTCCACAAGCATTGCCCAGAAGATCCTTCCTGGTTTCAATTCCCTGCCGAGCGCTAGGTATGTGAAGGGTTTTGCCTTAACACTGTACCCGCGCTCGTCTTACGGTTACTTTACTTTCAAGGTACTCCTGGCGTCAATTCCCTGCGGGTGCTAGGTACGTGAAGGGTTTTGCCTTAACACTGTATCCGCACCCGTCTTATAGTTACTTTGTTGCCGGGGTATTCTTGGCTTCAATTCCCTGCGGGTGCTAGGTATGTGGAAGGTTTTGCCTTAACACTGTACCCGCATCCGTCTTATGGTTACTTGGTTGCCAAGGTAAGGGGTATTTTCCCGCTTACTTTTGAATCTTTTTGAATTTTGAATTTTGAAATTCGAAAGGTTGGTGAGGATAAGAACAGTCCAAACATCTGAAACGTCGTGTGACGGTTTCTTCTGACTGTGTCAGGACGTGCAGGAAGTTATGGTGACGTGACAGAACATGGTCATTCCAGTCGCTTTTTCAGGCGCGTGGGCATGATTTTTCGGGCGCGTGGCCGCGAAATTACTGGCACACGTCCTTTCAACAGCTGTTGCCAGCTTGCTTTTTGCCACGTGTCATAGTTTCATTGCACCTTTGATTTCTCTCTCCTCCGCATTAAATTCACCGCATTAATTGCGATTACTATATAAAGGGGGAGAGGGTTATTTGCAATTCACACTTTTCACTCTTCTTCTTCTTAGTGATTTCCGGCAAATACTCCCCTTTCTCAGGCAAGCATTTTCCCGAAATCACTCTTCTTTCTGCAAAAATGTCCTCTCGCGATGCTGAAGCTATAGCTGACGACAGGGGTACTGCTGGTGAGTGCCAGTGTGCTCTGCCCAGCGATCAGTACCGGTATGTTGTCAGGAAGTTCATGCTCGATCATCTCGAGCCTGAGTTTCCTGAATCCCACCAGACCGTGTACGATGCCCCCAGTGGCAAGATCGGGGTTTATGCTGCATTTTTTGTCTATGGGAATCTTAGATTCCCATTGACAAAATTTGTTTACCGTGTCCTTGAGAGGCACGGTGTCCATTTGACCGAGCTGCACCCCATGGCGATCGCCAAGATTCGCCATTTTGAGTGGGTGTGCCGGATTTTGGGCGTCGAGCCCCATGTGGACCGCCTGATGACCATCTATACCTGGAGGTGCATCCAAGGGTGGTACACCCTGTCGACCCGTATTAAGGGTCTGAAGATTTGCGACACCGAGCGCAGTCTTCGCGCATGGAAGCAGGAATTCTTCTACATTTCTGCCCGCGCCATCCCCCTTGCCATGAAGTTTAAAAATGGCCAAGCGATACCGAGCCTTCACGCCCCCAACTACCAGGAGGCGGAATGGTTTTCGAAGATATCCCGGATCCAATCTCCGGTTTACCGGTTTACGGAGTCCGGGATGGTCATGTTAGGGATGAGCCGGGTGTGGAAAGATGCGTCTCTGGTTCCCATCCTCCTCGAATACGGTTTGAACTCTATTCCCTATGGTATGTCTTGTTTTTCTTTTTTGATACAAGTTTGTCTTCTAACTGTTTCTTTTCTTTCAGAGGGAAATGATTTGGAGTCGCTTCTGTTTCCGCGGGAAGCCGACGGTCCCGCGCGGATGGGTACTCGTGCTTTGGACGAGGGCGAGTTGCCCATCCTGGAGCAAACAGCGGATCGGTTTGTGGAGGTCTATCCGCTGGGCCACGAGATCCTGAGCCACCGGCGGCCAGGTAAGGCGATATTCTTTCCTCAACCCCTTAATGCTGTACCCGCTGTTGGAATTCTTGACCTGTCTTCTTCTGAGGAATCCTCAGATGCTCCTCTACTGGTGCGGAAGAAGAAAGCTGCTGCCGGCGGGAAAGGGAAGGAGAAGGCCTCCACGGCTGGTCCGGTGGTTCTATCTGACTCGGAGTCAGATAGTGAAGAGGTGGTGGGGAAGCCCGGTGGTGAGAAGACCACTGTTCCGGAGGCTACGACCGTTACCTCCGGAGAACCAACGAAGACGACGGTGACCGGTACCAAGAGGCCGGCTCCATCGGGTTCCTCCCCGCCCGTCCGTACGTTCAGGGTCAAGAAAACCCGTAAGTACAATCATAATGTCTTTGCAGAATTATTACTTAAATTTATCTAACACTTTCTTCTTTGTGCAGGCGTGGGTGTTGACGCATTCCGGGGTGAAGCGCAGGGGAGTACCTCCCCGCCAATGACGGTAGGCTCGGTCAGCCTTCCTGAGGCGTCGACCCAGGCGCCTGCGCCTGCATCCGCTGGTCCAGTTGCTCGTTCCTTTGAGCCAACTGTTCCGGCCGAGATGACGTCACCGCCGGCCGTGGGTGCGATTTTTACAGCACCCTTCACGGAGCCGGCGGTTACTGCTGCTGCTGAGGAGGCGGCGACCGCGGCGGCGACCACAACGGCGACCACGGCGGCTGCCACCATGCCCGCGCCACCGGCACCTACGGCCGGACCATCAGGTACGCGCAGGGCTTCCCGCCGATCTTTGCCCCCTTCCCGTCTGCCTGACCTGTTGGATGGATTTCCTTTAGGTTCAGGTGATGGGTTTGGCGGCTATCGGCCTGTCATTGACCCTACAGGTGCGTAGGGTTCCTTTCTTTTTTCCTTATGTTTTTTATCATATTTTCCTTACTGCCTTTGTTTCTTTTGCAGTGTCGGATTCCAATGAAGTGTATGTTCCGCGATGGAACATACGCCGAGGAACAACCCTTCGTACCCCTGTGGAGTGCGTGGACTGGGCTCGCCACGCTGCTCCTCATGGTGCGTTGGGGGAAGCCATGGCTAGCTACCAGGAGGGTAGGCTAACCAATGAGCTTCGGGTTCTCCAAGCCCGGATGCAGCCGCGCGTCGAGCTGCTTTGTCGTGAAAACGACAAGTTGAAAGCAGCTTGCGCCAAGGACGTATCTGAGGCGCGTGCTCTCCGGGAGGAGAACCAACAGCTGGCGGCAGCTGCCGCCGACAAGGAGAAGGCCTTCAAGGCCCTCGAGGTTGAAGTTCAGGCGCGACTCGAGGCCCGCTCCAAGGCTGCCCAAGCTGTGAATGAACAGCTTCGGCTGGCCAGGGAGACTGCGCGAAACGCAACCGAGAGGGCTGCCAAGGCTGAAGCCATTGCTGAGCCTTTGCGTGTGGAGAATGAGGAGCTCATGGCCAAATTAGAGGCTCTCCAACGCGCTCATGATGCCTTGGCAATGGAAGATGCCAAGAAACTCCAGGAAATCTTGGACCAAAGAGGGGTGCTTGACCACACCGAGCGGAAGCTTAAGGGCGTCGAAGAGGCTGCCGCAAAGGAATTTTTACTTGCCAACCTTAACAAGAGCGAAGCCGAACGCGCCCATAACGAAGCTCAAGCTGCCCTCCAATGGCTTCTTCGAGAAGCGTTGCCTCAGGTATGTTTAGCTTTATCTTCTCGCTTTTCTTTTGTAAGAAAAGGTTCTAATACTTGTATTTTTTCTTTGTAGGTTGTGCGTCGGGTCTTTTCAGAGACCTCTTACGATGATGCTATGACCGCAGCCCTCAACGCTTCTCATGAGGATGGGGAAAAGGCCGGCTTCCTGCTTGGTCTAGGGTTTGTTGAGAAAGGCGTCCCGCCTTCCAACTTCCCTTTGTTCGATGTGGATACCGAAGCCATTTATGACCAAGCATTGAACCAATACGCCGCCTTCCCGCATCCAGTGGTGGAAAAGGTGGACGAAGTAGCTGCTGCTGATGATGGGTTAGCTGTCCTCAAAGCGTTCCTCGAACCACCCCGTTCTTCTGACGGAGCGGGTCCAAGTGGAAGCGGCCCTGAAGCTTGATCCTGAAGATCCCTTTCCATTGCTAAGATAGACTTGTATAGATTTACTCTTTCAGGCGGGTAGTAACCCGGCCATTCTTGTAATATATCATTGAAATATAAATCTTTTTGCGGATAAGATTGTTATTTCCTTCTTTGGATTCCTTGCTTTGTAAGCTCATGACTTAGTTTAAGTTAGCAATTTCCAAGTTTTTTAGAATAAGTTAACCTGTTGAACGTGGTTGATGATGGGTTAAAGTTTCGCTTCCTCCTTCGTGATTGTGCGGGTAGAACCGTCACTTGCACTTGGTCGGATGGCTAAACTTTAACCGTCATCTGACCTGCGTGTAGGTTTTCCTCATTTTTCCTCGAAATTTCTAAGTATTTAGGATAAGTTAACCTTTGAACGTGGTTGATAGTGGGTTAAAGTTTTGCTTCCTCTTTTGTGATTGTGCGGGTTGAACCGTCACTTGCACTTGGTAGGATGGCTAAACTTTACCCATACCTGACCTGCGTGTAGGTTTTCCTTATCCTTATTTCTAAGTATTTTTTTTTTTTTTTTTTTTTTTTTTTTTTTAGGATAACCTTTGAACGTGGTAGATGATAGTTTGAAGTTTTGCTTCCTTATTTGTGATTGTGCGGATAAGACCGTCACTTGCACTTATAAAGATGGCTAAACTTTACTTACATCATACCTGCGTGTAGGTTTCCCTTATTTTTGTGTTTATGCGGGTTTTGCCGCCTTCCACACGCAACGACTTACTTCTCCCCGTTTATGCGGTAAACACCGGAACCATTGGGGAGTTCATAAGGATAAAGGTAAACACATTATGAAAGGAGAATCATTTCCATTAGAAGTGGCTCTTGGCCTTTTCTTTACAAGTTTTGGAATTGATCTACATATAACATTTGCGTAATTGAGCTCCATTCCATGTTCTTGGGATGGGAGTGCCATCGAGCCCTTCGAGCCGGTATGCGCCCTTTCCCAGAACTTGTTTGATAACGTATGGCCCTTCCCAGACTGGGGCCAACTTTCCTGGGCGTTCTTGGTTCGAAGCCTCGTTGTTACGCAGTATGTAGTCTCCTTCCTTGAAGTTGCAGAGTTTTACCCGCGTGTTGTAGTACTTTTGCATTTGTCGTTTGTAGTTCTCTTCACGCACTGCGGCTAAGTCTCTGCGTTCCTCGGTTAGCATAAGATCCAACCGTCTTTCCGCATCATTGTCTTCTGGCTGACTCAAGACCCTTGGTGAGGGTAGACCAATTTCGACCGGGACCATGGCTTCAGTGCCATAAGTGAGGCTGAACGGGGTTTCTCCCGTACTGGCCTTCTTCAACGTTCTGTTTGCCCAAAGGACGTGCGGAAGCTCGTCCACCCAGCCGGATCTGTGTTTCAAGAGTCTTTTCTTTATGCCTTCGACGATGCTTTTATTTGCTCTTTCCACCTCACCATTTCCTTGCGGGTGTGCCACTGAGGTAAAGGTGTGGGTGATTTAAAGTTCTTTTAGCCACTGTTGTAGCTTTTTGTCAGCAAAGTTGGTGCCGTTATCGCTCACCAGATTCTGTGGAAGTCCAAAACGACAAATTATAAATTCCCAAATAAATTTTTTGATATGCTTTGCGGTTGTTTGGGCTAAAGGTTTTGCTTCTATCCACTTGGTGAAGTAGTCAATGGCTACCACTAGGAACTGAACATTTCCTGCTGCTGTAGGAAATGGGCCTGTCATATCGATGGCCCACTTCTGAAATGGCCACGAAGAAGTGACTGGAACCAGTTCGTTTTTCGGGCGATGCGTGATAGGTGCGTAAAGCTGGCAAGACCTGCATTTTCTGATGTATGCCAGTGCATCCGTATGCATCCCCGGCCAAAAGTATCCCGCGTTTTTTAGCTTGGCTACAACAGCGCGGGGACCTGCGTGTACCCCACAGATGCCTTCGTGTACTTCCCTTAGGAGGTAGTTGGCATCTTGGTTGTCCACGCATCTCAAGAGTGGGCCAAGAAAGTTACGTCTGTAAAGGATGTCATTGACGAGTTGATAATTCAGTGCTTTACAGCGTAGTTTTCTTGCCTGTGTTTTTGACTCTGGTAGTATTCCTGCTGCAAGGTAATTTATTATTGGTGTCATCCACGTTTCTGTACTGGTTTGGATGACACAAATTTCCTTGTGCGGGACTGATGGCGCTTCGAGGAGTTCAATGCGGATGTCCTTTCCCAGGTGGGTGAAGGCTAGTGATGCAAGCTTGCTTAACGCATCCGCAGATTTGTTTTCGCTGCGCTTGACATGTATGACTTTACAATCACTAAAATCACGCATAAGGGTTTTTGCCTGGGCGAGGTACAGGGCCATGGTGTCGTTCACAGCCGTGTATGTTCCATTTATTTGATTGGCCACCAGCATGGAATCCACGTGGGCTTCCAAGTTTTTCACTCCCATCTTACGCGCAATTCTCAAACCGGCCAAGAATGCTTCATATTCGGCTTCGTTATTCGTACTTGGAAAGTCCAGCCGAATAGCGTAAGTATATTCTTGGCCCGCTGGGTTGGTTAATTTTAACCCTGCGCCTGAACCCTCGTTACTGGCTGCTCCATCAGTATAGAGTCGCCAGACATCATTGACGTCCTGTGCTGGGGAGGGTTGAGCCTCCTCCTGGCACTCTTTCTCCCGCGAAGCGGGGACTTCTGCAATAAAATCGGCCAGGACCTGGCCTTTTATGGCTGGTCTTGGCTTGTACTTAATTGCATATTCTCCCAATTCAATTGCCCATTTGGCTAGACGTCCCGATAATTCGGGTTTGCCTAGAACGTTTGAGAGTTTGAAGTTGGTGAGAATGGTGATTGGGTGGCCCTGGAAATATCGTCTTAACCTGCGTGAAGCATGTATAAGTGCTAAGACTAATTTTTCGAGGGTAGAGTACCGGGTTTCTACGTCTGTTAGTACACGGCTAACATAATAGATTGGCATCTGGATGCCCTTTCGTTCTACTAGCAGGACTGCCCCGGTTGCTCTATCTGTTGCGAAAAGGTATAGGATTAACTCCTCTCCCGCTTGTGGTGCTGTAAGTGTTGGGAGTTCGATCAGGCGTGACCGAATCTCCTGAAAAGCTGCTTCCGCTTCTGGTGTCCAGCGGAAGTGCGTTTTCTTCAAGCAGTTTCTCAACGTTGACACGAAAGGAAACGACTTATCTGCATGGTTTGCCAAGAAGCGATTAAGTGCGACTAGTCGTCCATTCAGTGTCTGAGCCTGTTTGATGGTGGTAGGTGATTCCATTTTAACAATGGCTTCGACCTTTTCAGGGTTCGCTCTAAAGCCATCTTTAGTAACAATGACTCCCAAGAACTTCCCTTCTTCCATCCCAAATGAACACTTGCTCGGGTTGAGCTTCATGTTTATCTTTCGGAGCGTGTTGAAAGTTTCTTCAATGTCTTTCAACATCGCCTCAGGCTCGAGGCTTTTGATGACCAAATCATCCATATAGACTTCCAAGTTTCTCCCGATTTGGGCGTGAAACTCTTTGTCCATTAGTCGTTGGTATGTGGACCCTGCATTCTTAAGTCCGAATGGCATCATTTTATAACAAAATGTACCATCGGGCGTCCGAAATGCGGTTTTGTCCTGGTCATCAATGGCCATGTGGATTTGGTGGTACCCCTTATACGCATCCAAGAAGCATTTAAGGCGGAATGGTGCCAACGAATCCACTTTGAGATCAATTTCTGGTAACGGATAACAATCTTTGGGGCATGCTTTGTTCAAATCTTTGAAATCTATGCACATGCACCATTGTTTGTCATTCTTCGGTACCATTACGGGATTTGCAACCCATGTTTGATATTTACTAACGCGTACGATGCCTGCGTCAAGGAGTTCCTTGACTTGGGTTCTACACGCGTTAGTTTGTTCAGGCCCCATTACTCTGCGCTTTTGTACGATTGGCGTAACAGCCGGGTCGCATTTGAGCTTATGCTCCGCCTTACTTCGGGGTACACCAGTCATGTCAGCTGGTGCCCACGCAAAGATGTCAGCGTTTTTCTGCAGTAAGCGTTTGAGTAAGGTGCGGGTGGGATCAACGATTGTTGGTCCAATGGTAACGGCCTGGTCGGGGTATTTGCCATTGAAGGCCCATTTTTCTGGTTCAGTGATGGTTGGTTTAGCCTTTTTCGGTTTGGGTTTAGATGAAACAGATGCAATGCATACCTGGGGAATGCCAGAGATCATTGCTACACCCTCAGCTGTTGGCCATCCCATCATGCCATGGACTGAAGATACCACGGCGTTGAATCTTGCCATCCCGTCTCTTCCGAATAGGATGTCGTACGTATGATGTGGCTTTTTCATTACGACAAAATCCACGTCTTCTGTGCGTGAATGATTCCCATCAGTAAGAGTAACGGGGAAAGATAGGATACCCAGGGGTGTTTCTGTACTTCCGTCAAACCCTTCCATTGAAGCGTAGACCGTTTCCAAGCGTTCTTTGTCTTCATCATCCAGCTTATCAAAGAACTGTCTGTACATCACTGTCGACGAAGCGCCGTTGTCAGCAAGAGTGCGTGAAGTGATGTAGTGCCCCAGCTGGCTTCTGATGACGATGGGGCCTTCTTTGCTGGGGCCTCCTGGCACTCGCGGGAAGCGCACCTCAGCTTCTTTCCACGCGCATGGTTCTGCCACCCGTCTTTTCCTTCCTCTGACCTTGCCATGAACCATGTTGATGCTGATATCGACGGGCTTTCGTCCGTTACCTCTGTACCGGTTGTCATTCCTTCCTCCCTTCCTGATCGATGCCACAAGATGTGCAAGCCTTCCGTCCTTGACAAATGTCTCAATAATATCCTTCAAGGATGTGCACTCTTCAGTACCATGACCCTTTGTCCCGTGGAAATCACAGGATTTGCTTTGATCCGCATTAGGTTTCTGCCGGATCAATGGGGCTTTAGGCCATGGCAATTTTTCCGTGGCAAATATCTCCGTGACGCTCTTCGTGAGTGGCGTCCACCGGTGTTTTCGGTTTGAAGGGTGTGTGTTGTCCCTTCCGCCAACAAGAGGGCGAGAGCTGGATGAGGTGTCAAAGTTTACCCTTGACTGCCAAATACCTAGCCTCCTCTTTTTGTTCTGCCGGGCGATCCGGACATTGTTCTCTCTGGTCCTCTGCGTGTAGAGGTGTGTACTCTGGGGAAGATCTCTTCCCAGTTGCTTTTCCGTCTCGGCAAAGCGCTTTGCCGCCGTCATGATGGCATCCCAAGTTGATGGCATGCCATCCTTACCCGTCAATGTGCGGATAAGTTCTGGGTATTCGGCGCCTTGGATGAAGGCGGCGCGAACCAGATCTTCACTTATGTTGCCGAGACTAAGCTTTTTGGAGTTGAAGCGAGTGATGAAGTCTAGTAGAGATTCATCCTCCTCTCTCACGCAGTTAAGGATCGTCCACTGCTCTTCAGTGTACTTCCTCTGTTGGCTGAAATGCTGGCTGAACTTGTTCTGAAAGTCCGCCCAGTCATATATGTGGTGGATCGGTAAACGATCAAACCATGCCCTGGCCGCTCCGACCAGAGTCATCTGGAACATGTAGCACCACGTGGGTTCCGTCCAGTTGCTGACGGTAGCCCCCGCAATGAACCTGTTCAAATGGTCGTCTGGGTCGGATAGACCATCGTAAGTGCCAATGTTGGACATTTGTTTGGCACTTCTCGGGGCGATTGCTTCCGCAATGTCCCTTGCGAACTTTGACTTCCCTGCATTTGTAGCAGTTGGTCTAAAGGTTTTGGAAAAGTCACGCGGGTTTCTCTCCACGATTGGTTTAAAGGCTTCCCCAAAATTCCTTTTTGGTTGGACGTCTGTTTCCTTACGCTTCCCTTTCGCCTTATGGCGAGGGTTCGCGTCGGTGTCGGACTCCAACTCGTCGTCTGAGTACTCGCAGTCACTGCTCATATTGAGGTGTTGGCGAGTACTGGCGAATTCGTCAGCCTGTTGAACTGAACGCAAGCGTTCGTCCAATTCGGCTTGGAATTCTCTTTGCCGTGCTTCGGCCCATGCCTTCACTTGATCTAGTGTTTGGCGAGGAACCTTCGTTCGTTTTTCCAGTTGGGTATCGGAGAACCCCAATGGAATATTTACTCCACTTGCCCCGGCTTGGGTAGTCGGGGTAGTGTTCGTAAGGATTGTATAACCGCCGGTGTTCCCCCCAGTTGCTGGGGTTGTTACCGGGGTTTCTTGGTCGGTTACTGGCCTTTGAACCGGAGTAACGTTAACCATTTCTTCAGAAATTGTGAAAAAACTAAAGTAGTTCTAGCTTTTATACACGGATGGCGCCAATGAAGAAACACTAGGTGACCCGGTACAGATTATAGGTAATCTGGGGGTTAAGTAATGTTTCCCACGGATGAGGTCTAGCTGAGAAGGCTGTTCTTCAGGAGACCTGCAAAACAAACACCGTAAGCTCGTCACTGAGAAGGGGGGAGTTCCTCCTTGTGACCACCCTCCGGCGTGAGAATTAGACTAGGTTGCTCTGAATATAAGTGTATATTAAATGATTGCTAGATAACTGGATAGCAGATGATCTTACCATTCCAAGATATTGGAGTATTTATAGCCGAAGGTAGGTTTCCTAGAAGGTACAGCCGGCTGAATAGTATTCCTGTTCAACCAACAGTGGACTATGCACAGGCCATACTGGTTGGTGGGTAGGTTACGGCCAACAGTAACAAAGTCGGCTGCACTATTCCACCAACTGTAGATTATGCACGTCCTACTTGCTGTGGATTGTACGCAGGCCATGCTGGTTGGTGAATAGGTTACGGCCAACAGTAACACTATTCCACCAACTGTAGGCCGCGCATGCTCCTCAGTAAGGGTTGGTGAGTAGGCAGCGGCTAATAGTGACAAACAGTACTAGAGGGTGCTCCTCCTCGCCCTGTTGTCGATGAGCTGTCACCCTGTGATTGGCTCATGGGTTGTTCTGGTCAGATCGTCTGTCCTATCCATACCTTGGTAGGTATGGTACAAAAGATCTTTCAGAATCAGACTGGCTCATTTAGGCGGGATTGTTCCCGCCTTGCTCATTCCTTCATGTGACTACTGAAGTAGCTAGTGTCTTGTGCTTGTAGCCCTGCTGTCTGCGGGTAGCCTTCCCTGATGGCTTGTATCCACAACTGCGGGAACAGGCGGGGTACTTCACCATTGGGAGGCTTTCCCTGCGTGTTCAGCTTATGTACTGCGCGTAAGATCCTATGAGCATGGTGGGTCCTGCGGGAGCAGATGGCCTTTGCGCAGACGTCCCTGTTCAAGGTGAGTCTTGCGGGACCAACTGGTCTCTGCTGGGACCTACCTCTTCAGATAATATGCGCATTATTACACACAACTATGTTTCAAATGAAATGGATACAGCCACGTATGTATATTGTAAAGGTATATCCAAAATTTTATACAAATTACAAATCATATTTCAATAGATATAATACAAAAAAAATAAAATAAAATGTGAGTGGGCTTTGTGTTAAGATGTTGAAGAAAGAAAAAAAATGTTTTTGAATAATACAATACATTAGAAACTAGTATTCCGAACCCCGCATTGCGGGTGGTTGTGACAACGCCAACAAAAGGCGGTGCGAAACACCTAAAATCAGGGCAACACCCCGCATCTAGAACCACAGAAAAGACTCGAAGGTCCGTCACCACCATAAACCACCACCTCCGTAACTTAGAGCTCCAAATTGGAACCCAACGATAATCAGCCCCCCACTGCCACCGCCTAGGTTTGCAAAATGGAAGCTGGCGACGACCACTACCATAGACCAACACCGTTGTCGATTATTAGAGCTCCAATAATGGAATCCAACGACGGTAAAAAAAGTCACCAGCTTAGCCACCGCCTAGGGTTCCAAAACAAAGCCTGGAAACGGCCATCATCTGAAGAGAAAGCAGATTTAATATTACCATCTTACCTCAGCCGCCAAGGATTCCAAAATGTAAGCCAACAACAGCTGGCATACACTCAACCACATAGATGACCTCCTAGGCGATAAAAGGAATTATATCAACCCAAACACCTACACAGTTTGAAAGCAAAACAATGCAAAGTCAATAATAACTATCCATACGACAACCATACTTAAATTAAAATTAAAAGAGTAATTATCTTTGTGACTATTATAATAAAACTAAAACAAACATGTTAAAAAGCAAATAACCATCATAGAGGTTGCTCATAGAAGTCTCCTCCAATTGCAACAAAGAAAATTATAGCAAATCAAACACCTGCACAGTTTGACAGCCAAAAGAAAACAAACAATGCAATCACTTTATCAACGAAATTCAAAATCATTTGTATTACAAAATAATAAACTTAATGGTTAGAAAATAGCCTGAACAGCTTGCGAAAAACAGAAGCACACCGCGAATACATCCATGAATTCATAAAGATGATCTGCAATATGTGCCATAAAAATGTAAATGACTAAGTTCTCATAGCAATAAGGACAAATGATAATGATGACACTTCATGTCTATGAACATTAAATTGACTTATTTGAATAAAAGCTAACAATATACTAATTTTTCATAATAATATTGTATTTCCTACGGCTATCTATCTCCATTGTTAATACTCTTCATTACTCGTGTATGTGTGGGATTCAATTTTTCTTCTTCTATAAAATAGAAGTTTCTGGTGACTTATTGCCTCAAGAGCATCTTTATGACTTATATAACTAATTTATCAATAGATTGCAAAGCCTAAGGAACCGACACAACTGAGATTTTGCATAATTCCTTTCGTTTAAACATGAACAAACATAAAACAACAATTTTAGCTACTTCAATATGTATAACTGATTTGTCAATTGATTTCAGACCCAAAAAGGAACTAATTTAATTCAGACAGTATATGTTACACACTGTTAGGTCCCATTTTGTACGTTTTAGTCTTTTGTATTGGTTCAGTTATGTATTTGGGGCCAATTGGTCATTTTGTATGTATTGGGCCACGGTCTATTGTAAAGAAGCCCATTAGGCCATAGTGAATATAAATCATGCTTCTCATGCATGCCACCCTATAAATAGGGAGCATGCCATGAGAGAAATAATCTTTTGCAAAAAATTCCATCTCTCTAACATTCTCTTTTCTCGGCCTTCTCTCTCTCACTCAACTTTCTTTACCCGAACATAAACTCAAGATCCGAGACCTCTTGGTTGCTTAGTGTGATTTCCGCTAGCACTAAGTTAGGTTGATCCAAAGACGTTGTTAGATCCACCCGATAGGGACCTACAATTGGTATCAGAGCTTCGGCTCACAAGTTGAGGGTTTTTGGATCACAACTTTGGGTTTTGATCTTGAGAAGTGTTCTTGACAAGAAAATCTTCAAAAACCTCAAAAACAAGAAAACTACAAAAAGAATTGGGTAAAATCTTCATAAAAATGTCTTACAAAGTGTTCTTGGTAAAAATATCAAGTCTAGATCTAAGAAGTTATGGGTTAAAAGGTGTTAAAGCTTGGGTTACGGGTTCAAAAAGTTGGTCAAAATTGATAAGAAACAATTTCGCTGTCACACCCCGACTAGCACAATGCGGAAGCGTAAAACGGGAATGTAACAGACACCTCTGATATCAATACATTGTTTATAAAGAAACATTACAAACTAATTTACAATATATTACATTTCTTCGTTCTATCATTGTTTTACAGTCTAGGCGATACAAACAAAACTAGTTCGTTAACTATACATTCTTACTACTATCGCCCTTGCTTCTATTCACGTAGCATCAACCACACACTTCAGGCAAGTAACAGGTCACCAAATTACTCCGATTTAGGTACACCTGAAAAGCAGTTTAAAACGGGTCAACTACTAGAGTTGGTGAGTTTCACGAGTTTCAAGAAAACAGTAATGAATATTCACAAGTTAACACTTGTAATCATGAAATAAGTATGTATGTATGTAAATGATGTATGTGATGTAATTATGCTAAGCTACAGTGAAGCCTTGACTGTATGTGCTGTGTGCCTCCATTTCCCACGCTCAATCAACCACTGTGGCCCCTTTCCGCCCACAACATGTCCCTGTAGCTATGTCTAACACTACATAGCCTGTTTATATAAATATGGTCATGTGCAAACGGCGCTATGTGACACGGCAACCATGCCGATTCCGTTTGGGTTTGTCAAACCAATAGTACTATTCACAAGCCACCGGCTCGAAGTTAATCACTGTGATCGTGGGGACTTTCGTGTGTTAGCACTTAGATAATTCACATCAGTACATGTTTCAGGTATGTATATGTAATCAAACATGCTTTTCACCCCAAAAGTTCGTAAAACAGTTTAAAAGTGGGGTCATGAAACTCACGGTTTAGTAGATATTCAGTACTGTATCAGCTCGTGGTTTGTTCGGTCCGCTATCAGTAGTTCCTATAATCAATATTATAATAATATTAATATTTTAATATTATTATAATCTCAATACTAAACTGGGCTGTATAACTAATCTGGGTGTAGCTGGAACGCCCAGAAAATGGCAATAGGCTTAGGTTGTGATGTTGTTCAATGTCTAATACTTAAAACTGAACTTGGCTCAGACTCCCGATTTCCCAGCTGGGCCAAGTTGCTCGTTTACGCGTTCAGAAAACACTTATGGGAAAATAAGCTTGAGTAAATGTATTGGTTAATAAAATGATTAAATTATAAAGAAGGATCACATACTGGGGTCCCGGATTAGCCACGTGGCCCGTTTCCGTTTATACAGTTTGATTTAAGAAGAAACGCGCACAATCCATCCGGATTGTCCAGGTTTTTCATAGAAAAGTTCGTTTTTACTTAATTAGTCCAAAAATATGATTTTTGATCACTCTTGGTGTTTTGATTTTCCCGCAGGTTCACTAGTCGCGAACTTGCCGGTTGTTATAAAAACTGAATTTGTTTAATATTCAGATTAGCATAATTAATTAACCGTTAATCATTAAATTATGAAAATTTAACCACTTATCAATTAAAATATGTAGATTTTAATAAAAATATTTCTGGAATTTATTTACTGATTTATTAATTTATAAAAATTCATTTTATCAGCTATATTTCGCTTGAAAATCGTCCGTTTACCCCAAACAATTTCCAAAAATTCCACAAAAATTCCTGAATACTCAAATCATGTCCCAAAACAACCTGTATCAATTCCAGAATGTAAAAAGCTCGTGCGATATTCTTTTCAGCCCAAATTCGGCTGTAAAAATTCACACGAACGTAAATAAACAAAACACCTTTAAACTTCTCCAAATGATCCCAAAATTCATATGTGACCAAAATACATCAAATATAAATTCCCAGAAAAATTTCATAATTTTTGAAGTATTTTAGCTATTTTTCCCAAATAAACGTCCGAATTCGGTAATAAATTCGCGAAATATTCTCGGATGGTCGAAAAATTACCAAATTTAAAAAGGTGCTCATTGACATGGTCCCTGATGTCTCTGAAAAATTTCAAGTCCTAAAAATATGCACATCACAACCTTAATCTAAATAGCCTGTAAGCGAGTGTTTCGGCATTACCTTAGCGGGTTTGGCTCGTTTCCGACCTTTTAATCAAGTTTTCAGGTTCTTGTGCTTCTAAGAAAGCTAGGTACAAGTCCTATATCACAAACCAAGCAATATTTCATCAACACAACAGCCCTTAACTTAGGGTTTCGGCTAGTGCACAAAAACGAACTTTTGAACCTTAAAAACGTCGTTTCAACCCTTTAATCCGTGTTTATGGCCAAAAAAACTATCAAAACAGGTTCCTTACCATGTGTATGATAAAAACATGTTTATGGACCATTTTTAGGATTTTTACACGGTTAGGAATGATTTTTAGTAACCAAGACATGTTTTTATGGTATTAAACAAGCTTAAACAAGCATAAAAGCTACTTATTTAAGTTGTTACCTTAGGGTTTTGGAAGTTTTCTGGAAAAACTGACTTGCAGCTGCTTGGACTTCAATTTTTATCAAATGAAATGAATAACAAGCTTACTTAACAAGTTATATAAAAAAATGGGGGTGGGGGTGGGCTGCCGATCGGAACCCCCTTATGGTCCATGATGGGCTGTTTTGGCCCAATGGTCAGGTTTTTCAAGCCCAAACACGAAAAGCCCAGTCCAAATTTAGTTCGGGTTCGGTTTTTGGCGCGAAAAACTTATCGGGTGCGTTAAACAACGCGAAAACGAGTGTTTTTCCGGCTAGTTTTGTGTAAAATTATAAAAACATACCATATGTTTGTGAAAATCAAAAATATTTTCATGGATCGCTTAAAACATTTCAAATAAGTGTTTGGTAAGTCTTTTTCGGCTTAACGGATGATACAATGCTTGGTTTGTAACTATCTTTCGCGTTTAAATCTATAGCGGGTGTTTAAACGAGCATGTTTTCGTTTAACTTGTTTGCTATCAAACTAAGACCATATTTCTAATATTTTAGCTTGTATAGATCGTATATCACTTATGAATGGCCCCCCGAGATATCTGGGTCATAACCCGACCCGTTCGGTTAATCGTTCGTTTGTTACGCAAAAGGCGTTTATTTGCTTAATCGGTAAATACGTACTGAGGTGTACCTTGTTTTGGCTCAAATGTCATATTCGCTTCTCATGGCATGAAAGTTTGTGCAACAATATTTGACCTAGTACTGATAAGGTTAGGTGAAAACAGATCCCGAGGAAGATTTCTTCTAGAAACCTAGATCCATTTCGCTTCGCTTGGATCCATTTCACTTCGCTTAGATTTGTTTTGCTTCGCTTAAGGCTGTTTCACTTCGCTTGAAGCAGTTTTGTGTGAAAAAGTTGACTGTTTTGAAGATTAAGCTTTGTTAAAGGATTGTAACTGCTTAGACTATGGCTAGCATTGATTCAGAGCTGTTGAAGGGTTATTTGCTGTTGGAAAACCAAGTGGGAACACCTACAAAGCCACCAAAGTATATGACCTTGGATGATAACTTTGCGGATTTCAAATGGAGATTATGAATTATATCTCATTAACTGAGAGTGATTTAATGAGATGTTTTGAACAAGGTCCTCATGTTCCCGTGACTCGCACTGATGCTGGAGAACAACTTAAGGCTCCAGAAAACTATGATTAAGCAGACAGGGACCTGTTAGCACAAGATAAGAAAGCCTATCTCATATTGACTGTTTGTCTTTCAAATGAAATCTCTGAAACTCTTCGTGAACACACAAGTGCCAAGGGTCTGTGGGAAGAACTTGTTGAAAAAGTTGAGGGCAATGCCGAAATTAGGGAAAACAAAAAGGCCCTTTTAAAGGAAAAGTTCAATATGTTTAATCATCGTTAAGGTGAAGCTGTTTTGGAATTGGTAAAGAGATTTGAGAAGTTAATGGTAAGAATTAGGATTACAAGTGTCAATATTGCAAATGCTGAGGTCAACCACAAGTTGATGAATTCATTGCCATACAGCTGGAGTACCAATACTGTCACAATCAAGAGAACTACCAATCTAAATATGATGTCAAACACTGACTTGATATCCCCTATCAAGTCATTTGAAATGGATGAGCAGATGAGAATGAACAATCACCTAAGTTCTCTGAATCAAGCTGGAGTGAGTACTGCTTCTTCAATGCCAACTGCTTTCATAAGCAAAGCGCAACAGAATGTGTATCCCGTGACCACTCCCAAGTACTCCCCAAGTATACCTTCACAACCAACAGCATTCATCTCAACAACTAGTCAATCAGATTCTTCCAATACAAGTTCGTTTCAAAAGGCAGTCGACAGTGCGGTTGCCCAAGCCTTAAAAGCTCAAGGGATTTCCTCATCTTTAAAGCCTCAATCAAACAAACCCTCAAGTTTCTGTGAAGCACTACCCATGTTGAATGACTCCAACATTGCAATAGTTCACGCTTTTCTGTCAAGCCATGAAGAGTTGATGCAAGGAAATCTATTGCCACCACAGTTTGAAGCGGGAGATCTGAGAGATATCAATCAGAAGGATCTTGAGAAAATGGATATCAAGTACCAGATGGCAATGGCGGTGCAAAGGGCTACTAACTTCATGAAGACGTACGGGAAGGATAGCTTCAATGATTCAGACAGGAAAAGGATTGGGTTTGATAAGTCAAAGCTGCGTTGCTACAACTGTGGTGAGATGGGCCATTTTTCACGAGAATGCACGAATCCGTCAAAATCTGCCAATGATATTCGTGTGACTGAGGTGACAGAGCAGGAGAACAACAAGGCTGCAGGAAAAAGGCATGAGGTGCAGAAACCAAGCAGCTCATCACAAAGAATTGGAGGTCATTCACACAAGGGCAACTCAAGCTCAAATTCAAAGGCCCTTGTCTCCCAATCGGAGGTCCAAGTTGGTGTGGATTGGGATGATAAATTCCAAGAGTTGCAGAATCCACTTAACATGGCTGACATGGTTCTCACAAACAATAAAGCTTCTTCATCTACTGCTGCAAGTCCTGATGCATCACCATCTGATGAGGTAAAAAGAAATCTATGCACTCAAGCTTGCGTGAATAAATTTACATATTATAGATATCTTCAGGACGAAGTTTTGAAAGAAAACGCAAAACTTCGTCAACTAAATGCTGAATATGTAAAGGCTGACAAGATATATGTTGAAAAAATTAAAACACATCACGATGATGTTGCAAATCTTAAACTTAAAATCTTTCAAGGAGAACACAATGTCATCTATTACAAGGACATTGTAAATAAATTAAAAGATGAAATTGAAAAGTTGAAACTTGATCTTTCTGATAAACGAGAAAAAGAAAAATAATTTGAAAGATTTGAAGCATCATCTGAACAATTAGATGATCTTATCAAAGCTCAGAGAAGTACTAAAGTTAAATCGGGACTAGGTTGTGATTATTCAGCGGTGCCTCCACCAATGAATGATAATTACACGTGCCTACCCCATTTTAGCTATAATACTTCTCCTGATGAAGAGATGGCTATGGTATTGGTAAACTACCAAAACCATTGAAATTTGTTTCAGCTGCCTCTCCATCAACAACTCAAATTTCATCATTTGATAATTCTAACGTCAACATGTCTTGTGTAGCAGGTGATGTAAGTGGTGGGAAGGTTAACTAGGGTTGTAAACCAAAGGGAGAGTTAGAATCACGTTTTAAATCCTGTGTGGGTCTAACAAAATCAATTAACAATCCTGTTTGTAACAAAGTGTGTGAATCAATGATAGGAAGTTTAATGTCTAGATCAAAGGATATATTTTGTGACTCATCAAGTGATGACAATTGTACAAATGTTTGCAATGAAAGTGAATTTTCCTCTTCTGATTCAGAATGTGAGGTTGTATTTGATGAAACTGTCAAAGTCAAGGTTAATGAACAGACTAGTCAAAGCTGCTCATCAACGGATAATAAAATTGAGAACTTAATAAATGAGAAAGTTAGTTTTGAAAATGAAAAACAAAGCACTTCATGTAAATATGTGCCACCCAAGAAAACTTCATTTTCTCAAAATACAAATAATAACAATAGTTCTCAATATTATGATCAATTTGATAGTGCTTTTATTATTCTCGACAGAAACCTAGGCAGTCAAATTATTTTGCAACTCATCATTCAAATGCTTACAATTATCAATCAGATAGAGGTCACCAACATGTTAACCAAACTACATCACCTCATCCCACATATCTCAGTGGGCAAGATGTCTATAAATGCAACCAAAGAAAATGTTGCTTCATTTGTGGAAATCCTTCTCACCTTGCAAGACATTGCAAGAACTGGCACAAACAACAAAGAGACTTCAACAGTAAGTTTGGTCAGACATTTCCTAGGTATAATGCTCAAACCAAGAAAATGCCTAACCAAACTTACGCTTTAGCCAGTGAAACAAATTTAAGATCCAAAAGAACCCAAAAACCGAAGAAACCATTTTGGCTAACCCAGAGAGAAAGAAAGAGGTTAGCTAAGGGTTCTAAAGCTGAAAAGCCCAAGAGCCCTTCAAAGGTTTTCTCAAAGGCTAATCTGGAAGATTTTGTGGTTAAGCCTAAACCAAAACGAAGGAAATCCAGAAAACTTTTCAAAAACTGAGGAAATCATAATTCAAGTTCCTCGAGGAATTGTTCTTCAGATTCCGATTCACCAAAGGATTATATTTTCAGAAATCATAAAATTAAACTTGGTGATTTTGTGTTTAACCTTCCCGAGACAAGAGTGTCTCAGGAAACCCTCTACTAACTGGTTCTTCGTGTGTGCAGGGACAGCCTGGACGACTGTCAACAGTATTTGGTACTTAGAAAGTGGTTGCACCCGACACATGACAGGAGACGAATCGCTGTTGTTCGACATCAAACCATTCAACGGTGGTCACGTTTCCTTTGCTGGTGATATTGGAGGAGAGATAACGAAACAAGAGAAGGTCTCGAATGGCACTTTGACATTCGATGAAGTCAATTTGGTGGAACAGCTCAACCACAACCTGCTCAGCGTCTCTCAGATCTGTAATAAGAAATTTTTAACCCTATTTACTAAAAATGAATGTCTCATTTTGAAACCAGGTTTTAAAGTCCATGAAGAATGGATTATGATGCGTACTCCGAGGCACAACGATGCCTACATTCTGGACATGAGAAGCAATTATTCCATGCGGTCTGCTACTTGCTTGATGTCCAAGGCCTCGGAGAACGATTCATCCATATGGCATCGGCGGTTGGGTCACGTCAACTTTAAGAACTTGAACAAGTTGGTTAAAGGTGACCATGTGAGGGGTTTGCCAGTAAAATCTTTTCACTGTGCTGAAAAATGTTTATCTTGCTCTAAATGCAAACAGCACAAACTCCCTCATAGGCCCAAGCTTGTCAATTCCATCAATTCCACTCTTCAGTTGTTGCACATGGATCTTTTCGGTCCAATTCAACCAATGGCAATAGGTCGAAAAGCCTATTGTCTGGTTATTACTGATGATTTTTCGTGTTTCAGTTGGACATTTCTGTTAGGGCACAAAGACGAGACGTCACATTTTCTACTCAGGTTTATTGTGTTGGTTGAGAATCAAACTGATAAGAAGGTGAAATGTATCAGAAGTGACAATGGCACAGAATTCTGCAACAAGGTGGTGAATGAATTTTGTCAAAACAAGGGAATTGTTCATCAACTCAGTGCACCTTACACTCCGGAACAAAATGGGTGGCTGAGAGAAGAAACTGTACTTTGGTGGAAGCCTCTAGAACAATGCTCTCATATTCCAAAATACCATTGATTTTCTGGGGTGAAGCTATCAATGCTGCTTGCTTTACCCAGAATCGTGTGCTTCTGAATAAAAGACTGAACAAGACTCAGTCTTCTATGGAACGAAGCCAAGGGTAAATTTCTTCAGAACGTTTGGATGTCCCTGTACCATACTCCAAACAAATGTTGGAACAACTTCCAAGTTTGCTGAAAAAGTGGATGAGTGCTACTTTGTTGGTTATTCTACTGATAAAAGTGCTTATCGCGTGTATAACAAGAAATCAAGAGTAATCTTGGAGTCCTTCAACATTGATTGGCAAGAGTTAAACCCTACTGATGCACACAATGGTCCGCACTGGATGTTTGATTATGAAGGATTGTTCAAGCAGTTTCGTGGAATGTACATGACACTAGTTGCACCAATAGTTTCCCCTGTTGTATCTCAAACTGTTCAACCCGCGGATGATCAGTCTATCCTGATGCATACTTTTTTGAAAGATCTTGGACATGTTGACATAGCTGCTGCTGCACCCATACTGAATGTACAACCAACGGCTAACCAACAAGCCCCGGTTGGTGATGAGCAGCCCTCTGCCGACACCACTGAAATGCCTGTTGTTGGAGACATGACTGATTCAGATTCTGATTCATATATGTCAGCCGATAACAATCAAAATGTTCAAGTCGATCAAGCAGACCTACCCCTGCAGAACCTACCCCTGCAGAACCAAGTGTGGTAGAATCGGTCCCCACAAGTGTGCAGGTTGGCTTGCAATGGAGGTTGATGCATCAAGTGTGCAGGTTGAACCAAGTCCGAATGAAACTTCTGATAACACCAACACAACTTCTATTCCAGCTGTTGCTATTCCATTCTATGACAACCTATGGGAAGGTCCCATTGCTACAGAACATTTGGTTGAACCACAAGAAAATGGAACTAATCCTCAACCAAGTGTTTCTGTCCCTGTGACCACTGTCTTCCATCCCATAGAGAGCCTGACCATCCAACTTGAGGCCACACCAGTCGAGCATGTCGACCAAATTCCGCAGCTACCAATTCATCGTCAACATCCGACTGAGAGCATCATCAGAGATCCATCCGCTGGCATCCAAACACGCAGTACTTCCGGTAACATTAACAGATGTCTTTTTGCTTGTTTTATTTCACATGTGGAACCCAAGGACTACAAAGTCGCATTGAAAGACAACTCCTGGGTAGAAGCCATGCAAGAAGAGCTGTTACAGTTTCAGAAGCTGAATGTTTAGAGGCTAGTAAAGAAACCAGAAAATAAAAGGCCGATTGGAACGAAATGGGTGTTCCGAAATAAAAAGGATGACAAGGGAGTGATCATTAGAAATAAAGCCAGACTTGTTGTACAAGGCTTTTGGCAACGTGAAGGTCTTGATTACGATGAAGTCTGTACACCGGTGGCCAGACAGGAAGCAATTCGCATCTTTCTGGCATACGCCTCGTACATGAACTTCAAAGTGTATCAAATGGACATGAAGACTGCTTTCTTATACGGAAAAGTAAAAGAAGAGATCTATTTCAGTCAACCTCCAAGTTTTGAGGATCCAACTCACCCTGATCATGTTTACCGCCTTGATAAAGCACTATATGGTCTTCACCAAGCACCTCGTGTATGGTATGCCACACTGGCTGATCATTTAGTAAAGAATGGTTACAAGAGAGGAATCGTCGATCAAACATTATTTGTCAAGAAGGTCAACAGTGATTTGATTCTGGTTCAAGTATATGTCGATGACATTATCTTCGGGTCCACGAATGAGGATCTATGCAAGGAGTTCTCTGAGGTTATGCAAAAGCGATTTGAGATGAGTTCCTTAGGGGAGATGACTTTCTTCCTGGGCTTACAGGTTGAGCAATAGAAGGATGGGACCTTGATTCACCAAGAAAAGTACGTTCAAGACATTGTTCAGAAATTTGGTTTCAAGGACTCATCATCATTCATGACACCAATCGCAACGCGACCTGTTCTAGCTCCTGATCCATCGAGAAAACCAGTCGATCAACACCTTTACAGGTCAATGATTGGTTCCCTGATGTATCTCACTACAAGCAGACCGGACATCATGTTCCCTGTTTGTCAGTGTGCCAGATATCAGTCAGACCCGAGAGAATCCCACATGACAGCTGTCAAGCGTATTTTCAGATACTTGAAGGGTAGACCACGTTTGGGTCTTTGGTATCTAAAGGAATCTCCCTTGGAACTTCATGCTTACACCGACAGTGTTTATGGGGGATGCAACTTGGACAGAAAGTCTACATCTGGTGGATGTCAATTCCTGGGAGATCGGTTGAGCTCATAGCAGTACAAGAAACAAGTCACCGTGTCCACCTCCACAGCAGAAGCCGAGTACATTGCTGCATCCAGCTGCTGCTCTCAAGTGATATGGATCCAGCATCAGCTGCTGGATTACGGTTTGAATTTCTATGGATCAACGATCAAATGTGATAATGAGGCGGCCGTTGCAATTGTTAAGAACCCGGTCCAGCACTTAAAGACTAAGCACATTGACATCCGAATACACTTTATTCGTCATTGTTATGATCGCAAGCTTGTCAATATAAAAAGGGTCCATACTGACTATAACTTTGCAGATCTCTTTACTAAAGCTTTCAGTCGTGCTCGATTTTTGTTTCTCGTTGAGTCATTGGGTATGATTTCTTTTGAGTAAACCTTATGTTTTAGTTTTTAAAACTGTAAATATTTTTCAAATATGTCACACTTTTAGAGGGAGAAAATGAGTTAACTTTAACTCACCAAAAAGATTTTAAATTTATTTTTAGAAAAACAAAAATCAAGTCACTTGACTTAACAAAAAGATTTTAATGTTTATATATAATATTAATTTCTTTCTTACTCCTATTTAAGAAAAACTTAAGAAAATTCAAAAAGTGGTGTCCCGCTTAGAGGGAGCTCCTTCGTAGAGGGAGTTGGTTATTTTAAAATTTTCAATTAAGAATTTGATCCGACCCTATGGACAATGATAGTACATTGGTTTGTAATGATTCTAGCGCGTTAAAAGAATAGAACAAAAGGCTACAAGGTCATTCATAGATGTGTAGGTAGGCTTGACAAACAAGTAAGTGTCAGATGATATAAACCTAAATTCCTGTTGGTACTAGTGGATATACAATTATGAAGTGGTTGCATGATTCCGTAAAGTCATATTCATGAAGGTAAAAATGTAACTATACATGTCATACCCAAGCCTCTCTTTACCTAATCAAAGTAGTCTTATGAAAGTCAGTGTCAATTTTAATTTTTATTGAGTCAAGAAAAGAGTCAAGTAAAGCGTCAAGAAAAGTCTATTAAAAACAAAAGAAAAGGAGTCAGTCCTAGGAATTTTAACTTCTGCTTTATTTCTTCATTTATTTTCGACTCAAGCCTTAGACTTTCTGCGATAATATGGTATTATCCGACCTGATTGTTAAGGCCCTGAATCTTCTGCTTTGTTTTATTTTCTTTCTTTTGTTCAAGCCTTGGACTTTCTCTGCGCGATAATATGGTATTATCCGACCTGATTGTTATGGCCTGAACTTTTGCTTTATTTTAATCTTTCTAGATTGAGTCAAGTGTGCAAAGCACAAAGTGTCATGTGTACAAAGTACAATAAGTCAGTTCGTTAATAAGAGTACTGTGATCAACTAAGAAAGGTTTAAGTCAAGTTGAGGTGATATGTTAACACAAAGTAGGCACGAGATATGATAGAATCAGTAACATGTCTGATTAAGTGGGGACCACATAAGCACCGTGCCAAACTGTACTCTAAATGTATCATTTTGGCATCAAAACACTTGTCAAGTTAAAAAGGAGGACAATATCTACAGTCAATGATGAACTTGTGTCACAATAATTTCAAAATAAAAACGCGATCTAGGGCTTTGCAAATAAATATATGATTCCATGTCGTAATTGTTCTTTGTAAATTAACTAAAGAAAAGAATTATGTAAATTAATTTAATATTATTGTTTTTAACTTTAAAATGTTTTTAAATTTATTTTGTTTTTGTTTTCTAAAATATTAAGTATCTGCATAATTTAATATTTTAAGTTTTATTTTTATTTTTATTTATTTTATTTTATTTTATCTTCAATTTTAATTTTATTTTTGACTTTATTTTAGCATCTTCTTTTATTATGTTGTGTTTTGACAAAAGAGATCGATCGTGCAAACGTTAACGCTTATGGACCAACAAAAGAAAATATTGCAAAGCAAACAAGTGCTTGGATTCGATGGGTAAATGTTTTTCGGGTTTGAAAATGCAAATTATTTTAAAGACCGAGGACTGAGAGTGTATTTTCGGTGAATACTCGCGATGATTTGACCTTATCGCGAGATAGGCTGACCCTATATATAAGGGAAACCTAAGATATCTTTCACTATTCACCAAAAACTTTCATCTTTTACTCTCTCCTCTCTCATCTTCAAGAAATCAAACCCTGAAATCTCTTCAAGGAATCCGACCCTCATAATCATAAACATGCCGGTGAATCCTGAGTATCCTCCAGCGGTATAACATCAGAACACCATAAATCCTTTCATCTTTTTCTGGGTTCACAGAGATCGAGGTGGCGGTTCTTATGAACCATCGGCTAGATCTGAGTATAGATCTTCATAATTTGGGTTGCTATCATGCTCAGATTCTATTTTTTTTAGACTTTAGATCTTGTTTATCATCATTATTAATTAGTTTTTAGGATTGTTTTGAAAAGTTTGTAGATTTAGGTGTTTGTTCAAACATTCAAGTGTTCAATTGACCACGAAGATATAAAGGGTTTGCCTTTCAAACTATCTAGAACCCTAATTTAGATCTGGGTGACACTAAAGAAAAGGAAAAGGAATCAAACATTCAAGTGTTAGCTTGAAAGGAGGTTTCGCTTCTCATGGTCATGCGAAGCGAAACACCATCTGTTTCGCTTCTCATGGTCATGCGAAGCGAAATGAGCCCTCATGCGAAAAACCAACACTTGAAAATTTTTGGGATTAAAAGTCTGATAAAGCTACTGGACTGTTTGAACATAAATGGACTGTTTGGACTCCTGGACCATTTTTGGACTTGATCTTTGTACTTTGTGGATCAATTGACCTGTTAATAGATTACTTTGTTAACTTATTAAAACTAAATTATACTTAAACTTTATTAATTGAAGTAAATTAGTTAACTTATGTAGATGTAAATACTTAATGCTTGTGTAAATAACCTTTATGTTTATGTTTTAACTTAATGATGATTCTCATGATCTCTTGGTTTAAATTTCAGGGACATAACAATTTTTGTGCTCTCGGGCTGCCTAAGACAAAGGCTGACAAAGTATTCACTTCAATGGTCAAAGGGCTCAAGCAATCACCACTTGCCTATGCTATCACCGCCAATCCAGCCGTTTACTATAAATGGATCTTGGACTTCTGGGCATTTGCAAAGATTGCTGATGATTCTCTATCCTTCACAACAACAGTGGCAAGAAAGGAGTTGACAATTACAGAAGCAGACATTAGAAGGGTGTTAAAGATTGATGATCAGCCAGATTATACGTATGAAAGGGGAAACAAGAAGAAGCTGGTTGGTTTTGTTGAACAGATGGGATACGACACGGAATGGAGGAGCCTCGAAAAGAGTCATCTTCCACCATACTGGAGGTTTTTATTCCACATAGTCACCCATTGTCTAACTAATATTCGTGGAGGATTCGATCGTATGAGTTCAGACTGGGTTCGTATTATGTCTGCATTGACTAAGAAAGAGAAGTTCAACTACGCTCGAAGGATATTCTTCTGCATGCTGGGAAACATCAAGAGTGGTGCTACATGGCTCATGTACCCGAGATTCGTGCAGCTGCTTCTAGACGATTTAATTCAAGATGTTCCACGACCGGGGACCAAAAAGGCCAAGGACAAGAAGTCACTTCCTGAGCCATATCACTTGAATGAGATTAAAACTTAGGTTTTCAGTGTGTTGCTGAGCACCAAAGGGAGGGGACATCTGTATCAAGGACCAAGGCCAGGTCCTAAGTTTGGTTTATTTGAGGAGACAGAGCCTGCTGTGGAAGAGGCGTCTGCTGAGGGTGAAGATGATGATGAACCCCAAGTTGAAGGTGAACAAGATTCATTAGATGAGCCGACCGAGGATCAAACAAAGGCCAAGCATGACTTGAAGAGGAAAGTGGCTGAAAAGGGCAAAGTGATAGAACTTGAAGAGGAAGAAGAAGACTAGCCGCCCCTGAAGCGCTTGAGGAGACTTGGAGAATCCCAGAAGTCAACCAAGTTTCTTGTCAAGTCTCCCTCACAAGACAAACCCTCCGACCAACCAAAAATCACCAAAGAAGCCCTGGCCCAAGCCCTAAAAAAACTAGACGTAACCAAGATACAAATCCCTACCTACAAGCCACCAAAAACCAGAAAGAAAACCAAAGCCAAGAAAACCAGGACCCTACTCCATGACTCACCAGAATCCTCACTTGAACCCTCACCAACAGACCAACCAATTTCAACATTCCTACCCCAAATACCTTCCTTACCACCCTCACCACCACAACAACAAACCCAACCCGAACCTTCTCAAGTCTCAACACCACCTACCCAACCAACCTCATCCATATTCACCTCATCAGTTTTCAGCTCACCAATACAAACAACAAGCTTATGGAGCAAAACCGTCATTACTTCCCCAACCCAAACCGTCACACCATCTACAACTCAACCAACACAACCCACCACTATAACTTCACCAATCCTTACCCAAGCCATCACCCTACCTTTGCCAACAACCTCACCACCTATAACGACCACCACCCCACCATCCACCATTATCTCACCCAAACCCATCTCCCGAGGGATATCTTCGACACCTCCAGTGTACGCCGATCCTATCCTCGATAGGATCGTGGCACTGGAGGAATCCAACGCTAAGAGGGCGGAAAGAGAAATTGTGCACCTCAAGTTCATTAAGGAAATGAAACAAAAAGCGTTGTAGGATGAGGAAGAAAAGGCGGATCTGAGGGAAAGGATAAGGGTGTTGGAAGAACAGAAGGAGGCAAGTGATGCTCTTGCTGAAAATCAAAGATTGTTGACACACACCTTCCACACCCGAATCCAGAATCTACAAGCGTTAATGAACCGTGAGGCCTCTGAAAACGCTAATCTGAGAGCAGATGACACAAGACTTGGAGATAGGCTGACTACACTTGAAAGAGACTTACCAAGTGCTAGTGCTCTCAGATCTAGTGTAAACAAGAAGATCGAAGATGCGACGAGATGGTGGGATGTTGAAAAGGAAGCCACACACTCAAGAGTTGCTAATTTGGAAAATCAGCTTGCTTCCTCCGCCTCTCTCGATACACTCAGAGCAGAAATGGAGGCTATACAAGAAAAGATCAGGGAACAAGATCGTCTGAATGAGCTACAGCTCAAGACGAATGAAGACATAGTGAGCAAATACCAGGCAGCCTCAGACCTCATGGGCATTCAAGAAGATGAATTTCATGGTCTAGAGGATAGGCTTGACGCTGTGTTTGGGGCATTCAAGAAGATGAATTTCATGGTCTCAAGTCGGTGGTTCACAGCCTACCGCGGGTCCTTCTGTGACCGTGTGAGGAGTTCAGGCTATTGTGTCTGAAGGAGAGGCAACTGTTGGTCGGTTAGTACAACAGGACGTCCAGTCTAGCGGTGTTGGTGGTGGATATGATGGTGATGATGATGGTGATGAAGAAGATGATGATGATGATGAGGAAGATGACGACGATGATGAAGTTCATGATAGATTTGATGAAGATGACAATAATGATGATGAAGGTGGAGCAGGTGGAGACGGAGGGGCCAGGGCAGCAGGAGGTGGAGGTGGAGATAACGCTCAATCACCTCCACCAGCTCAACATGACGTTCAAGACCCTGCTGCTCATGACTCGGCTGGCAAAGTCAGGGAACACGACACACAGATTACTGATACGCATAAAGATTTATTTCCTGATGACTTTGCAGGTGCTATGGATGACTTTATCAAAGCAGGAAAGAACTTGGAGCAACTTATTGATCAAAATACAGAGGCGAGGGTTGAAGACGATTACATCAATTACTCATCAAATCCCGACACTCTTCTTGCTCAAGTTCAGACTACAAAGACTCCTGCTGCTGATCCCGTCTCCACTCTAACTGATGACTTGACACAGGAACCACTAAAGAGAAAGAGAAAGAGAAAGAATCATATTATGTCATGTCGTGCATGCGCCCGCGATCTCATCTATCCTTACCACGATGATTCGCTGATTGTATATGCAAAGTATAATAAGGAGAACGCGTGTTGGGCGATTAGGCGATATAGTGGTGATCTAATTTATCTCAACCATCATGAGCTGAAGTCACTACCAGAGCTTGACCTCAATTATCTTCGAAAAGCTCTAGGCCATGGTGCGGTTTGGAGCACTCTGGATAGTTGGATCCCAATTTATCTTCATCGACAGTCGAAGGTCGATTACAAGGAGTTTGAGCCAAATAAGGGTCGGAAGTACAAGAACCAAAGGGAAATAGACCCAGCCACCGGAGAGCCACGAACCATGTGGAGATATAGGGCACCAAAGAATTGTCATATCATCTACCATGGAGAGCCCTTTAGTCCCAACATCCTCCGAGACTTCACTGGCTGGGAATTTGACAACACAACAGGGGAGGTCGTCATACGCTGCAAAGATCTGCCTGAGATTCGCGTATTTGACGAGCATGAGCTAATGGGGTTGCATATAGAAGATATCAAGAAGCTCTACAGTTCACCCCTGGGAATCGTCGAGGACATCGGTCGTCAGAACACAGACCGGATAGTGGAAGCCTTCAACAAATTTGTTAGAAGAGTTGTTGAACTTCCACTACCCGAGGACGGCTGGCTGGATTACGACACCGACGGGTTCCAATACTAAAGACTAGAGGGAGATTGTTAGGTCCCGTTTTGTATGTTTTAGTCTTTTGTATTGGTTTACTTATGTATTTGGGGCCGATTGGTCATTTTGTATGTATTGGGCCACGGTCCATTGTAAAGAAGCCCATTGGGCCATAGTGAATATAAATCATGCTTCTCATGCATGCCACCCTATAAATAGGGAGCATGCCATGAGAGAAATAACCTTTTGCAAAAAATTCCATCTCTCTAACATTCTCTTCTCTAGGCCTTCTCTCTCTCACTCAACTTTCTCTACCCGAACATAAACTCAAGATTCGAGACATCTTGGTTGCTTAGTGTGATTTCCGCTAGCACTAAGTTAGGTCGATTCAAAGACGTTGTTAGATCCACCCGATAGGGACCTACACACAACACATTTTGAGATAAAACATTAATTAGTAGTTATATACCTAAGTGAGAGTAGCAATCGAAGCTGATCTTATCATGAAATTGACTTTTAACTTTAAAGTGTTTAAGAACTAGCATTTGCACACCTACTTGACTTCCTTATAAAAGTGAACAACATAATACAAAATGCACCAAAAGTAAAAAATTAATAAGTCAACGATCAAGATAGAACGACTAATGAATGAAGTATATAACCAAGAATGCAGAATAAAGTCAACTGAGAACTTCAGACCCACCGCCACAGAAACGGCCTGTGGTCAATGGGCCTCGGTCTCCGCTCGTCGTCACCTAGGGTTCCAAAATGGAACCCGGCAACAGACACGACTGCCTAGGGTTTCCAAAATGGAAGCCGACAACAGACAATCGAAGCCGCAACAGTCGAAAGTCTCTCAACTGTTAGGTGACCACCAAATACGTCCTAAAAACAAAACTTAGCATTTCATCAAACACTTTGTAACACTCGTCAAACTTCTGGTTTAATGATTTAGCGCGTGTAAAGTATGTATAACTCTCGGGACTTAACTGACATTTCTCGGAAGCCTTTACGTCATCCCGGTACGTTAAAGAACCTAACTTTTCCTTCCATTTTGCCTTACACTTCAATCTGGAGGGACTAGAGTGTAATATATTATGTTGTAACATAAACTAACCCTAGCCCCACCCTGTTGCGATCGGCAGTAAGAAGAGACCCAAGACCCAAGATTTTTCTTTTTTGAAGCCAATTCTAAGCCTTAGAACTTCAATTCAAGGTATGTACTATGATTCCCCAAGTCTTTTACACGTTAATTGATCCTTATATTGCGCGTATTGATCGAAAAACATCTTGTTGTAGGCTAACCGGGTGGCTGTCCAATTGAGCTTTTCCGGGGCTGTTTTGAGTGAGCTTATTGCATCAAAATCCCACTAGGTATGGCATGTACATCATATTATAATTTCATGGCCAATGGAGGTGTTTTGGTCGGTCAATCGATTTTAGTTCGAAAACTAGGGTTTACCGGGTGTAGGATTGGCAATTGTTGAGTTTGATGCGTTAATCGATCGGATGACCGACCGAATTAGTTTGTACAGCCCTAGGGGGGTTTAAGGGATGTGGGAAAATTAAATTTTTGATACTCGGGGCTGTTTTGGTTGGTGATTGGTCAATCGAGTCGGCGGTGCGTGAATTTTCGTTTAAATGTTAAATTGAAAGTTGTAAAAGGAACCATGAACCCTATCAACTCGGGTGACATAATTATGATGTACGAAAAGGTTAAGATGGGAATTTGGTCCATTTGGGGTTGATTCGTTTGACAATTGGTTTTAAAATTTATTACGCGCGTATTCGACTCGATTTGATTACCGGCGGGTGAGTTGTGCATCATGGTTAGCCCCGGCCATAATCGTAGGGTGGATTTGGTTAGTTAAAAGGTTTTAGGGGTTGAGGTAAAGTAATTGGGTTTGGGTTGGGCCTCGGCCCAAGTTGTTGGGCCTTCGGCCAAGTTGTCGGGCCTTCGGCCAAGTGTTGGGCCTTGGGCCAAAGTGTTGGGCTTGAACGGCCCATTAGGCAAGAGTGTTCTTACGGTCTAGTTTAGTAACGCGTTGTGTATAATTTACAGGCCCTTGCTTGTGATTGTGCACTTAGGGATTTCCTAGCTCGTTGCAGGTGTTCGACTGATTTCAGGTGAGTTCTTGATGCCCCGTTTAACTCTTTTTAAGTTTTAGGCTTGCTAGTATTGGTAGGCCTTGGAATGTTAAAGAATGCGTGTATGTGTGTGTGTATATATATATATATTAGAATGGCCAATATTTGGCGAATGTTGTAGTCGTCTCGACTACTGAATGTTGTGTATGCCTACTTTGTGTTTGCATGCGCTGAATGTTACGTGTTTGGGTTGTACGTTTTCTCAGACCTGAATGTTATTATTGAATGTTATATATATATTTATATATATAGGAATGCACGTATAGAGATGCTCATATGTAAGGATGATTATTTATTTGAATATAGTGACCTAACCGATGTACTTCCGTTTACCGTTTTAAAACCGTTGGAATGATTATTAAGACTTTTGTTACTTATTTAAAACTTGAACTCACTCAGCTTAAGCTGACTTTGTGTGCATGTTAGTGTGAGTTTCAGGTTAGGAAGAGGATGCCTTATCGCTTGGACATGCACGAAGCTACTTGGATGGTGAAGGGCATACGGGAATTGAAGATTTTATTGTTAAACATTTATTTTTAAAAATTTTTATTTAAAGATAATTATGTAGGTTTTGGGCAAAATTCCCGGGTTTTGGGAACTCATTTACTTATTTACGTTTTCCGCCGAATTATACTCTGTGATGCTTATTTTAATGAAAAGAATTGTTTTTAAGTTTAATTATTTTTTTTACGAGTGTTTTGAATGATTACCAACTATGGGGTTCCCGGGGTTCGGGGCCTTACACACTTGACATGCACTTAACTTCAATAAGCAAGAAACAAAAGGACTAAACCCATCCATGATTATGTAACAAACAATACCCTCCCTTGGTTGTGTAACAGCCCCCCCCCCCCACCCACCCCCGTGCGGACGTGCAACAACAAAACCATCCCTTGGATAATTTTGGCAACCATTCGAAACCTTACACCCGCCGAAGAAAGTATTCTTTCATGTACAATAAAAAATGAGCTATTGAGTGACAATTACGAACCGAATGATTTATGGGAAAGGAAGCAAGATATGAATCCAGATTTCTCTTTTGAATTTAATTATTAATTTATGAAGGTTCTATTTTAGGAGTGTAATGTGTTTTTCTAAATAAAGATTTTCTCTTTAATTTATAAATTTTAATTTTTATTTTAAAATCTAGAAGTATATGAAAGATATAACAAAAACAATTATAATGGGTCCACCCACCGCGTACGCAATTCTGTTAGCCCGTCTGTTTTTTCGGACCTCTTTGTCGGAGTTGTCTCCACATTGGTGCTTTTGCTTGGACTCCATCAGTTTCTTGCCACATGGATCTAGACGAGAGAACACCCACTGTGATACGATAGAAACAAGAAATCAGAGAGGAGAGTGTTTACACCAAATCAAGCATGTTGTTTATTCAGTTAATCCCATTATTTGTACATGTCTAACAGACTAATTGACTATTACAATCAAATCCCAAACTATATAACTATTACATTCTAAGTCCCTGTATTATAACTATTGTAAACTATTGTAAAAATACCCCACTGTTGACCTGAAACTTGACCTCGTGATTTAAAGTGCGGAAACTTTAATTGCAGAAGTTCCAAATCCTCCCAGGCAGCTTCAGTGATCGGCAATCCTTGCCAATGAACCAGAACCTGCACACCCGCTCGTGTACCCTTTCGTAATAGTTTCCAATCTAATATAGCACGAGGTTGAACAGTAAAGTCTGCAGCATGGGGCAATGGAGTAACAGTTGAAACAGGACCTGGAGCAGCTTTAAGAAGAGATACATGGAAGACTGGATGGATCTGAGAAGAAGCAGGTAAGTCCAATTTATATGCAACCAAGCCAATTTTGTCCATAATTAAAAATGGACCATAGTATTTTGGACTTAGTTTCTGATGATGGTGTTTCTTTAGAGTGGTCTGCACATATGCCTGTAGTTTAACATACACCCAATTGCCTACTTCAAAATGTCTCTCAGAACGATGCTTGTCTGCATGTTGTTTCATCCGATTCTTGGCTTTAGCCAAATTAGTCTTTAAAGATACTAACTTGATTTCTCATTCCTGGAACCATGAATCCAAAGATTCTATTTGAGTTTCATTTGGAATGTAAGGTAAATGCAGGGGTGGATGAATGCCATATAAGGCCTCAAATGGACTCATGCCAATTGCAGAATATGTGGTGGTATTATACCATCACTCTGCTAAAGTGACCCATTTAGACCAAGATCTTGGATCATCCATCACCATACACCTCAAATAGGTTTCAAGGCACCTATTGAGGACTTATGTTTGACCATCAGTTTGTGGATGGTAGGCAGAAGAAAAGGTCAGCTGAACTCCCTGCAATTTCATAAAAATTTTCCAGATAGGCTCAAAAAAATAGGATCTCTATCTGAAACTATAGTAGTAGGACACCCATGTAGCTTGAATACATTATCAAACACTAGCTGAGCAATCTGAGCAGCAGTATAAGGATGAGTGAGAGGCAGAAAATGTCCATATTTGGTGAATCTGTCGACAATCACCAAGATGGCATCTTTACCATTTGACTTAGGCAACCCGGTAATGAAATCCATGGATATATCACTGAAAATTGATTTAGGGGTAGGTAAAGGCTGTAATAGTCCAGGGGAAGCCACTCTCTCATATTTAGCCCTATGACAAGTGTGACAATTCTTGACCCATTGCTTCACATCAATATCACATTTCTTCCAATAGAAAAATTGTTTAACTTTTTGTAAGGTAGGATAATAACCTGAGTGCCCCCCCCCCCCATAGGAGAAGAATGACATAACTGCAAAATGTCATTTTTAAGCCGATAATCATCACCAATGACCACTTTACCCTTCCTTTTAAGCACTTGCCCATCCTATGTCCAATTTTTAATAATAGAAGTATGCTGCAACTTATTTAGGATAGACTGGAGTTTGGGATCAGATGTCCAACTTTCCTTAATTCTTGGCCATAAATCTGACTGAATAGAACTGAGACCCATTTCAAAAAGAGCCAACCCTTCTACCCTGTATAAAGCATCTGCAACCTTATTGTCCACCCCTTCTTTGTAAACAATTTCATAGTTATAACCTAAAAGTTTGACCAGCCATTTTTGTTGTAAAGGAGTGCTAACCTTTTGATCTAATAAGTATTTCAAACTTCTTCGATTAGTTCTGATGATAAAATGCTTGACAATCAAATATTGGTGCCAATGTTTGACTGCCATTAAGATTGCCAAAAGCTCTTTCTCATAAACTGACATGGCTTGTTGCTTAACTGATATGCCTTTACTAATAAAGGCTAAGGGGTGATTTTCTTGCATAAGGACAGCTCCAAGTCCTTTTGCGGATGCATCAGTCTCAATGATGAAGACCTTAGAGAAATCAGGAAGAGCCAACACTGGAGCAGTAATTAAGGCCACTTTTAGTTGCTCAAATGCCAATTGAGCTTCTTCAGTCCAGTAGAAGGCATCTTTCTTTAAGAGATTGGTAAGCGGCCTGGCTATACTGCCAAAAGATTTAATAAATCTTCTATAATAGCCCGCTAAGTCTAAAAAACCCCTGAGTTGTTTGAAATTGGTGGGTTGGGGCCATTGAACAATACCCTCAATTTTACTAGGATCAGTGCTCACTCCTTGCTCAGTTATAAGATGTCCTAGATATTCCACATTTAGATTGCTTAGCTAACAGGGAGTTAGCTTGGAATAATTTCAATACTTCTACCAAGTCTACTAAGTGTTGTGCCATGGATGCACTATAGACCAAAATATCGTCAAAGACTACTAATACACACTTTCTCAACAGAGGCTTAAAAGTAGCATTCATAAGGGCTTGGAAGGTTGCTGGAGCATTGTTAACGCCAAATGGTAGAACCAGGAATTCAAAATGGCCTTGGTGAGTTTTAAATGCTGTTTTGTGGATGTCAAGTTCATGCATCCTGACTTGATGATAACCTGACCTCAAATCCAACTTGGAAAAAACTGTAGCTCCGGCCAACTCATCCAACAATTCATCTATTAAAGGTATAGGAAAATTATTCTTAACTGTGGCTTCATTAAGCTTCCTGTAGTCCACACACATCCTCCAACTTCCATCCTTCTTCTTAACTAGCACCACAAGAGAAGCAAAAGGGCTGGTGCTTTCTCTTGCAATGCCCATATCTAATAATTCTTGTGTCATCTTCTCAATGATATCCTTCTGAACAGCAGGATATCTGTATGGATTTTGGGCAATGACATTGATTCCTTCTTTCAATATAATTTTATGGTCACAACTTCTTTTTGGTGGTAATGAAGTAGGTAAAGCAAATACCTGATCATACTTTTCCAGCAATGTATTGATATGTAAAACATCAGATTTTCCCTTTACCAAGGGTACATGGGTAAATTCATCTGGTGGCATCAAGTGCAAGCTGAACAATTGTGCTTGAGCCTTCTGTCCTTTATTGAGTAACAGTGATTGTAACCTTTCACTAGAACACAAACTAAAGGTTTGTTCCTTAGACCCTTTTAACTCACAAACTAGGTTATTAACCTTGAACTTCATAGTTAAATCCTTAAAATTCCATGTAATGTCATCAAGACTTTTGTAACCATTGTATGCCTAACACCATAACATAATTGGTGAGAGGTATAAGCAGAACATCAGTCTTGTGTTGGGTTTTAACAAGATTATCAAAGTCACAAAATCCCAATTTTTATGAAAAACGCAGCGGATAAAAGTTTTAAATCTTGTTAGTTTATAGTGTATAAAACCAATTTTATACATGCAAAACCCAATCCCGGATCCAAATACGAAATACATACTATCAAACACATGCATGTCACTATAAGTTCATGCATGTTAAACTACCTTTCAAGTAAACCAAAACCGGGTGAAGGAAAGAGTGATTGAATGGCAAGAATTTGAATATGGAAGCTCCTCAAGCTAGCATACCCCAAGCATCCGACAATACACTTTTGTAGCTAGGATTTGCACTTGAAATTTCTTCTTCTTGTTCCATCTTGTTTTGGCCGAAATCAAGGTAGAGAGGAAGAGAAGAGAGAAATTTTTATGACACGTGAATTCTCATTGTAAAAATGAAAGAGAGAGTTCAAGTCTTTCAAATGGCACCTCACACTTGACCAATGAAATCTATTGCATGCTTCCACTATCTTTTAAATAATACTAAAATAACACAAAGTGGATGAAGGGGGGGGGGGGGCTTTCCTTCATTGTGGTTATTATCATTATTTATTTTATAACTTGCCATTTATACATATATTTATATAGTAAAACACATAAATATATGTATTGTGTTATAAGACTTATTACATTGTGTTATAAAAATAACACGATATAGGCAACATGCTAGGCAACATTATTCGCATATTGTTATTTAAACATTTTAAATAACATTATGGAATGCTATCTCTCAAAGTATAAATCATCCATATGATTTATTTATTTCACAAGTACATTTTATTTAGAAACCCCTTTCCAAATAACTCAAGTGTTAATATTTATTGTAATGATCGTATCATATATAAACAAATATTATTAGTGTTTGTCTAGCTTGTTATTGGGTATGAACCGACTTGGATCATGACGTACTAGCCACATCAATATTAATTGTGTCTTGGGCAGACCGAGTCCAACAATCTCCTACTTACACAAGATACATAGAAGATTGATGCAAGTAGCAAATACCGCCTAACTACGGTTTACTACCCCTAATACGCATGACGAAGTGCCATTCAATAACAACATCCCTTTAAAGTACCTTACTTGAAATGATTTAGGTGAATCTATCATTTATCCTTTTGTTTCAGATGTCATGTCAAATCCAGAGACACAGAGTGATCATTCTATGTTGATTTAACTTAGCAGGCCTTAGACATCTTACTCTCAACGAATAAGAGGGATGATGCGTTGTAAAACACACGTATTTTCCGCACGTTTTATCTACGTATTATATTATATTTTATATGTTTTAACTCGTTTTAGATAGCTTTTACATAATTTTATTCATGTTGTAGGTTTTGGGTGAAAGAAAGAAAGAAACCGAGCTTTTGGAATGGTTTACGAGCCTTTTACGCATACGTTTTCAAGTAAACAACTCAAGGCCCGGCCCGTATGCATCATGGAGGCCCAAATCTTACATTATATTATAATATATAAAAAATAAAAAAAACCCTAGAGGGCAGCTACCTGGCGATTGGAAATCACAGTAGAAGGAAGCAAGGGAGAAATCTTTTTTCGGCTAGGGTTTGAAGCTTGTGACGGCTAGGGAAGGAAGAACAAACAAGAACAAGCCTCGATGATCGTTTACCATCATTTTACAGCAGCAAACAGCAGCCCGGAACACCCAATATCCTTTCTTTCATAACATTGTTCAACAACTTTAATTCTCTTGTTTAATTGTTAACTAGTTTTGCACTTGATTGAGAGATTGAATTGTTTATGATTAGTATTTATCATTGGATGATTATTATGATGATTGGTATGAGTTTAATGATGATTTTGTTAAGTGTTTGCTGCTGTCCAAAAAATATGCTCGGCTAAACTTGTTAGTTCTACCTAGGAATGATGTTAATTGTTAGGTTTTGATAGGTTTTATGGATTGTTTGATTAATAGACCTTATTTGTTATTGTAAAGTTTGATTTAGACATGAAATAGGTTGTGTTTAAGGGCTGGAAATTTTGGTGAATTATTGCATAAACCCCGTGTGTTGATTGATTAGTTTTGTATTGATTGATCGGTGCATTGTTTGATTCTAGACTTGGTGTTTAGGGTTTGTTTGCGGTAGGTACCACCGTAGGGTTTTGTTGCATGATTTATTGGATTAAGTACAGCGGTTAGACACCTTCTTTGAGACTGAGAGGTGATAGGAACTTAGGGTTCTCTCATTGCCTTTGCATGCTAGAATAAGGATTGCGCGAGAGCGAGTTCGTTTCTTGTCAGGTTTAGGAGTTTTGAGCGACTAGTTGATCTATTTTGGTTTAAGTTGAATGGTTCCTCTATCCTTGGTTATGTAGTATTCATTACCATTAGGGTCGAGTGTTGGTGAGACCGAGAGGTGATTCTTCATTAGAACACGTTAGCAATTGTCTCCCGGTTTGGTCATTTTAGGCGATTTTGAGTAGTTAGGGTTTATTGAGTGAGACCGAGAGGTGATCCAGTGAGCCCGAGCGATCCTTAGTCGTGTCAATTTTAGGAACCGGTGTCTTGAAGTCATTCAATCCATTAGCTTGTTAGGCCTACAATTTGATTCAGACCTAGGTAGACGTTTTTCTCCATCCTAAGTTAACACAGTTAGTTTTCCGTTAAGTTTTCTATTTTTGGTAAGTTTCGTCAGTCAGTTAGGTTAGTCCAGTTAAGTAGTTAAAAAGCAAAAATCAATTAAATATTATTCTAAGGTAGGTCTTGTCTAGGGTTAGTAATCGTTAGCGTCTTACGTGTCCACGTGTTCGATACTCGGACTTCCTAGGTCTATACTACTTGCGATCGGTACATTTGCCGGTTGTGTGTGGTTTTAGGATTTTCGTTTTAATATAAAAGCTTAGTTGTGAGGGTCATTATTATAGGGTTGTTAGACACACATCTAGGGACAAATCCCCTCTTGACTACATACGTCTCTCACAATCATCTTGTAATATACCTGATCTTAGACATATGTACTGTCATGTTTCAGAGCAGCGAAGAACTAAGTCAAGGTATAATAGTTGGTGAATATCAAGACCCAATATGTATCTCAGATCGGAGGATACTATGATATTCGACTTTTACTCAAATTTACTTATGATTAATCACAAAGATTCCATGTAGTAACATTTGAGAGCGGGTCAGTCCAATACTTATATCCCATAAATATCTATGAACCTTGGCAGCAACCCTTGCTCTATATTCATACCTTATGAATATCCACCAATCCAAGTTCATAATAGTCTTACCTTCATATTTGCTCCCACAAATATGAGCGACTACGAAAATTTATAATAAGTAACTTATTCATGGATTTAAACATGCTTAAATGGAACACAACTCAAAATTTCATAATCATAAACCATAATCATATGAATGAGTCAAAATAACAATTGTTCTGATATCCAAATACAAAATTCGATCATATCCAATCACTAGAATATCGAAGTCCTAAGGCACAAGTGTGACCTTCATTCTTTGGCCTTTCAAGGAGCTTCGTGAGTAGATCCGCAATGTTTTGATATGTGTGAACTTTGAGAATACATATCTTTCCTTTCTCAACTTCATCCCTTATGTAGTTGAACCTCCGCTCAATGTACCTCGTCTTTTGATGAGCACGAGGTTCCTTGATTTGAGCAATCGCACCCTCATTGTCACAAATGATTTCTAGAGGGTCCTGAATGGTACGGACCACCCCTAGGTTGGCAATGAATTTCCTAATCCATGCAGCTTCTTGAGCTGCCAATGAGGCGGTGATGTATTCCAATTTTGTGGTGGACAAAGCTACCACATCTTGTTTCGAGCTCTTCCAAGAGACTGCCCCACCATTCATAATGAAAACATATCCCGATTGTGATCGAGAATCATCTCGATCAGTTTGAAAACTCGCATCCGTGTAACCTTTTACAACGATTTCCTCCTCACCCGAACCGTATATTAAAAACATGTCCTTAGTCTTTCTAAGGTATTTCAATATACTCTTAACCGCCATCCAATGGCTACTTCCCGGATTATGTTGAAATCTACTTGTCATGCTTAAGGCGAATGACACATCCGGTCTAGTGCATACCATTGCATACATGATGGATCCAATAGCCGATGCATATGGGATCCAATTCATTTTATCTTGCTCTTCCTTTGAGCTTAGACATTGAGACGCACTCAATATCGTTCCTCTTTGAATAGGTACCAAACCTCTCTTAGAGTTCTCCATCTTGAACCTTTTCAAGATTTTGTCAATGTATGCACTTTGGTTTAAACCTATCAACCGCCTTGATCTATCCCTATAGATCTTTATTCCCAAAATATAGGCAGCTTCACCAAGATCTTTGATGGAAAAACAACTTCCAAGCCATGCTTTTACACCTTCCATGGTTGGAATGTCATTTCCAAATAGTAGTATGTCATCAACATACAATACTAAGAAAGTGATGATGCTCCCACTAGCTTTCTTATACACACAAGCTTCATCACCATTCTTGATGAATCCAAATTTCTTAACTTCTTCATCAAAACGGTGATTCCAACTTCTAGATGCTTGTTTCAATCCATAGATTGATTTCTTTAACTTGCATACTTTCTAAGGATGTTGTGGATCGACAAAACCTTCGGGTTGAACCATATAGACATCTTCCTCAAGATGTCCATTTAGAAAAGCGGTTTGACATCCATTTGCCAAATCTCAGAGTCATAATATGTGGCTATAGCAAACAATATCCTAATCGACCTTAGCATTGCTACGGGAGAAAAAGTTTCATCATAGTCAATCCCTTGAGTTTGAGTGAAATCTTTTGCTACAAGTCTTGCTTTATAAGTATCCAAGTTTCCATGCATATCGGTTTTCTTCTTGAAAACCCACTTACTTCCAACCAGTTTGGAATTAAGAGGTGGCACAACCAAATCCCATACTTGGTTGTCATGCATGGATTGCATCTCTACGTTCATGGCTTCAAGCCATTTGCCACAATCGGATTGTGACATTGCATCACGGTATATGGTGGGTTCATCCGAATCTACCACATAGCATCCATCCATGAAAAATCCATATCTTTCGGGTGGATGACTAATTCTACCGGATTTGCGAACGTTTTGTGTATTTTGATCAACCATTTGATCATTCTCAACAACCTCTTGTTGATTGCTAGTGTCAACAACCTCGAGTTCCACCGTTCTACTAGTACCTTCCATAAGGAACTTAGTTTCCAAGAACTCGGCCTTTCGAGCAATGAACACTTTTTGCTCGGTTGGGTTGTAGAAATAATATCCCATAGAATCTTTGGGATATCCTACAAACATACACTTAGTGGATCGACTTTCAAGTTTGTTTTGGGTGTTGTTCTTGACATAAGCCTCACAACCCCATACCTCTAAATATGATAATGATGGAGCCCTTCCATTCCATATTTCAAAAGGTGTCTTGTCCACTTTCTTGGTTGGGGCCATATTTAGAATACGGGCCGCGGAGAACAAAGCGAAACCCCAAAATGATAGAGGCAATATGCTTCTAGCCATCATAGATCGAACCATATATAATAGAGTTCGATTTCTCCTCTCGGACACACCATTATGTTGTGGTGTTCCGGGTGGAGTAAGTTGTGAGATGATCCCACAACTTTTAAGATGATCTTGGAAAGCATCACTTAGGTATTCACCTCCTCTATCCGAACGAAGTACCTTGATGGTGTTATTGAGTTGATTTTGTACTTCATTTTGGAAGATTTTGAACATTTCAAAAGCTTCATCTTTATGTCTTAACAAGTACACATACCCATAACGACTATAGTCGTCAATAAAGGTAATGAAGTATCTTTCACCATTCCTTGTCATTGCCTTAAAAGGACCACATACATCCGAATGTATGATACCTAATAAGTCTTTTGCCCTTTGGTTTGTTCCACTAAAGGGGTCCTCGGTTATCTTTCCAAACATACAAGACTCGCATTTATTAAATGAATCACCTTCACTTGATTCCAAAAGACCATTCTTTTGAAGTGTATGTATGCGATCTTTGTTTATATGACCAAGGCGACAATGCCAAAGATAAGTTTTACTTAAATCAATTTTGAGTCTTTTGGTGCTTGATTGGTATAACATGTTATCATAAGATGTGTTATTATGAACCAATTCATAAATTCCATTAGATGGCATTGCTTTAAAATAAAATACATCACTCATGAAAACATAAATACAATCATCCATAAACTTAAAATCATAACCATATTGTCTTAGAAGTGAAATGGAGATAATATTCCTAGTCAAACTAGGAGCATACAAAACATTATTTAAAATAACTTCCAAACCATTTGGAAGCTTCAAAATGTAGTCCCCTCGGGCTTCGACAACAACCTTTGCTCCGTTGCCCATGAAGAGACTAATATCTCCCTTCTTGAATCCTTCATTTCCTTTGAACCCCTGCAACAAATTGCAAATATGAGTTCCACATCCGGTATCCAATACCCATGTGTTAGAGAAAATAATATTAAGATCAACATGTATCATGAAAGTTGTACCCGAGGTTTGCCCCGCATCCCTCTTAGCTTTCAACTCTTTTAGATAGGTTAGACAATTCCTCATCCAATGCCCTATCTCCCCACATCCAAAGCACGGATCCTCCGCACAAACCTTTGGCTTCTTTTCTTTCGGTTTGGGTGGTCCCGCTTTCGCCTTTCCCTTGAACTTAGCCATGACCAGTCCCTTACCTTTGACAACCTTTGCCTTAGGTTCCGGGTGATGCCTCTTCCTATTACCGCTTTCATTGATTGTTAGAACGGGTAAAACCTTTTTACCCATTCCCGTCTCGGCCATCTTGAGCATTGCGTGAAGCTCACCAATGCTCTTGTCCCACCCATTCATGTTATAATTCATAACAAAAGTCTCAAATTTCTTGGTTAGCCCATTTAGGATCAAATCCGTGGCTAACTCGTTTGAGACGCGACAATTAAGGCGCTCGAGACGATCAATGTGGCATTTCATTTTAAGCACATACGAGGAAACGGATTGGGTTTCTTCCATACGACATGCATGAAGTGATCGAACCGTTTCAAAGCGCTCCACCCTAGCTTGTGTAAGGAACATTTCCTTAAGTTGGGTGATCATGTCGTATGCCCTATGAAGTTCGAAATCCTTTTGAATTTCGGGAATCATAGTTCCCAACATGAGGCAAGAACCTTGCACGGAATCCTCATTGTGCTTTACCTAATTGTTATAGTTATCGGCATCATCAATGCTAGGTTCTTCGGGAATAGGCTCGTCTATCACGTAATATTTCTTTTCTTGCTTGAGAATGATTCTCAAGGTTCAATACCAATCTATAAAGTTGGTATAGTTTAGATGATCCTTATCAAGAATAGATCTTAGTGATAGGTTGTTAACGGGTGGAATAATAACGTTAGGTGGATTGTTGATTGCAGCCATCTACAAATGTAACAAAGCTCAATTTTAGTATTTTTGATATCAATAATTAATTTTAATCGTTAATACCCTTTATGTCTCATAGACAATTAATGATTAAAATCTAGAACCCAACGTTACATTCAAATAGTAGTTAGGTGACCTTTATCCTACTATTTAAATTAACAAGGTAGTCAATGTTTGACAATTTCAACCCTTTGCAACTTCTAGTTTTATGGGATCGGTTAAACATCTTATGTTTAGTTGGCATGTTTAATCCCATCAACACCATTTTATACCATGCTTTGATGACCCTATTCACATGGTTTCCAATTTAAGTCGTCCTACTTATACACATGTGTGAGTTTACACATACAAGTGGTTAGGTGAACTTTATCCCACAAGTATGGTAAACCCACCTCAAACTCACAAGTTTCCTCCAACATGGTTAGGTGACCTTTATCCCATACCGAGTTCCCAAGTGATTCGAGTGTTGTACAAAAGGATGGTGTTTGACTTATTTTATAAAAGGGATTTTAGTTTTCTAAGTTCTAGATTGGAAAACCTTTTATATACCTTCCATTTGCATGCATTCAAATATATGGTATGAAGTTGAAAAACCCATTTTCAAAATTTCTATTAATAAAACCCATTTTATTATGAAATCATTAGACTTTAATAAAACCAATTTTTATTACCTAACGATTTCTAAGGAACCAATTTTATGCTAGTTGTTGATTTTAAGTAATTAACAAACCATATTGCAATAACACAAACAAAAGAAAATCAACCATGCAAGCATAAAACATACAACCACAAGTTCATAACCATAGCATCCTAATATTGACTACACTTGTTGACCGAAGACAAGTGTGTCAAAAAGGTCTTTCCTAAGGGACCCGAAAGGACATAATCTTGTGTCGGTGAACTCCCACTTGATCCCGCATCCAAATGCTCCAAGTGTTCACCCCCGTGTTGTGGTCTCCACTTTATTTGGGCTTCCATCCTTGCATCTTCTTTTACAAAATATGTCCTAATACATTTTTCAAGTAAAAGAAATGCATCTAATCTACTTATTATTGCAAACCAAATGAATGAATAAATAGATTACAAACCCAAATAAATATTACAACCATATTGAATGAACAAACAACCACTTGAATGAAAAAACACATCAACACAATCATTCAACCAAACACAAGGCCATGGCTATGTTATGAACATCTATTACACATCCAAATATGCAATAATCCAAGACCAAAAATTGGTTCCCATTTCCCTCAAACTTTCGGCCTAAATAACAACCAAACCAAAAGTTTCGGGTTTTTGTCCAAACAACACAATCAATCATCCAAATGAATTAGTTTTTCAAGATTACCACATGCATGTAAAGTATAACCTTGAAAAACCATGGGGTAACCAAAACCCCTAAAATTTTCAGCCATATGGTAAAACCCCACCATAAACCTGAAAATTTTTGGGTCTAATGAAGCATGCATCCGTATAAGCGGCTCTTGATGCCATTGTTGGGTTTTAACAAGATTATCAAAGTCACAAAATCCCAATTTTTATGAAAAACGCAGCGGATAAAAGTTTTAAATCTTGTTAGTTTATAGTGTATAAAACCAATTTTATACATGCAAAACCCAATCCCGGATCATAATACGAAATACATACTATCAAACACATGCATGTCACTATAAGTTCATGCATGTTAAACTACCTTTCAAGTAAACCAAAACCGGGTGAAGGAAAGAGTGATTGAATGGCAAGAACTTGAATATGGAAGCTCCTCAAGCTAGCATACCCCAAGCATCCGACAATACACCTTTGTAGCTAGGATTTGCACTTGAAATTTCTTCTTCTTGTTCCATCTTGTTTTGGCCGAAATCAAGGTAGAGAGGAAGAGAAGAGAGAAATTTTTATGACACGTGAATTCTCATTGTAAAAATGAAAGAGAGAGTTCAAGTCTTTCAAATGGTACCTCACACTTGACCAATGAAATCTCTTGCATGCTTCCACTATCTTTTAAATAATACTAAAATAACACAAAGTATATGAGGGGGGGGGGGGGGGGCTTTCCTTCATTGTGGTTATTATCATTATTTATTTTATAACTTGCCATTTATACATATATTTATATAGTAAAACACATAAATATATGTATTGTGTTATAAGACTTATTACATTGTGTTATAAAAATAACACGATATAGGCAACATGCTAGGCAACATTATTCGCATATTGTTATTTAACCATTTTAAATAACATTATGGAATGCTATCTCTCAAAGTATAAATCATCCATATGATTTATTTATTTCACAAGTACATTTTATTTAGAAACCCCTTTTCAAATAACTCAAGTGTTAATATTTATTTGTAATGATCATATCATATATAAACAAATATTATTGGTGTTTGTCTAGCTTGTTATTGGGTATGACCCGACTTGGATCATGACGTACTAGCCACATCAATATTAATATGTGTCTTGGGCAGACCGAGTCCAACATCTTGAACCATTTACCCTGCATCATCCATTGGACATTCTCACATACCTTTGTACAAGACATTACATTACCATCAGCTATGGTAATTTTTATAGAAGGCATTTCCTTAGTAGGGCAACTCATCTTATAAGCTATCTTTTCATCTAAAAAATTATGGGTAGAACCTGAATCTATCAAGATATGATGTGGTTTTGTACCTATTGAACAGGTAACTTTCATTGTGGAATACGAAGACACTCCCATGATAGCATTAAGAGAGATCTGAGGGTCTAAGAATTCTTGAAGAACAGGTTCACCAGTTACCTCTTCTACTTCCCAAATTTCAATAGAAAACAGCTGCTTATTTTTACACTGATGAGTTGCAGAGTACTTCTCTGTACACCCAAAGCATTCTCCTCTAGCCCTTTTTTCTGCAATTTCTTTAGTTGACAGGGTTCTGGTGGTTCTTGGTTTATATGGTGGTGCAAGTAATAAGGAGTAGGATTGTAAACAGATTTAGGGTAGGAATCAACAGGTTTATAGGATGGTTTGTAACTAGTTTTGTAAGAGGAACTAGGTAAAAGTTTTAGGTTATCTGTTTGTTTCCTAGCTAACATGTAAGCCTTAGGCAAGGTTCTTGGTCTTAACAATTTCAGTGGGTTACCAATCTCCGGTCTAAGAGCATTGAGAAATAGACTTACAGCATATTCATCACACAAGGTGACTCTGGTCAATGCTAGATCAAATTGTTGGCATAATGTTTGTAAGGCATCAATTGTCAAATCTTGTTGTCTCAGAGATGCTAAGGCTGCCATAGCATTCTGATCCATTACCATAGCAAATCGAGTAGAAATATTAGCCTTATACTCGACCCAAGTCATGCCATCAATAGATCCTCCTCTAGGTTGTATGAAAGATCAGTGCCATAGTAAAGCCATATCTTCAAGATGAATGACAGCCATTCTAACCTTAGCATTTTTAGGAGTATTATCAATTGAAAAGAAATGCTCTACCCTGCACAACCACCCTTCCACATTGATTCCATTGAACTTTGGAAATTCAATCTTGGTTAGCCAATTAAAACCCCCAAATCCATGGAACTGATTATTATTTCCTTGATTATACTATTGATGTTGTCCACCATTGTTATTAGTTTGATTAGCCTTTAATTCTTCCAAGGTTGCAAGAACTTCAGCCATTTGAGCTGCCATTTGAGCTGACTGCTGATGTAGTTGATTCTTGACAGAATCAATTTCTAGGTTAAGAGTTGACAACTGATTTAAGTTCATTCCAGGGGTTGCTTCCAATTGTTGCAAGGCCGCATCATGGTCACCATTACGCTGCTCTACCGATTGGTTCCGAGTTTGAGTAGCCATTGATGACATCAGATCAGAATTGAAGAAGATTTTGTGTGATTTGAAAGTAATTGACCGAACAATTAGTCAATTGGATTGAATTGAAATGAATTTAAGAACAAATTGATCGACAACGATCAATTCAAGCTGCAATTGAAAAGAATCTGAATGAATTAGGGTTCACGAATTAGGGAAAATTGAGTGTATTAGGGTTCATGATCAAGAGCATCCAAGGATGAACGACTCTGATACCACTTGATACGATAGAAACAAGAAATCAGAAAGGAGAGTGTTTACACCAAATCAAGCATGCTGTTTATTCACTTAATCCCGTTATTTGTACATGTCTAACAGACTAATTGACTATTACAATCAAATCCCAAACTATCTAACTATTACATTCTAAGTCCGTGTATTATAACTATTGTAAACTATTGTAACACACTGGTTCGAGATGCTTTTAGAGAAAGAGAGATGGATAGAATACCTTTATTATGGAATTTTGGTTTTAAATAATACCAATTATTTTATATTGGCAAATAACAGTCCTAACTTTAAAGTTGACTGGTGGCGGTCCAACTAAAGGGGTATTTGCTTTTAACGGACCGTGACTAACAGATGTTAATTCCGTTAATGAGTTGCTGACGTGGACCTTCTTCTTCGGCCACATCACGCCGGAAACCTGCAACTCGCCTCCATTCTCTCTTACATCGATACACCGTCTCTCTCTCTCCTTATTCGAAACCTAACCAACGTGCGACCGTCATTGTCTGCGGCGAAGTCTACCCTCGTCAATCGTATACCATTCGAGGTAACTGACACGTCGTTCGACTGTTTTGATCCCCTTAAAAAAGCATGTTTATTTTGTAAATCGTGTAACATTGATTTTAAATTTTGAAAATAAGATCGGGTTTGGTATCTAGTGATTGGCTATGGAAAAATATGAAATCTGCTTCATTTTCTAATTTTCGATATGTTTTGAAAAGGGAGGGAGACGGTGTAACGATATTAGAGAGAATCGAGACGAGTTGCAAGGTTTCCGCGTGATGCGGCCGGAGAAAAAGGTCCATGTCAGCAAATCACTAACGGAGTTAACATCCGTTAGTCGCGGTCCATTAAAAACAAATGTCCCTTTAGTTGGGACCGACACCAATCAAGTTTAAAGTTAAGATTGTTATTTGCTAATATGACATAATTGGAATTATTTAAAACCAATATTTATTTTATTATTAGCTTGGAAAAAGGCATTATTTGTTATAAATATATTAATATTATGGCTATCAATACCTAATATAGATCAGTTTCCTTCCTAAGTTTTCCTTCCTATAATATCTCATTGTATCTCAATGTAACATACACCTGATTAATGAAATCTCCATCTTTCTTCCTACATGTTCATCTCTAATTGTTTAGTTATTAGGCTTGTTTCACAACACGTTATCACCACGGGTTGCTTTCGGAATTTGATCGCTTTATCATAAGGTAGGTTAGTATTGTCTAATTTATGTATCATTGCACTTTTCCCTGAAACATAATCCATATTATGATGCATATGATTTTGGGTTAAAATGCGATTTATATTTATCATTTGAGTAGAATTATGAATGCTGTGAACATAATCATTATATTTGAAAAAATAGTATTTCTTTTTCAGCCGCATTAGGAAAGATTTCAAAATATCGTTTTTTATGTTCATTAAATTCTTTTTACTATGAAAAAAGAAATAGTTTTCCGGTCACCATATTGACCAGGGAAGACGGACACAAATGGTATGCTTGGTTTTGTGTTTCTTGTAGTTGGTGGACGGAACCACCCAAATCCAAGAGATCAAACCGTCGGAGACATGCACTATATATTTTAATACAAGCAATATACATAAATATGGTTTTGTAATCGTTTGAAAATCCTTCCTTTAATTAACCTCTAATTTAACGAATTTCTTTTAGAAAAATAAATAAAAGCTTGACTAATAGTTATTATTCTCCCATAGTCCCATGTCATTTAAATTTGAGGCTATAATTTATTAAATTACATAAACCACCATTATGTGAAGTGATGATTACGATTTTGTTAAGTTTTATTTCCTTTGTTAATTATAATAACCACATCTTTATGCATTATAAAACTTTGAAGCTTTTGGTTTAACTAATTAAAAATTGTTTATTCTTTTGTTTAGAAGTTAGAACTATGAACTTGAATTTGATTGCATGCTACAAGCATGTATATATATATATATATAGGGGAGGATTAACGTACAAATAAAATTAACGTGCTAAACATGATAATCAAGTAGAGTAATTATATATACAAGTAGAGTAATTATGTAACTACACCATAGAGTAATTACGTAATTACTCTATGATGTAATTACATAATTATTCTATTTGTATATATAATTACTTTACTTGATTCTCACGTTTAGCACGTTAATTTCATTTGTATTTGATCCAAACCCTATATGTATATATATAATTAATTTCCAAGTATGAATTTCATATGCATGCATATATAACCATAAGTTATTATTTAATATGCATAATTTAATTGTGCCTTTCATCATATATCAGTTTTGTTCATTACGGAACAAACTATTTTAAAATTAAGTCACATACTTGATGTTGATAAACTAGAGAACGAAATTAGAAATTAATGATTATTAAAAAAAATTATAATGATTATTTAAAAAAATTATCTTTTGTGCAATTTTGTTTAAAAACATTATGATACATATAACTTTTATAATGGTTTGGCATGCTAATTTCACATGAAAAGGTTAAATGCTTTTAATTTGATTACCATAAATGTCATTTTTGTTTCAGTAATACAAGCAGCAAACTTTATATGCTAAATCATAAATAAAAGTATATTTTGTTTGTTAATTGTGATGTTATAAACATGTATATAATCATTAATTTCAGTTTTGGAATTGATTTACTTTATACTTTCCTTTTGGTGTTTGTGTATTGGAAAACAGGTTTATACAAACCTTAAGATCGGGTTTGGTATCTAGGGATTGGCTATGGAAGAAGATGTAATGTACTTCATTTTTAAATTTCCGATGTGTTATGAAGAGGGAGGGAGACGGTGTGATGATATTAGGGAGAATAGAGGCGAGTTGCAGGTTTCCGGCAGGTTTCCGGCCGGAGAAGAAGGTCATCGTTAGCAAATCACTAACGGGGTTAATATCCGTTAGTCGAGGCCCGTTAAGAACAAATACCCTTTTAGTTAGGACCGCCACCAGCCAGGTGCAAAGTTGGGCCTGTTATTTGCCAATAGGTGATAGTTGGGATTATTTAAAACCAATTTTCCTAGTTTATTAAACAAGCAACAAAAATCTAAAAGTTGCACTTTATTTACCACTGTCATGAAATATTATAATCATATTTGGATTATAGTAAAAGATTCAGTTATTTATTTACAATAATATGACACTTGAAGCGTCATTCTACTTAAACTCATTATTGAAGGTTGTAATAAAATATTAGTGTGATAAATCATACATGACTCATTTATATAATTACTTCTCAATACATATTAAGAGAATATTATTTTAAATGAAGAAAAACGGGATAACACAACTTTTATTAGTCACGCCTCGTATATGCTTAGGATATATCAATATTATTAAAAGAATATGAAGTGTTTTGAGGTGATTTTATATTCTTGAGTACATGAAAGTAATAAAACCACGAAACATGCCTGGTTTTACTCCATTCCATGAAGTGAACGTGATATATATTAATTAATTGTTGTAAAGGTAATGATCTCGGCCATAATTGAGAAAATTGAGCTATGGTCATGCTAATAGTGAAATCAACCATCAGAATTTTAATGATAATGAGATCGACGACCAGAAGTGGTAATGAAAATGATCATATATGAAAACATCGAGATATAAAAGTGATATAACATTATCGTTTGAAATGATATTGCATTGCTCTATAGTATTTATGTTATGTATTAAATAAGCATAATAATATACGATCATAAACCTAAAGTTTATGGATTATGATTACCTAATGGCATGACCGATTAGACCACACCGAGTCAATGATGTGAAATTTATTGAAGAACTAAATGATTTTTCCTAATAATTATACATGTAGTATTGCTCTAAAGGAGAATTATTTATTTACCAACTAAATGAGGGTGTGAATCCCTAAATCTTATGGAATGAGAAAAGGATACACATATCCTAACATGATACCATTTAGTGTTTTGTAATCGATGCATCGTCTAAATGGTTATCAATTTCACAACATGAAGTTTGTGTGATTTGTGGCTTAGTTAATTAGATAGCAAGCACAATATTCTAGATTTTCATATTTATTTTGGTAAATCACTATTAATAAACGAATTGATTTTGTTGAGATGATCATCAAACGTTTAGAATTAGTTGCAACATCAATGATCATGAGAGCAAAAGTTCATTGTAACATCTCGAGAAATTCCATATTTATTTTGGACCAAAGATGTAAATTTTTAAAAGTTAAGGGATTAAAAATATTCTCAAAGACAACTAATAGGAGAAAAATGAAATAAGGAAATAAGGTATCTCATGTTAAGAAAAATCCATCTCATATGGAAAGATGGAAGAAAGTGGAAGTGTTTCACATGAGTATAAATAAGTAAGGAAACTGCATCCCACATGGAAGGAGGAAAAAGAAATGGAAGCACTTTATAAGGAACGAAGTTTGCATAGTAATGTTCTTATGTTACTAACCACCCTCCCTAGTCCTAGCGAAGGGTGCGAAGCACCCGACGCGCATGCGCATGGACTCAGAATCGGACTCGGACACGGGCGATGGGCGTAATGTGGCGTTTTGATAGCGCACTTTGCACTTTGCATCGCCGCGAGCCGCATAAGGGCCGCTTTAGTATTTTTGGATAGTGCAAGGACTGAAAATGAAAATATAAAATACCTTCCTTTGCGCGACGTGATGGATCGGGCTCAAGTCTTCGCGCTACGCGAAAGACAAAATAACATAAATCGACTTTAGGTAACTTCGCGCGACGCAAAGTAGCAAGAAAAAGGTTCTTCGTGCGACGCGAAGTAGCTCTTTTGCATGCATGACACGTGGAGACACGTGGCAGCACGAGATGAAACGTGGCAGGACGCCTAATGACTCAGCGAATTGTTGGTGGTTCGCGCAACGCGAAGTTGCAGAAATTCAGCTATAAATAAATGGGTGTTCGGCACATCCCATCTCACACCAACCACACCACTTTTACACGTTTTTCCTCGGGAAGCGTGCTGACCTCGTGGAACGTGCCAAGCTTCGAAGCTTTGATGATTTAAGCTCTAGAACGTGATAGAGAGTAGAAGTGCTACTCGATCAATCTTAGGCATCTAACTATGAATACCCGTGCGAGGTAGGGGTTCTGTTTAAGTATTATTTTATTATTATAATGGCTTGGGCCATAGTCGGTGGTATAGCCCGAACCTTGATCACAGTTAAGCATAATATACCTTTTCATAAGTAAAGGTTATATTCAAAGTATTGTTTCTTTATGATTAAGAAACGTAAGGAATGAAATAATATTTCTGTATGATTAAGGAATGTATGCAAAGGTTATAGTTAAATGAATGTTTCTTTATAAAGAAGAAACCTAACATAGATATTTCTTCCTAAAGAAGAAACAAAGTATATGATTGATGAATAGACAAAGGGACTAAAAGTCCAACTATTTTATAGAAACAAATGATTTGTCAAGGTTAAAGCTATACGAAACAGACTATAGGTCTAAAGCTAGATCGTTGATCTAGATATTTATACAAAGGTTATTCTCGTACTATAGGTTCGAGATAGCAAGAATGCTTAAATCTGTAAGACACATTGATCAAGAACAAAAGGTGAATACGCTCAACCTTTTTATAGTATGAATATGTTTCCCGATGTGAATACGTCCAACCTTTTTATGAATGTGTTTTACGACGTGAATACGTCTAAATGTATTATCTTTTTAAAGATATTTACTCTTTAAACAATTAAACTATAGACTGTTATCCACATGTGAAAGAGTTATGATACAAGGTAGTGCTAAACACTCAAGCTAAAATACACATGTGTCTGGATCCATACATATATGATTTGTAGTGGGCACACTACAAACATACTGACCATGAGGCAAGTGACTGTCTCTAGGGCGAGTGAAGTCCGGTTATGTGGTCTATGAGTATTTTTAGTTCCAATGAGATGGGATAAGGCCAACTGAGTCGTTGAACGCTATTGGTGTTGTGTCATAACGAATTGGATCTTGTATTAATGAATGTGATTATGTTATGATGAATTATGAAACCTTTTATTGAGTCAGCGTTATTCACCAGCATATAGCTGACGTATTTTCCCCACATTTTAGGGAAACAGTAAAGGTTAGAATAGACAAGCAAGACAAATTAGAAGATTGGTGATATAGTCATTAGATGTTATCTGATGGCTCAGATGTTTTATTTAAAATATTATAAAGAATGATACTTTCAAATGACATGTATTTGAAATATTTAAAAGGGCATTGAATCATAAGTTTTCAATATAATAATATTTTATTCAAAAGACTTCCGCTAAAAGAACTTTACTTTGATGTATTTGCAAAATAGGTACCAACTATTGGTCATACGCCGAGGCCCTAAGCCGGGGTGTGACATTCATGTTTTATTTGGGTATTTATCATTTTACATGCACTCACATCGAGCCAACAAGTTATTATACTTCTTCCCCATTACAATTGGTTTTTGGTCAGTAACCAAGTATCTCTCATCTAATATTTCGTGTGTGCTATATATTAACATTAATCCACCACAAGTTATAAAGATGAGACCACAAAGGAAGTTGAGAATTTATGTCAGTATTATATATTATCTATGATTAAAGAGTTAGAGCTATTAATGAGATATTTGGTTATGACTCATTAGTTTTCACGTTAGTGAAGCAACATTCCCACCATAGGGGGAGATATAAAGCAGTTGGAAAATGAATTTAGTTTGAATGAATCATCATTGATCCTCAAAGTTAAACATGTGAAAAAATTCAAAAGATAATTCATTTAAACAGATTATTGAATAAATTTCCAAACATGTTCACTAACCTAAATAGAGTTACTAACCAAGTCATATAAAATCAACTGCTTATACTCCGGTTAATATGAGTGTCCTAGAAGGACAATAGATATTAGTAATGAGTCTATAGTGCACCTAAAGCATGGTAAACCAGTCGATTCCAAATGTAAAATTTTCTCGAAACTTGGAGCAAGTAACGAAGATGGTCAAGTAGAGGTACAGTAAAAGGTCTCTTGAAAGACATTAGACATGATGGTTCTCAAAAGAACCTCAGGTACCTGAAAACAAAGAGCTCTCAGTAAATTATATTGTATCATGTCTACAAGATATATGGAATCGAAATAAAGTCGACGTCGTTATACTTTATATATATATATATATATATTGTTATTTATATATATTATTGGCATTTGAAATGATGATGATAAGGACCAAGATTTATGACCTGCCTATGAATGAAAACATATAGATGATTGGCCAAAATTGAAAGACGCAAGTATGGCAGAGTTAAAATTCTCAAAAGAAATGGAAAGTGACTGGACTTGTAGTCCATACACATGAAGTTGGAAAATATGTTGGATATAAGCAAAATCTTTTGCGCGAAAAATCATGTGAAATAATAAAGCAAAATTGATGACACAAGGATTTGCTAAGACCCATGATTGACTATGAGGATACGTATTCTTCAATGGTGGAATCAATGACTTTCCGATACCTAAATAGTCTAGTAATACAAAGAGAGAATTGGTGCGCGTCTACTAAATATTGTGATTCAGTTGATACTGAAAGTTTACAAGAAAGTCTTTGAAGGATTTGAATGATCAAATCATGTAAAGTAAGTTCTCGAGAACACAATGACTGCAGTGTAGAGAGTCATATTTGAATACGTTACAATTATTGAATATGTTGAACATAAACCGAAGTCCTAAATAGTTCCTAAGCACGTGAATGCTTAAAGGTTAATTTAAACATTTTAAGAATGTAATTCTTGTGAACCATTAAGTATACATAGAGCATAGTGTACATGTTGAGTCCAATATCCCAATAATCAACGAAATGGTACAATATGAATATTTTGATATGTGATACCAAAATTGATGTGTTAAATGAGTAAGTTTATGCAACAAAAGTCATGAGGAGTGATTGCATATAAATAATTGGTTATGATGGAAAAACGTTTGTGATGGATCGGAAAATGAATGGAGTTATGTTTATTACGTATGGACTAAAATAGTCGGATTGAGCATGATACGTACAAATCAAGAGATATTTTGATAAAGAGGGAGATAAGTTGGATATAATAAGTCATGATTTTATTAAATTGTCATTCTTAAAATCTCATATAATCACAATTACAGTGATGATGTACACTCATCGAGAGAAACTATCAAGCTTTTAGAGAGATAATTTTGAAAGACCTTAACACAATATGATTATTGCTCGAGCTGCAGTTCGAGTGTATATATAATTATATGTTTACTAATCTATCAAACTACATCTAGAAGATGTTTAGACATTTTACTCTGAACAAATTTCATCATTTATGAATGCTAAAAGGATGTCCAGCAATGCACTCTGTTTCATTTACTATCACAATTTTAAGCATTATTGGTTCGAAAGTACCATAATTAAATGCATATGCGCATTAATATGTCTTGCTAACTATACATGATTTCTATATATTTTATTTATATTTATCTGCATGTGCCTAGCTAGGAGACATCAGAATATGTTAAAATATATATTTCAGGTATGAAAGATATGTGTGTGCTTATATTTTACTAAACCATCAAACAAGTTTGGATAGTATTGTCGATGCAGAAAAACACAACAGGGTTATCGATACAGTGGTATATGTTTACGAGATGATGCAATATAAGTTTTCAACCTAAAGACTCGCATTTCAAGGGATGAAGATGCAAATGATTGACTGTAAAAGTTTTGGGCAACTTTCACAGAAGATCGATATTTACCATTTTAACGGACATATAAATCGGGGGGGGGGGGGGGACAATACGCGTTGCACTATTTTTCCCTTAGCTATGGTTTTGTCCCACTGGGTTTTCCTAGTAAGGTTTTTAATGAGGCAACATATCCAAACATATTAAGTTGATAACCAAGAGGAAGTGTTATAAATATATTAATATTATGGTTATCAACACCTAATATAGATTAGCTTCCTCCCCAAGTTTTCCCTCCTATAAATATCCCATTGTATCTCAATGTAACCTACACCTGATTAATGAAATCTTCATATTTCTCTCTACATGTTCATCTCTAATTGTTCGGCTATCAGGCTTGTTTCACAACATCATTTGCTTTTGCTTGTGATAAGTAGGACACTAATTCTCACAAATTAACAAAGGGTAAATGAGTGTCTTTGGACTTTGGTTATATGCATCTTGTGTTAGTTGGGATAAATTAGAAACAAATTTTTAAAGTTATTTTAAACAGATATTACATAGTTTATGTTGTGAATACAATTGTACAAGACAAGGGCTGAACTTTAAAATAGACCAGTTTTTTCAAAAGTGTTTTAAACGGATATTATATAGTTTGTGTTGTGAATACAATTGTACAAGACATGGGTGATGTTCGGTTTGTTTGTACACATATTAGTATGTTAACTTAGTTGTTTTATTCGTTTAGTTTAGGAACTTTGGTACTTCATACGTGTTTATTGTGTTTCAGGTCACAGGTACTTAACGCGCTTAATTTGGACCTGTACGAGCACGTAATGAAGACCAGGGATGTCCAGCACGCAAACCGAAGCATTTATTTGGACCGGCTGAGTGAAGGGACCCATCGCGTAGCGCGATGGGTGTTGAAGGTGGGGCATCGCGAGACGCGATGCCCTGTAATTATTGACCAGTGTTGACTTTTGGTCCATCGCGTAGCGCGATAGACCAGGGGAGGAGAGCATCGCACTACGCGATGGTCCCCAGAATCGTGAAAGTTAGGGTTTTACTTTATATCTCGTTTTGACGACACTAGACGCCATCATTCACTATCCAGACGATTTTTAGAGCAGCAAGGAGGAGAACCATTGATCCCAATCATCTCAAGGCCCCATACATGATCCTATCCATCATAACCGAAGCCTGAGAGATGCCGAGACGCGGCTAGATCCTTTGAGTCATACCCGGGATGTATAGTTTCTAATCTTTCAGTTTATTTCTCATGTACTAGAACAACTAATTTTAATTGTTTTGATGTTAATCTATGAGTATTGATGTTTAGTATGTTCGTATAATCAGTCGGTTTAGGTTTATTTCTATCTGAACGACTAGTTTGTCGATTGCTTTAATAATTGCTCATAGGATTGTTTTAACCTGTTAATTGCAATAAAGCATACGTTTGCCCTTAGTTGAGTCACACATGCAGGGACCGTTTGATAATTAGTGCCGTGTGTTAGCGAGCATGGATGCCTAAGGTTTGACCGGTTAGTCAGTCTGTAGTTGACACAAGATAGTATATTTGTTAAGTGCATAAGTTTGCTGTTAGGTTGCTTACTTGGATTCCCGGGTGTGAATTGCTTTGTCTGATTGACTGAATACTTGATTTCTTGTTTGATTATTATAAAACTCAAATTCATTTGCTAGTGTGATCAGCACTTTGATAGAATTCACTTCATAATTTTATAAATCAATTTCATTGCACATCGACCACGTACTCCTCGTGGGTTGACTCTCTACTTACTCTGACTAGTTTAAGGTGATTAGGACATTGATTTAATAGTTTTTGACTAGATAGCGACAGTCTAGCATCAAAATGGCGCCGTTGCTGGGAAGTTAGTGCGCTTAGTGTTTTTGTGTTAATTGATTTATTTGTTTAAATTAGTTTAATTTAGTTGTTATTTTTATTTTTAGTTTAGTTCAGTTTGTTTTCCCATTTTACGCAGGGTGTTAGTTGTGCAGGTAACGGGTTTATGCACACCCACAATTCAAGCAGAGGTTCTCCACTGATTTACGAGCCAGAGATTGAACATTTAGCTCGGCAGAACCGAGATTATATCAGACAGCCAGATATGGAAGGTCAGAACCAGAACCAGAATCAAAACCAAAACCCACCACCCAAGATAAACATTTTCCAACCCGAACCTAACCCACCGAATAACTAAAATCCACCCAATAATGACGAGTTACCACCAATAAACACAAATCAGCAACCCCAAAATTCAGCCCGACAATCCAGAAACCGAAACCAAAACCGACACCTTGACAGACCCGGACCATCAGCCCCGAACAATACCTCTTGTCACCGACAGCCGATTATCCAAGATTTTGACCATGTCAGTGTTCATACTGAAGATGAAGAAGAGGGAGTTGAGGAGGAACGGGAAACGAGGAATGAAGGCAGTAATGGGGATGATTGGAGAATTAGAAGGAATGACGATTTGAATCGAGAAATGAAGATGCGGGTTTGCGTGTTGAAGAGGTTGTGCGGGTTGAGGAACCGGTTAGGGTGAGAGGTAACAGGTGGAGGAGAGACCAAGACATAGGTGGTATTGGAAGACATCGTGAGGAACGAAGACAGCCGATTCAGGTAAACCGGGGAGGTTTTGAGGAACCGAGGGCCAGACGAAGGAATTACGGGCCTCCGGTTCAGGGTGTTAACAGTCGGTTCAGACCGGCTATTTCAGATGGTGCCTCACCTATTGTCCCACATGTTCACGATCCGGGACAACCGACATTTAAATCCCGTCCGTCCTACATCAACATAGTTCCACATTTTCACAGACTGGGATCGAAAGATCCGTATTCAGACTTGTCAAATTTTTCAGCTATTTGCAGGTCAATCGATGATGGTACATACGATCAGGATGAGGTTCGGTTGCGGTTGTTCCAGTTTTCACTAAAAGACAAAGCAAAACACTGGTTCAACTCGCTACCATTACACAGTATTGAGAGATGGGCTGAGATGCAGCAGGTTTTCCTTAACGAGTAATATTCGTAGTAGAAGACAAACGAGGCCCGGATGAAGATTCGACATTTTTCACAGTTATCGGGTGAGTTATTTCATGAGGCATTTACTCATTATAAGGAAATGATCAGGAAGTGCCCGCATCATCAGATTGTGTTGTGGGAGTTGGTTAAGTGCTTCGTTGATGGGTTGACTTATGAAGATAGAAAATATTTGAAATCGTCGTGCAATGGTATGTTATTGAACCAACCCGAATAGGATGATTAGGATTTCCTTGAGTTTATGTGTGAGGACTCCAAGTCAGAAGCAGCGGCTGAACGAAGACGAAAAGTTGGGGTCAGACGATCGGTTAAATTAGCCTCGAGCGAGTCAGACAGAATTGCAGAGTTGGAACGAGAACTCGCGGGTTATAGACAAGAGAAAAAGAAAGAGGTTTCTAAAGTCGGGGTGAAATTCACGGTTTGTGCAGATTGTGGCGAATTGGGGCATAAGACCGAAAATTGCCCCAGGTTTGATGAGGATGAAGATCCCGATGAGGAAGAAATCAGTTACGCGTACAGGGATTCCAAAGGTCAAGGGCTTGATTCAAACACCTATCACCCGGGCCTAAGGAATCACCCAAATTTCAGATACGAGAACTCTTCGAGTTAGTCGAATCCGAACTTTCAGGGGTCCAGTCAGAACCGACAGCAGAACAGCTACCGCCAAGGCAGTTATCAGCAGGGTTCAAACAGTTAGAGTAACAGTCGGGGATATAAAAGAGATGGCTACCGGGGTAACAGTTCGTCGGGTAATCAGAATAAGGACCAGTAGAAGGGTAGTTCAGGAAATTCAGACGAGTCAATACATTCAAAACTCAATGCGTTGTTGAAGCTTGTGTCAGATACTCAGAAGGAAACGCAGAGACAGTTCGAGTTAAGGGATAAGTCTTCAGAGGCAATGTCAAAGCAGATTGGTTAGCTCGCAGCAGACGTGGAGAGATTTCAGAAAAATGCGGGCCAGTTACCGAGTGATACTACAGTAAACCCGCAACATGCTAGTTCAAGCTCTAAGAAAGGTAATAGTGTGCACATCAACGTGGTAAGTCTTGTACCTCATTTTGAAATTACCTGTGTTGAAGTTGAGTCACCATCGCAGTTTGTTGAGGCGGGGCTAAATGATGTTAGTGATGAGAATGAATGTGTTGGTCAAAATGAAATGGTTTTCCAAAATGAAGTGAAATTAAAAACAGATGAATCAACTTTTTCTGATAATTGCACTTGTGAAAAATGTTTAAATGCCAAATTGACCAAAACGGGAGATGAGGAGGTGGAGGATAATACCACTTCAAGTAAACTCCAAGACCCGGGAGTGCCATTTTTATCAATTCAAATTGGTGATTTTAAAACTGATCGGGCACTTCTAGATCTTGGAGCTTGTGTTAATGTCATGCCCGACAGTTTATATGATCAGTATGAGTTTGGCCCGTTAGAAAGAGTAAAGGAATCGATGAGTTCCATGGTGACTTCATCGGTTATTGAAATTACTTGAATCATTCGAGGCATTGTCGAGCTGTAGACACGCAATTCAGCGCTGACCGGGAGGCAACCCAGGTTTGTAAGTGTGTTTCAGTTTATTTTCTGTTTGTTGAGTCATCGTTTGACTTTTGTCTCGAGTTATGTGCAGCAAATCCCAAATGTGGGGAGGCTTTTGGTGAAGTGCAAGTCATGGAAGTTCGGTAAGCGTTTGGTTAATTTCACGTCGTTCTAGGTACGTATTGCAATTTTTGACTTCGAAAACGTGTTCAGGTTGATGTCGAGATGTCGAAAAGTGACCGGGTTAGAAAATGTCCGACCCCAAAATCAGCAAAAACTTCCTGTTCACTGGGGACCATCGCGCTACGCGATGGCCCGGGACAGCTCATCATCGCACTACGAGATGGTGGCTGGGACATGCCTGACGTCTGACGTCATCGCGTAGCGCGATGACGCCAGACCAACCGCCATCGCGCTACGCGAAGGGGTCCAAACCCTAATTTAACTCATTTTGGGTCGTGTAGCGCGACGTTTACTCCCATGACCTATCGCACTACGCGACGGGTCGTGGATCATCCGAAAAATAAATAAATAAAAATAATTATAATAAAAAAATTATTATTAAATAAAATAAATAAATAATAAATAGATAACAAAATAATATATATATATATATATATATATATATATATATATATATATATATATATATACACCGTAGCCTCTGCCTCTCTCACTTCACGGTTTGATGTGTATAATTGTAGATTTGTATATATATTTGTGTTGATTTTGGAACTTTGTAGGTGTGTTCACTATAGACCCTCACGAGACCTCACTCGTCCACCCGGGCTACCGGGGGGTTTAAAGGGCTTGTTGCATATGCTAACTGCAACCGTGATTCCTACGAAAGTGAGTTAGGTCTATTATTTTTTTTTTTTGTTAACAAAATTTTTATGAAACTGACTAACTCGGCTCGGTAATGATTTTTATAATATAATAATATTAATTCTTGAAAGACCTAAATCTTTATACTTGTGAGTGGTTGCTTATACATGTCTCGAGATTTGTGCAGATATGGTTAGTCGGTATTGGTCAGTTGTGGAGACATGTGTCACGAGTGTGTTGAGAGTGTGGGCCGAGTTTAGCAGTGCATTGTCATTATTATCAGGTGTAACACCCCGAAACCGCAGCGGAAACGTAAACGGGATGCAACAGACACCTCTGATATCAACCACATTGTTTATAAAGAAAACTGAATACATTAATATACTTCAAATTACATTATCTCGTATTTCATTACCGTCTAGGTGATACACACATCATGCATTACGATACATAATTCTATTTATTATAATGTATCCTAACATCCCACACGCAAATCTTACACACATCAAGCACTTAGCACGTAAGCAATCACTTCATCTTAATTGTATCTGAAAAGCATGTGAGAAAACGGGTCAACTACGAATAGTTGGTGAGTTACACTAATTTAAATAAACAGTGACAAATCATTATAATAATCATATATTATCGATGTAATTATGCTGAGCCCACAAGTGAAACCTCTGTTAACCCAGTACTGTACCCTTCTAGGGACATCTGGGGACACTGTTAACCCAGTACAGTACCCATTCCGGGGGCAATGTTAACCCAGAAACACTTCTAGGGACATCTGGGGACACTGTTAACCCAGTACTGTACCCATTACGGGGGCAATGTTAACTCAGAAACACTTCTAGGGACATCTGGGGACACTGTTAACCCAGTACTGTACCCATTCCGGGGGCAATGTTAACCCAGAAACACTTCTAGGGACATCTGGGGACACTGTTAACCCAGTACTGTACCCATTCCGTACGATTCCCGTACAATCAAATATTTATAAATACACGCAAATCCATGCGTTCAGTATGTACTTAAACATTTCAATAGTAACATGCTTTCCGCCCCGGGAAAATATTTAAAAACAATTCAGAAAAAGGGGCTCGTGAAACTCACCTTAGCACATGCAAGCAGGTAACAACAATCATTATCAGTTAACACGTCCAATCTGTATTATGATCCCTACGATCGTTATTATACAATTATTGTTTATATAATCTTTAACCGTATCAACCGGTACATCTGGGGACACTGTTAACCCAGTACTGTACCCATTCCGTGGGCAATGTTAACCCAGAAACACTTCTCCGGACTCAGATGGTGATATCGTTTAGAGTTCAATAGTCAAATTACCATTAGTTTGTTTTCCCCGTTTTGCGTGCCTAGTACGGTTATCCGTTTTTACGTTCCGAAATTGAGTTTGGTCACACACGACCCGAAAATAGTCGTTGACTGATAATTTATTTAAAGTTGTGAAATTAGAGCTCGGTTTAGACGCCCCGATTGGCCGCGGGACCCGTTTCCGTCTTTAGTGCACCGGAAACTTGTTAAATCGGAAAAATTACTCAAATCATCCGAATTATTTTCGGATAATTTATTTTTACTTGTTTAACTCAGTTATATGAAAATATTTCATTTTTAGGGTTTTTATACCCAGTCAGCTCGTCTACCCGAACTTTGCTGGTTTACGCGTTTTAAACTTTAAAAGTTTGTTTTTATTTTCTTTTTAGCACAAAAATTATCCGTTTAGTCTCGGATCTTGAAATTTTGCACAAATCACTTTTTGATAGTGGGGAATTTTATAAAACTATTTCCAGAATTAATTTTTATATTTAAAATTTATTTATTTATTTTTAAACACCATTTAAACACTAAATATGTCGTAAATACCAAACGACCTTAGAAAAATCCCAAATTTTTCCTGGATGTCCCCTGCCATCCACATAGTCCTCTGTAATTTATCCAGAACCAAAATCTCTTTTTACATGCCATTTTCACTAAAACCGAGATAGAAAACCCTAGAACTCGTTTAACCGAAAAGCCTACTTAGACTTCTCCAAATGACCTAAAATTTTGTGTGTGACTTATACATGTTATAAAAAGCTTATCTGGAATTTTCCAGAATAATTCATGATATTTAACTATTTTTCACCATTTTTAGCCAAAACCGAGCATTAAATTCACCAAATATTCATCCTTTGTCCAAAAATTACCAAAAATTCACAGAACTCATATTTTTATGTGTAGATCATCCCTGTAAAATTTCATAACCCAACTCTAAACCATCCACAATCTGTCCAAAATTCCATAACCGAACATAAACCGAATATACCTTTTGTTTTCCGCCACTACAAGCTACAAACTTGTCTTTCCGCCTTATCTACCACTAAATACAGAACCTACAACCATCATACCACAATACCAAGCAAGTTACACTCATGATCAAGCCTCTTACACTATAGTTTCGGTTATGATTCAAAAACAAAGATTTAAACCGTAAAAAATTCGTTTTTGGTTCGTTTAACTCCTTTCTTGGACCAAGATCCCTTGTATAACCCGTATACATCACTTGATCATGCAAGAATCGGTTTCATCTTTGAAATCTCATTTTCGTGCAAATAAACTCAAGAAACGAAGATGAACACGTAATTAACTCGATTTTTACCTCGTTTTCTTGCAAAATTTCTGGATCTTTAGATCATACAATGGAGAGGGATGAAGGATAATATGGAAATGCTTTAAAAAAAACAAAAGTGCAAGGGGTTATACCCCCCTTATTTCCGATCGGTCCAAGTGGGGGGGTGGGGTGGGACCCACTTCTCCATTTTTAGCCACACAATTGGATTCTCGAAATCCGGATAATGTTTTGGATAATCTGGTTCAGTTCGTTTTTCGGTTAAATGTCTAATTCGGCTTAAAACGAGGTTAAAATGGTCGTTTTCGGCTAAAAAAGAAGTTTATTTAAAACCGATTTAAAAACTTTAAAAACTTAAACCATGACATTTATTATCTTAAAACATTATATTATTAATAATTGCGCATCTTTTTCGGCTTGATCGATCGTCTCTTGCTTGGTTCGGTATTAAAGGTTTCGTTTAATGTACCGACGTACCATTAAATCGAAATTCTTTTTCTGTGCCGTACTTTACTTATCCTGAAGCATTAATGCTTCGTAAAATCACTAAATATTATAGATATCGTCAATAATTGAACCCTCGATTCGTTCGGGTTTCAATAACTATCGATTGATTAATCGCATATTCAATACGATGAATTATATATTCACGTACAATCGATACAGTGAACCATGTATTCTCGTATCATTACTATGGTAATTCATGTACCCGACATTAAATATAACGTAACTATTGTCTACCGGTTAGGGCATGCCTGGTTTCGTCGGAATCGTTACATTCTCCCCCCGTTAAGAAATTTCGTCCTCGAAATTTTACACGCCCACTATCCCCTTCCGAGAGAAAGGTGGGGTTTTTCCTTCAGAATTCACCCTCGTGTTACCAGGTATAATCTGGTCCTTCCACTTAATCTTAATCAATAAAGCTTGGTGTGTCCAAACTGTTTAGTTTTCCCGTCTACTATCTCTACGGAATTATTTATGATATCAAGCATGTCTTCTATGAGTACCTCCATTACTGGTACTTTCGTTGCCTCATCGCTTAGGTACTTTTCAATCCGTATACATGGCAAAACGTCATGAATAGTACTTAGCCCCCTGGAGTACTTTAATTGATAACTAAATGACCAATCATGGAGATAGTCTCATGAGGTCCAATATATTTAGGAGCTATTTTCGGTTTTGCCAAACCTTATATCACCTCTCGAAGGTGATGCCTTAAAAAATGCCTTGTCACCTCTTTCCAGTGACAATGGTTTCCTTTGAACGTTGGCATAAATCCTTTGCCAATCTCGCACTGCTTTCAACTTATCTTAAATATTATAAATCCGATTGGTTGTTTCTCGAATCAATTCAAATCTTATGGCTTGATTGACACCCATTTTCAATTCAACAAATTGGTAATAATTACTTCACCCATAGAAAGCTTCGAGCTCTCGATGCTTCCTTCACCGCCTTCCAATAATGGAAGTAGGATGACTATTTCGATCTGAGATAATTGGAAATGGTACTCCACGACGAGATACCATTTCACCATCATGAATTTGGGCGAGGATTCATTGTGGTAATCGTCATGGATTGGGATGAAATGCGAGGATTGGTTAATCGATCCGCGATTACCCAATTTACATCATGCCTTTGATATATCTTGGGAATGTGCGTCCCGAAATCCATTGTAATTTATTCCCACTATCATTGGCGAATTTTCTGTCGTTGTGGCGTTCCCTAGGGTTTTCGGTGTGCAGCCTTATCTCTTGCACAACTTAAATATTCACCAACATACGTAACCATATCTTTCTTCAAACTCGGCCATTAATAAAATCCTTTCAGATATTCGTATCATCAATAGTCTAATCCGATCCCGGATGTATGGAATATTTCGATTTATGCGCTTCGTCCATGATTAATTCACGAAGGTCATGGAGGGTCGGGATCCAAACCCGATTTTTGAAATAGAGAATTTCATCCACGCGCTGTTCGAAGTTCTTCTCATTGCCGTAAAGTCCCTCCTTTTCCAATTGTTCCTCTTTCAACGCCTCACGTTGAGCGACTCGAATCAGGTCTGAAAGGTTCGACTGGACTATCATCCCCAGCGCTCTCACTCGCAATGGCTTAACCCGATCTTTCCTACTCAAGGCATCGGCTACGACGTTAGCCTTGCTGGGGTGATAACGGATGTCACAGTCATAATCGCTTAACAACTCGACCCATCTTCGATGAATATGAGACTGCGGTCTCTTATCATCTATAAAATTTGTACGTTTGCGTCGTACAAAGGATTATGAGTTGGGTAATGCTAAAAATTCTTTAATAAACCGTTGTTAGTCTCCGGCTAGTCCTAAAAATTGGCGCATTTCCTTTGGCGCCATGGGTGACTGCCAATTTTAATGGTTTCTACCTTACTCGGATCAACGTGTATTCCTTGATGGTTTACAACGTGACCGAGGAATTGCACTTCTTGTAACCAGAAGTTACACTTGGGGAATTTTGCATACAACTTCTCCTGATTCAGAAGTTCTAAAATTATTCTTAAGTGTTGCTCGTGCTCTTCTATACTTTTCGAGTAGATCAAAATATCGTCAATAAACACGATGACGAATTTGTCGAGGTAGGGTTTACAGACTCGATTCATGAGGTCCATGAACACTGCCGGCGCATTTGTTAGCCCGAAAGGCATAAATAAGAATTCATAATTGCCGTAACGAGTCCGAAACGCTGTTGTTGCAACGTCCTCCTCTTGGATTTCTCATTTTGTGATAACTATATCTAAGATCAATTTTCTAAAAATAAATCGCCCCTTGCAGTTGGTTAAACAGATCATTTACTTCGAAGAAGTGAATACCTATTCTTGATCGTTACTTTATTCAATCCTCCCTAATCAATACATATCCTAACACTTCCGTCCTTCATTTCGCAAATAACACTGGTGCACCCCATGGTGACTAACTAGGTCGTATAAAACCTTATCCAATAATTCTTGCAACTGATTGGATAATTCTTGCATCTCGGACGGTGCAAGTCGGTAGGGTGCCTTAGCAACAGGGCCAGCTTGAGGTATTAAATTGATTCTGAATTCGACCTGTCGGGTTGGCGGTAATCCAGAAAGTTCTTCTGGGAAAACTTGTGGAAATTTGCGTACCACCGGGATATCATCCACCCGTTTCTCCTCAGAATCTGTGGCCGTCAAGCTTGCGAGATACGCCACGCATCCCTGGCGTAAATATTTCAACACCTTGAGGTGGTATATAAATGGTATCATTGTGCCCGACTTCTCTCCTTGCACAAACACCTCTTCGTCATCCGACACCCGGATCTTGACGATTTTCTTTTCACAGTTTATTTCCACATTGTTACGTGCTAACCAATCCATTCCCACTATTACGTCAAAACTTCTTAACTTTACTTGTCGTAGGACAATAAGGAAAGGTTAATCGTTCAGAATAATAGGAGAATTCCGAACAATTTAGTTAACCATTAGGGATTTACCGTTAGCGATTCTATACTATAGGGTTCTATAGTTTCACTAATCAGTATCCTTCCAAATGGTAGAAGGTTAACAGGAACTAACTTCTATCGGCGACCGTAAAAATATCACTGAAGCCTATTGATTTAAAACTACAACATACTTAATACCGCCTTAGGATCATGACGTGCTTTATTCGAATTACTCACAGAAGCACGGCTCCTTGCTTGATCAGAGGTTGATGCTTGTCATGAGGTTCATCTTCCAACGACACCTTGGTTCAACTTTGGGCAATTTCTCTTGAAACGTTCTGTACTGCCACATTCATAGCAAGTACAATTGTTTGGCATAATTTGATTTCTTTGGATGGACTGTTATTGAAGTTGTTGGGTTCGGAGTGGTTGTACACGAATGGGTTGGGGTTGCCGGTTCACATGGCTTCAGTTGGTTCTACAATTGGGGCATTACGTCCATCTTTACCACACCTGTGGCCTACTATCACTCGACATTCTCCTTCCTGCCGATAACCATATTTTCCACATTTAGGGAAGGACCCTTCATGCGGTTCATGTTTTCATACCAGAACTAGTCTTAGTATAATTCTGGGTTGTAGGACATACCTACTTATTCAAAAGCCTATCTTGCACTATACCGTTATCATTTCTCTTCTTTAACACTCGACGTCTCACCTAACGTCCTTCCAGTCCGCTTTCCATAGAGTCAAATATATCAATGCTGGTTTGTGACACAACCCTTCCAAAGGTTGTATATTTTACAGGATTGACTATACTCCTTATCGAGGGAGTTAGTCCCCAATATAGCGCTCACTTCGCTTAGTTTCAGGAGTAATTAGCCATGTTACCAGACATGATAATTCCTTCAAACGATTAGCGTGTTCTAAGTGATCAGCACACAACATTTCTATCTTTCATAGCTCAGTTTCCAATCTCTGAACTTAATTACTCGAATAAAAGTGCTCTAGCACAAGAATTTTAAATTCTGACCATATCATCTGAGTAATAATTTTCTAACTATGATTTTGTACCATCGTGTTCCATCACGATACAACATAATCTACCAACACGTCTTTAGCATATTTCACTACACAATGTTCTAGACTCTTACCAATATCCTTAACCATTTCGATCTTTTCTATCCACTCGTTAATCTATTCCTCCCTTTACCATCAGTAAACTATTAATAATTTCCTTAACACAACCAACAAACATATCCTTCATACCGGATCTAATTCATTACGACTACTATTCATGTTTAGTTTATAACTAATACTTGTAGTCATAATAGTATTCGGTGGAACATTATCACTCTTAGTAATACCACTAAGAATTGGAATATTCATATTCATGTGATTGCTCGATCTATAATTCTGCGATCACATTTGCATCAACACTAGCAGTGATCTGTGATACGACATTCGGTATCATCATCTGCTATCTTTGAGCAATCAACTGAATCATATCAATCTCCATCATTGGAGTTACTCTTTTTATGTCATTCTGCCGTACCCATCCCGTACGCAGTAATCAATACTATTCTCACCGTATAACTCGTTACCGGCTCAATCATAACAGCAGGTACACATACACACCAAATATTATCATACATATTACACATACCAGTATCTAGTATATATGTCCCACAAATATAATAACATATGGACTTAACCTGACGTCGGTTAACGTTTAAATATGTTTCATAACCCTTGTCACCAACTGACATATAGATCTTTCTTAACAAAGATTAATGTTTAATATGCTTGATTTCAATATCCTTCTGCATGTCAGCATAACCGATACATGCTCACCGTGAACACCAAACGATTACGTACCACGGAGTTATAATATCCGTGTCTATTTGTATATCCGGCATACACGGTATACCACCTACGAACGAATAACCAACTATGCTATAATGATTCCAACACCTCTTTGTGTATGGGTAATCATTCTATTCGAGTATACATGGGTATAGGCATCTAGCGGATGTAAGGATAACATAGGGAGTTGCAAGGTTTAAAGTAATCGCGCAACCCATGTTGCTCTCAAATATTATCAATTACTATTATGGGAAACTCTATTACTTGCTCAGTCATTGTCCTCAGGCGTTCTAGGTTCGCTAAAATCGGTAATTCTCGATCTGGAGGTGGTGTGTCTCATATGTTTGAGAGTGAGAAATACACATATATATTTCTATATATTATTTTTATCTGCTCATTTATTATCAAATTTATTATTATTATTATTATTATTATTATTATTTTATTTTTACCTTAATGGTATAAGAATGGGTTTAGGTACAGGTCCGTCCGTACGTGAGGGTCGGCGGTTCGGGTGAACATAGGGGGTTATTAAGATATACGGTACCGGTATTGGTAGGGTAAGGGATTTATTTATTTTGGTTGGGAGTGACGGTTACTAGATATTTCTGGTTAATATCAAACGGGAGATCTAACTTGGTACTATCATAACTATGGCCCGATAAGTCAGACTTATCATCAACCGATGCTCTAGAAATTTTCAGCATCCTCAGTACTTTTATTATTTCATCCCCCGGTTCCTTATCCGGGTCCTATTTCTCAATACATGCACCCACAAGATATGTACATATATATATGTATACACATTGGCACGCATAAATAATATTATATACTTTACACATATGTTGCCATTTTTACCTATTAACGTTCCCCGTGACTTCCCCTGACTTCCCTCGTGCGGACAAGTCTGTTATTATGTTCCGGACCATAATAACTCACTTGTCCATCCAAGTTCATCCAGATCTCATCACTATAAATTATTAGTTGATATTCAGATCCTATAATACTTGAGCTACTGGTTATATTTTAGGTATCTTTTTTAGACATCCTAATTCTTTATAACCAATGGCTCTGATACCAACTTCTGTAACACCCCGAAACCGCAGCGGAAACGTAAACGGGATGCAACAGACACCTCTGATAGCAACCACATTGTTTATAAAGAAAACTGAATACATTAATATACTTCAAATTACATTATCTCGTATTTCATTACCGTCTAGGTGATACACACATCATGCATTACGATACATAATTCTATTTATTATAATGTATCCTAACATCCCACACGCAAATCTTACACACATCAAGCACGTAAGCAATTACTTCATCTTAATTGTACCTGAAAAGCATGTGAGAAAACGGATCAACTACAAATAGTTGGTGAGTTACACTAATTTAAATAAACAGTGACAAATCATTATAATAATCATATATTATCGATGTAATTATGCTGAGCCCACAAGTGAAACCTCTGTTAACCCAGTACTGTACCCTTCTAGGGACATCTGGGGACACTGTTAACCCAGTACAGTACCCATTCCGGGGGCAATGTTAACCCAGAAACACTTCTAGGGACATCTGGGGACACTGTTAACCCAGTACTGTACCCATTCCGGGGGCAATGTTAACCCAGAAACACTTCTAGGGACATCTGGGGACACTGTTAACCCAGTACTGTACCCATTCCTTACGATTCCCGTACAATCAAATATTTATAAATACACGCAAATCCATGCGTTCAGTATGTACTTAAACATTTCAATAGTAATATGCTTTCCGCCCCGGGAAAATATTTAAAAACAATTCAGAAAAAGGGGCTCGTGAAACTCACCTTAGCACATGCAAGCAGGTAACAACAATCATTATCAGTAACACGTCCAATCTGTATTATGATCCCTACGATCGTTATTATACAATTATTGTTTATATAATCTTTAACCGTATCAACCGGTACATCTGGGGACACTGTTAACCCAGTACTGTACCCATTCCGGGGGCAATGTTAACCCAGAAACACTTCTCCGGACTCAGATTGTGATATCGTTTAGAGTTCAATAGTCAAATTACCATTAGTTTGTTTTCCCCGTTTTGCGTGCCTAGCACGGTTATCCGTTTTTACGTTCCGAAATTGAGTTTGGTCACACACGACCCGAAAATAGTCGTTGACTGATAATTTATTTAAAGTTGTGAAATTAGAGCTCGGTTTAGACGCCCCGATTGGCCGCGGGACCCTTTTCCGTCTTTAGTGCACCGGAAACTTGTTAAATCGGAAAAATTACTCAACTCATCCGAATTATTTTCGGATAATTTATTTTTACTTGTTTAACTCAGTTATATGAAAATAGTTCATTTTTAGGGTTTTTATACACCAGTCAGCTCGTCTACCCGAACTTTGCTGGTTTACGCGTTTTAAACTTTAAAAGTTTGTTTTTATTTTCTTTTTAGCATAAATAATTATCCGTTTAGTCTCGGATCTTGAAATTTTGCACAAATCACTTTTTGACAGTGGGGAATTTTATAAAACTATTTCCAGAATTAATTTTTATATTTAAAATTTATTTATCTATTTTTAAACACCATTTAAACACTAAATATGTCGTAAATACCAAACGACCTTAGAAAAATCCCAAATTTTTCCTGGATGTCCCCTGCCATCCACATAGTCCTCTGTAATTTCTCCAGAACCAAAATCTCTTTTTACATGCCATTTTCACTAAAACCGAGCTAGAAAACCCTAGAACTCGTTTAACCGAAAAGCCTACTTAGACTTCTCCAAATGACCTAATATTTTGTGTGTGACTTATACATGTTATAAAAAGCTTATCTGGAATTTTCCAGAATTTTTCATGATATTTAACTATTTTTCACCATTTTTAGCCAAAACCGAGCATTAAATTCACCAAATATTCATCCTTTGTCCAAATATTACCAAATATTCACAGAACTCAAATTTTCATGTGTAGATCATCCCTGTAAAATTTCATGACCCAACTCTAAACCATACACAATCTGTCCAAAATTCCATAACCGAACATAAACCGAATATACCTTTTGTTTTCCGCCACTACAAGCTACAAACTCGTCTTTCTGCCTTATCTACCACTAATTACAGAACCTACAACCATCATACCACAATACCAAGCAAGTTACACTCACGATCAAGCCTCTTACACTATAGTTTCGGTTATGATTCAAAAACAAAGATTTAAACCGTAAAAAATTCGTTTTTGGTTCGCTTAACTCCTTTCTTGGACCAAGATCCCTTGGATAACCCGTATACATCACTTGATCATGCAAGAATCGGTTTTCATCTTTGAAACCTCATTTTCGTGCAAATAAACTCAAGAAACGAAGATGAACACGTAATTAACTCGATTTTTACCTCGGTTTTCTTGCAAAATTTCTAGATCTTTAGATCATACAGTGGAGAGGGATGAAGGATAATATGGAAATGCTTTAAAAAAACAAAAGTGCAAGGGGTTATACCCCCCTTATTTCCGATCGGTCCAAGTGGGGGGGTGGGGTGGGACCCACTTCTCCATTTTTAGCCACACAATTGGATTCTCGAAATCCGGATAATATTTTGGATAATCTGGTTCATTTCATTTTTCGGTTAAATGTCTAATTCGGATTAAAACGAGGTTAAAATGGTCGTTTTCGGCTAAAAAAAAGAAGTTTATTTAAAACCGATTTAAAAACTTTAAAAACTTAAACCATGACATTTATTATCTTAAAACATCATATTATTAATAATTGCGCATCTTTTTCGGCTTGATCGATCGTCTCTTGCTTGGTTCGGTATTAAAGGTTTCGTTTAATGTACCGACGTACCATTAAATCGAAATTCTTTTTCTGTGCCGTACTTTACTTATCCTGAAGCATTAATGCTTCGTAAAATCACTAACTATTATAGATATCGTCTATAATTGAACCCTCGATTCGTTCGGGTTTCAATAACTATCGATTGATTAATCGCATATTCAATACGATGAATTATATATTCACGTACAATCGATACAGTGAACCATGTATTCTCGTATCATTACTATGGTAATTCATGTACCCGACATTAAATATAACGTAACTATTGTCTACCGGTTAGGGCATGCCTGGTTTCGTCGGAATCGTTACATCAGGTGATTTCGGTTTCATAAACTGTTTTGTTATTTTTATATTTTTTTTAGTTATTAGATATGTAATTGTATATATTGCTTAAGCCCATCACATTTGTCCCCGAGTTTTTAAGTTGTTTAACTGTCAATTCAACCCTGTCCCTAAATGTTTATTAATTGTTTTATTATTTTAACATTGAGGACAATGTCAACCTCAAGTGTGGGGATGGGGGAAAATTGAAAAATTTTAGCCCTATAGTACCTCGAAGAGTATTCAGAAACGTAAGTTATTAACTGTTAGTTATTGTTATTAATGCCAAGGTAAAGGTCTTTGGACATGGTTGGTTTTTCAGCTTCTCGATAGTTTTCCCAACAAATGTTTTCAAAATGAGAAGTTGAAAATGGAATCGTTTAGGCGGGGATAACGAGTCAAGGGGACGGGTATACATGTTTCATATCGGCAGCCTTTATTTCCAGACATAGTGTGAGATCAGCCCCTATACTTAATACACATAATATATAGTAGATATAAAATATGTCTTGTCATTTATTGAGGGAAACCAGTATGTTTTACAGAATTAGAACTTGTTTGTCACATGCTTTTCGAGATCTTAATACCATCACCTGTATGGAGATTAGGACTTTAGAAAACACGTTCCGTACATATTTTCCTCACTAAATAAATTCCTTACCCGACATTATCCCCTAGGAGCCTGTTTGGACCTTATCCTTTTTCGTTTGCTAAACTGAACATTACACACCATTGCAGCCTTGGCCTTTATTTTATTTTAACCCGTGTGATGAAATTTAGTTCGTTATCGAGTCGTATATATATCGAGTTGTAGTTAGTCAGACAAGTTGTAAAGTTGTAAAGTTCTGAGTTGTAATTGTCAGTTATATCAGTTATTGATGTTTAAAATTTTTTTTTGAAAAATCAACAAAAAAACAAAAAGAAGTTATTTGTTTAGCAGTTGACTATGTAAATAGCAGTTGATTGTGTATTTGGTTCATTTGTCTTCGTGAGTCTGTATATTGGTTTGTTTAACTGGGTTTCATCCACCTGAGTCACTAAATAAGCCTAATCCGCACCCAAACCTAAGCCTCAGCAAAGCCTTAGTCCGAGTCTTTATACAACCGGTGGTTAATGGGTGGAGATAAGACTGACCATTAAGCGTATTAAGTTGTAACTCATATTAGGTATTTTGAGGGTAGAGACATATACTATCACATCTTTTGCTAGTATAACAAACCATAATAAAGAATAAAATAATCATAGAAAGAAATGAAGAAACGAGAAAGAAAAGAGAAGAAGTAAAAGGAATAATGGAAAATATAAAGGAAAATTCCATCCCACATTGGTGGAAGAAAGAAAATGGAAGGCTTTTACCATGGTATAAATAGGATTTCTAACTCTTGTCCTACATCGCTAGATTACAAAATTTGTAAGCTTTTTATAAGGAAGAGAGTTCACATGATAATATTCTTATGTGCCAAATCACACCCAGTAGTCCTAGCGTAGGCGCATGCGCACGGGCTCGAGCGCAATATGGCGCTTTGATGGCGCACTTTGCACTTCGCACGCCTTAGTGTTTTTGCACCTTCGCGATACGCGAAGGAGTATGCTTAAGCTTCTTCGCGATACGCGAAGATGTGACGTGAAAGCTACGCAACATTGACACGTGTCGAGCCACGTGGCATAGCTAGGGCTGACTCGGCAACCCTACTGCAGCTTCGCGATACGCAAAGATTCCTTCGCGATACGTGAAGATGCTCAATTTCGAGTATAAATAGGGAGGCTTATTGGACTGCACAAATCGTTCAAAAACTTTTGATCTCTCTAAAATTTTCTTATATAAGGCTAGTATTATACCAAGTAATTGTAACGGTACCTCTCCGATTGAAAGGAACTTTTATAACACGAATCCAAAAGCTCTACCTAACCAAGGTATGACATTGTGCTATCGTGTAAAGTTTCATGTCTCGTGATTATCGTTATGATTATGGGTTTATACTAATAGAGATATACTACATTGTGTTTAATCTAGGTGCTTAACACTAGAAGGCTTGTTAAATATAAACTTTCAAGGTGAGACATATATTAGTATGTTAACTTAGTTGTTTTATTCGTTTAGTTTAGGAACTTTGGTACTTCATACGTGTTTATTGTGTTTCATGTCACAGGTACTTAACGCGCTTAATTTGGACTTGTACGAGCACGTAATGAAGACACGGGATGTCCAGCACGAGAACCGAAGCATTTATTTGGACCGGCTGAGTGAAGGGACCCATCGCGTAGCGCGATGGGTGTTGAAGGTGAGGCATCGCGCTACGTGATGCCCTGTAATTATTGACTAGCTTTGACTTTTGGTCCATCGCGTAGCGCGATGGACCAGGGGAGGAGACCATCGCGCTCCAGAATCGTGAAAGTTAGGGTTTTACTTTATATCTCGTTCTGATGACCCTAAACGTCATCATTCACTATCCAGACGATTTTTAGAGCAGCAAGGAGGAGAACCAGTGATCCCAATCATCTCAAGGCCTAGTAAATGATCCTATCCATCATAACCGAAGCCTGAGAGATGGCGAGATGTGGCTAGATCCTTTGAGTCATACCCGGGATGTATAGTTTGTAATCTTTTAGTTTATTTCTCATGTACTAGAACAACTAATTGTAATTGTTTTGATGTTAATCTATGAGTATTTATGTTTAGTATGTTCGTATAATCAGTAGGTTTAGGTTTATTTCGATCTGAACGATTAGTTTTTCGATTGCTATAATAATTGCTCATAGGATTGTTTTAACCTGTTAATTGCAAGAAAGCATACGTGTGCCCTTAGTTGAGTCACACTGGCAGGGACCGTTTGATAACCAGTGCCGTGTGTTAGCGAGCGTGGATGCCTAAGGTTTGACCGGTTAGTCAGTCTGTAGTTGACACAAGATAGTTTATCTATTAAGTGCATGAGTTTGCTGTTAGGTTGCTTACTTGGATTCTCGGGTGTGATTTGTTTTGTCTGATTGATTGAATACTTGATTACTTGTTTGATTATTATAAAACTCAAATTCATTTGCTAGTGTGATATGCACTTTGATAGAATTCACTTCAAAATGTTAGGAATCAATTTCACTACACACTGACCACATACTCCTCGTGGTTCGAATCTCTACTTACCCTGACTAGTTTAAGGTGATTAGGACACTGATTAATAATTTTTTACTAGATAGCGACAGTCTAGCATCAATGGGCTAAGTTTTAAAAGAGTGGGGAGGGGTCGAGGGGTTTCAACCCCTACTGTTTTGGGTTTACCACTTTTAAATATAGCCTATATATTTTCGATAAATATAACCCATATATCTACCTATTCTAATAAAGTAAAATAAGTATGGACACTTGTTATCTTTTGATTAACTCTCATAATTCTTTTCCCTCAAAAACTAAAATCTTAATTGGCACTAGATCAATAATTATTCTCTTTCTTTTTACACTTTTATTATATTTATACATTTTTATAAAAATAAATATTAACATATTATTTTACTATATATTCCAAAATACTTGGTGAAATCCAAAAATCAAAAACAAACTATGTTTGTCAAAGATTGAAAAGAATATAATTTCAACTGTTATCATTAACATATTGTACTATGTATATTGTAGAAGATTGTAAAAAAACAAAACTCGAATATGCTTTCATTTTACAAGGTAAACTTTTAATCATTAAATTATAAATATATGTTTAAAAGTCGATCCAGTTTTTAAAATCTATCTATCTATCTATCATTATCCTTATTATTATTATTGTAAATTGTCATATAAATTTATAAACTATCTATCTATTATTATTATTATCATTATTATTATTATTATTATTATTGTAAATTGTCATACAAATTTATAAATTATAAATATATGCTTTAAATCTATCTATTTATTTTTCGGTAAATTTAGTAAACTATATATATGTTAAACTGTAAGGATAATATATACCAATCACTTTCAGACATAACAAGTTTAGCATATTTAATTTCTTAGTTTTTTTTATCAAAGGTTGTTTCGGGTTTTTTGTGGAACATAAATTTGATTATGGGTCAAAAATTGGCAAATAGATTGTTTGATACAAGTTAATTATATTTAGTTCAAAATTTGTTACGGGTCAAAAATGGAAAATCTGAGTATTTTTAAAAGTTTGAGAATGCAAATAGATTTATCGTCAAATTTGTTACGGCTTCAAAGTATTGACTTGAAAATGTCAAACGGATGAAAGTTAGAATTTTAAACATGATTCGGGTTTCAAATTTATTTTCAAGGGCATTTTTAGAAATAATCAAAAAGTTCCGGATTTGACAAATTGACTATTTTTCCCTCGACTATTAACATTTGAGAAAAGATTGCGAACACTTTCGACATACCACCCCTAGACCTATCAATGCTTCTAACTTTTATCAAATTTGAAATATTTGTGTAAGTATTAACTTTTCCTTCAATGGTGATCAGAATGTTGTATAGGAAGCATATCTTGAAAACTATTCTCAAATGAAGCAAAATATTCACAAAATTGAATGGGTTAACATATTATTTTTTATGTTGTCATTATGACAAAGTCGAAAAGTCTCCTGGAACTTATCAAAATATTTTTTATGGTGTAGCTCAGAAAAATATAGTTCTTGAAGAACATCCGTTGTTACAATTTAATGTTCTCCTTTCCTTCGATAGATGGTAACTTAGTAAGTATATCAATAAACGTAACGCTCCTTTCGCATTTAGGCTGAGTGGTTAAAATTACTATTGCATGAGAAGTCTTATTCCCGAAATTGATTGATAACCAAGATTCTTTCAATTATACATATATGACACTCATAATTAAATTTTCAATGGAAAGAGCGTTCTCGGGTATGTTTTTTGCACGTGCATTTAAAAAAAATCATTTGTGATATAAATAAAATCAATTTATGTACACATACTATAGATACAAACATAGATGTAATACATTTTTCATATACGTTATATAATTATTTGCTTTACTTGTAATTTTATAATTTGAATCACCCGTATGTGACACGAGCTCTAAAATTAGTTTTCAATAATATTTTTGATAGTCCAAAGTAGAACAACTAAAAGAATTAGTTATTTTTTTTAACATTTATGATCTTTATATGGTGATAAGTAGGCCACTAATATCTCACAAATTAACAAAGGGAAAATGAGTGTCTTTGGACTTTGGTTATATGCATCTTGTGTTAGTTGGGATAAATTAGAAACAGTTTTTTTTAATGTTTTAACATAGTTTGTGTTGTGAATACAATTGTACAAGACATGGGCTGAACTTTAAAATAGAACAGTTTTTTAAAATTGTTTTAAACGGATATTATATAGTTTGTGACTTTGTGTTGTGAATACAATTGTACAAGACATGGGCTGAGCTTTAAAAGAGTGAGGAGAGGTTTCAATCCCTCCTGTTTTGGGTTTATCACTTTTAAATATAGCCTATATATTTTCGATAAATATAACCCATATATTTTCAATAATATTTTTGATAGTCCAAACCAAACCAAACCAATTAAAAGAACTAGTTATTTTTTTAACATTTATGATCTTTATATGGTGAAAAATGTTGCTTTTTTATGTGTAAGAATTTAATATTAATTTCTAATATTTCTGGCCCCTCCTATTTAAAAGTTCAAGTTCCGCCACTGTTACAAGGCTGCTGGTTGCTAGAAGGGTACAGAAAAACCGGCCCGGAATGGGTTAACCGGAAACCGAACCGGACCAGCTTACAACTAAACCCGGTTTTAGTCAAGCCGGTTTCCGAACCGAACCTAACTGTCGGTTCGTATAGCGGTTCAGCCATTTCACAATCAAACCGGTTTTAAAACCGTTTTTTTTCTAAAGCCGGACACTGGTTCTAAACCGAGCCGAAATGGTCTGGATCAGTTTGACTTGTTCTACGTTGAAACCCGTTTCTAAACTGAACCGGTTTGGATCAAACAAGTTTTGATCATGCAAAATCCAAATCGGTTCGGCTCGGGAAAAAACCCGGTTTGTACACCTTTACTGGTTGCTGGCCTTGCGACGTTCTGTTCTTTTGGGTCAAATGTTATTGCAATACGAGGGTTGTACTTTTGTGTTGGGTCAATTGCAATTGAATGTGTGGGCTAACCTTATTTGTGTTGGGTCAAATTAGGCCTAATATAAATGCAATATGCGGATTGATCTTTTTGTGATGAATCAAGATATATTTGAGTATTTGACTTAATTAGGTTAGGAGTTAATATAAATATTGGTACACAATCATACCATATACATAAAGAGATTAACATCTACACGGATGTAACTACCAACATTACAAGTTTAACACGTGTGTATTTGCATAAAAGAATCTAAAACATATAATTAGCAATACACCTATACATCCTATATATACTACAGATATATAGGTTAAAATGTTGGAAATAACCCATTAATATGGCCTTATGGATCATTTAAGCAACCTTACTAATATAACTAGTCCCTAATAATTACTTGATGGTAGTACTTGTAAATGCTGATTAGTTTAAGCCAGTGTTTTAAAAACCGGTATGTACCGGCCGGTTGAACCGGTTATACCGGATTTTTGTAAGGTCACTGGTATTTAGAGTCCGGTATTTTTAGGCGGTTTGCTAGAACATCGTACCGCCGGTTTTTTTTTAAAATACCGGTTTTAAATCCAAAAATTTTTTGATATTTTTTGCGGCCCATATTTTTAAAGATGACCTTTAACATAGCGGATAAAGTTGAAACAAGTAAACACGATAAAAGACGATTAGTTAATCAACCAATTTTGTATCATACAAATCAATGTTGGTTTATTTACATCTTTTGTAATCGACTAATTTCGTATACAAAGTATATAAACTTTGTTTTTGACTCGACCATTGTTCATGTGTGATATTTGGTTCAAGTGTGATGTTAATTAATGTACTTTTGGGTAATTTTTTGAGTTGAAAGTGTATTTATATGGAATTACAAGGTAAATTGTTTAACCCAACCTCCCGGTGCATTCCGGTTCAACCGGTTGTACCATTTTTAACCAAATCCGATATAGGTAAAATATCGGTTTTTAAAACATTGGTTTAAGCTGCAATTAAGATTTTCCTATAGGTACCTTTAATAGAAAATACAAGGAGTTTTTCACAACTCATCATCATCATTGATTATAATATTGATCATACGAGTTATAAACTTACCATAAGGACACCATTGAGTATTCTCTCTCAATCATCCAACATGTTAATGTACCATAACGGGAGTCATGGTTTCATCCTTCCTTCCTTCATGTTAATGTACCATAACGGGAGTCATGGTTTCATCCTTCCTTCCTTCTCTTCAAAGATAACGACTTCCACAAGTATGATTATATTGATTTTTTATTATGTTATTGATTGAATAAATATTATTGATTGAATAACAAGACTAGGTTTCTATCTTTTGACCCATGTTTAAGAATATAATCAATATAATAAAATATAGGAAAAATTCCTAAAATAGTCCTTTTTAGTGAGAGAAGTCCCAAAATAACCTTTTTTCCCTAAAATCTTTTATAATTTGGACTGGCAAGACGCATCGGGAAAAGATAAAAAAAGACGAAATTTCGAAAGAAAATCAGATAAAAGACGAGATTTGGGGAAATAATGTCGGTAAAGTCCAAATTATTTGTAATCTTGGAGGAAAAGTTCAAATTTTTCAAAAACTTTTTTACTTAAAAAAACCGTCTTGAGAGACTGTTTTTTTATATTTCCTACATTTCCCTTCCAAATTTTCAAATTCTTGGAAAATTATATTTTTTACAATTATACCCCTCAACCACCACCACCATCACTGACGCCGTCGGCCCCACCCCATCACCACCACCGTCACTACCACCATAGCCGCCTCCACCACCGCTGCTCCATAGCCGCTGCACCAAAACTGAATGACGTCACTGCACCTAAATTCATCGGAACTCCTAACAGATTTTTCCGGCCACCTAGAACATGGATTGATTGGCAAAATTAATAATAATAATAATAATAATAATAATAATATTTAAAGGTTCCTAACAAATATTCTGATATGGTACTATTGTGCTGTTTGAAACAGCCAAGAGACTCCCTAGAGCTCAACCTACTCAAAACCCAGCTGGTATGGTTCTTGTGGACAGACCTGCTGAAGGGGCCCGTGCTGCATCATGCTGTTCATAAGCAAATTTTCTTATTTTCTTTCGATCTACTTTATGCAGTTTTGTTTTAAACTAAACCCGAATAGCATGAAAATTTGGTATCAAGATTCATTGGTTCATAAAGAATCCATGTTCTAGGTGGCCGGAAAAATCTATTAGGAGTTCCGGTGAGTTTGGGTGCAGTGACGTCATTCGGTTTTGGTGCAGCGACTATGGAGCAGCGGTGGTGGAGGCGGCTATGGTGGTAGTGACGGTGGTGGTTCAAGGTGGTGGTGGTGGTGGTTCAAGGTGGTGATGGTGGTTGAGGGGTATAATTGTAAAAAATATAATTTTCCAAGAATTTGAAAATTTGGACGGGAAAGGTAAGAAACACAAAAAAACAGTCTCTCAAGACTGTTTTTTTGAGTAAAAAAATTTTTGAAAAATTTGAACTTTTCCTCCAAGATTGCAAATAATTTGGATGACATTATTTCCCCAAATCTCGTCTTTTACCTGACTTTATTTCGAAATCTCGTCTTTAATTTTATCTTTTCCCAATGCGTCTTTACAGTCCAAATTATAAAAGATTTTGAGGAAAAAATGGCTATTTTGAGACTTCTCTCACTAAAATGGAAAGAGACTATTTTGGGAATTTTCCCTAAAATATATAAAGAGATAAACATTCACATGAATGCAAGTACCTATATACAAAGACTCGCACATGCAGTTACGCTAGAGTAGTTTAAAATTTTAAAAACAACGTGTAAAGAACTTAAGTTATTACTGTTGGTCTCGGTCTGCCCAAAACACATATTATTATTGATGTGGCTAGTAAGTCATAATCCAAGTCGGGTCATACCCAATAACAAGCTAGACAAACACCAATTATATTTGTTTATTTATGATGTGATCATAGTAAATAAATATTGACATTTATGTTATTTGAAAAGGGTTTCTAAATACAATATACTTGTGAAATGAATAAATCATATGGATGATTTATACTTTTAGAGAGAGCATTCCATAGTGTTATTTAAGATGGTTAAGTAACAATATGTGAATAATGTTACCTAGCATGTTGCCCATATTGTGTTATCTATATAACACAATGTAACTATTTTTATAACACAAAATCTATACATATATATAAGTTATATATGGAAGGTTTGAAAATAATAATAATAAAAAAAAAGGAAGGGTTAGTTTATTATTATTTCAAAAGATAGTGGCAACATGCAAGGACTCTCATTGGACCTTTGGGTGGTGCTTTGAAAGACCACAAGACTCTCCCTTTCACATGACATAATTTCACAAGTATCAAAAAATCTTTCTCCTCTCTTTTCTCTCTACATTTTCGGCCAAAATAGGAGCCAAGGGAAGGAAGAAGATTTTGAACAAAATCCTAGCTAAACCAAGGGTGTTTGACAAGAGCTTGGGGTATACAAGCTTGAGGAACTCCTCTTTGAAGTTCTAGCCAACCATTTCATCATCTCTTTCATACTTCTTTGGATTTGAAAGGTAGTCTTGACATGCATGGACTTATAGTGGCATGCATGTGTTTGATAGTATGTATTTCGTATATGGATCCGGGATTGGGTTTTGCATGTTTAAAATTGGTTTTATACACTTTATATTAACAAGATTTAAAAGATATATCCGCTGCGTTTTGGTAATAGTAAGGTTTTATCACTTTGATAATCTTGTTGAAACCCAACAATGGCATCAAGAGCCGCTTATACGGATGCATGCTTCATTAGACCCAAAAATTTCCGGGTTTATGGTGGGGTTTTACCATATGGCCGAAAATTTTAGGGGTTTTGGTTACCCCGTGGTTTTTCAAGGTTATACTTTACATGCATGTGGTAATCTTGAAAAACTAAGTCATTTGGATGATTGATTGTGTTGTTTGGACAAAAACCCGAAACTTTCGGTTTGGTTGTTATTTGGGCCAAAAGTTTGAGGGAAAGGGGAACCAATTTTTGGTCTTGGATTATTGCATATTTGGATGTGTAATAGATGTTCATAACCTAGCCATGACCTTGTGTTTGATTGAATGATTGTGTTGATTTGTTTGTTCATTCAAGTGGTTGTTTGTTCATTCGACATGGTTGTAATATTTATTTGGGTTTGTAATCTATTTATTCATTCATTTGATTTGTAATAATAAGTAGATTAGATACATTTCTTTTACTAGAAAAATGTATTAGGACATATTTTGTAAAAGAAGATGCAAGGATGGAAGCCCAAATAAAGTGGAGACCACAACACGGGGGTGAACACTTGGAGCATTTGGATGCGGGATCAAGTGGGAGTTCACCGACACAAGATTATGTCCTTTTGGATCCCTTAGGAAAGACCTTTTTGACACACTTGTCTTCGGTCAACAAGTGTAGTCAATATTAGGAGGCTATGGTTATGAACTTGTGGTTGTATGTTTTATGCTTGCATGGTTGATTTTCTTTTGTTGTGTTATTGCAATATGGTTTGCTAACTACTTAAAATCAACAACTAACATAAAATTGGTTTTATTAAAGTCTAATGATTTCATAATAAAATGGGTTTTATTAATAGGAATTTTGAAAATGAGTTTTTCAACTAAATACCATACATTTGAATGCATGCAAATGGAAGGTACATAAAAGGTTTTCCAATCTAAAATTTAGAAAACTAAAATCCCTTTTATAAAATAAGTCGAACACCATACTTTTGTATAACACTCGAATCACCTGGGAACTCGGTATGGGATAAAGGTCACCTAACCATGTTGGAGGAAACTTGTGAGTTTGAGGTGGGTTTACCATACTTGTGGGATAAAGGTCACCTAACCACTTGTATGTGTAATCTCACACGTGTGTATAAGTAAGACGACTTAAATTGGAAACCATGTGAATAGGGTCACCGAAGCATGGTATACAATGGTGTTTATGGGATTAAACATGCCAACTAAACATAAGATGTTTAACCGATCCCATAAAACTAGAATTTGCAAAGGGTTGCAATTGTCAAACGTTGACTACCTTGTTAATTTAAATAGTAGGATAAAGGTCACCTAATTACTATTTGAATGTAACGTTGGGTTCTAGATTTTAATCATTAATTGTCTAGGAGACATAAGGGTATTAACGATTAAAATTAATTATTGATATCGAAAATACTAAAATTGAGCTTTGTTATATTTTTAGATGATCGCAATCAACAATTCACCTAATGTTATTATTCCACCTGTTAACAACCTATCACTAAGATCTATTCTTGATAAGGATCGTCTAAACTATACCAACTTTATGGATTGGTATTGAAACTTGAGAATCGTCTCAAGCAAGAAAAGAAATATTACGTGATAGACGAGCCTATCCCGAAGAACCTAGCATTGACGATGCCGATAACTATAACAATTGGGTAAAGCACAATGAGGATTCCGTGCAAGTTTCTTGCCTCATGTTGGGAACTATGATTCCCGAAATTCAAAAGGATTTTGAACTTCATGGGGCATACGACATGATCACCCAACTTAAGGAAATGTTCCTTACACAAGCTAGGGTGGAGCGCTTCGTAACGGTTTGAGCGCTTCATGCATGTCGTATGGAAGAAACCCAATCCGTTTCCTCCTATGTGCTTAAGATGAAAAGCCACATTAATCGTCTCGAGCGCCTTAATTGTCGCGTCTCAAACTAGTTAGCCACGGATTTGATCCTAAATGGGCTAACCAAGAAATTTGAGACTTTTGTTATGAATTATAACATGAATGGGTGGGACAAGAGTATTGGTGAGCTTCATGCAATGCTCAAGACAACCGAGACGTGAATAGGTAAAAAGGTTTTACCCGTTCTCACGATCAATGAGGGAGGCAATAGGAAGAGGCATCACCCGGAACCTAAGGCAAAGGTTGTCAAAGGTAAGGGACTGGTCATGGCTAAGTTCAAGGGAAAGGCGAAAGCGGGACCACCCAAACCGAAAGAAAAGAAGCCAAAGGTTTGTGCGGAGGATCCGTGCTTTGGATGTGGGGAGATAGGGCATTGGATGAGGAATTGTCTAACCTATCTAAAAGAGTTGAAAGCTAAGAGGGATGCGGGGCAAACCTCGGGTACAACTTTCATGATACATGTTGATCTTAATATTATTTCCTCTAACGCATGGGTATTGGATACCGGATGTGGAACTCATATTTGCAATTTGTTGCAGGGGTTCAAAAGAAATGAAGGATTCAAGAAGGGAGATATTAGTCTCTTCATGGGCAACGGAGCAAAGGTTGTTGTCAAAGCCCGAGGGGACTACATTTTGAAGCTTCCAAATGCTTTGGAAGTTATTTTAAATAATGTTTTGTATGCTCCTAGTTTGACTAGGAATATTATCTCCATTTCACTTCTAAGACAATATGGTTATGATTTTAAGTTTATGGATGATTGTATTTATGTTTTCAAGAGTGATGTATTTTATTTTAAAGCAATGCCATCTAATGGAATTTATGAATTGGTTCATAATAACACATCTTATGATAACATGTTATACCAATCAAGCACCAAAAGACTCAAAATTGATTTAAGTAAAACTTATCTTTGGCATTGTCGCCTTGGTCATATAAACAAAGATCGCATACATACACTTCAAAAGAATGGTCTTTTGGAATCAAGTGAAGGTGATTCATTTAATAAATGCGAGTCTTGTATGTTAGGAAAGATGACCGAGGACCCCTTTAGTGGAACAAACCAAAGGGCAAAAGACTTATTAGGTATCATACATTCGGATGTATGTGGTCCTTTTAAGGCAATGACAAGGAATGGTGAAAGATACTTCATTACCTTTATTGACGACTATAGTCGTTATGGGTATGTGTACTTGTTAAACATAAAGATGAAGCTTTTGAAATGTTCAAAATCTTCCAAAATGAAGTACAAAATCAACTCAATAACACCATCAAGGTACTTCGTTCGGATAGAGGAGGTGAATACCTAAGTGATGCTTTCCAAGATCATCTTAGAAGTTGTGGGATCATCTCACAACTTACTCCACCCGGAACACCACAACATAATGGTGTGTCCGAGAGGAGAAATCAAACTCTATTAGATATGGTTCGATCTATGATGGCTAGAAGCACATTGCCTCTATCATTTTGGGGTTTCGCTTTGCTCTCTTCGGCCCGTATTCTAAATATGGCCCCAACCAAGAAAGTGGACAAGACACCTTTTGAAATATGGAATGGAAGGGCTTCATCATTATCATATTTAAAGGTATGGGGTTGTGAGAATTATGTCAAGAACAACACCCAAAACAAACTTGAAAGTCGATCCACTAAGTGTATCTTTGTAGGATATCCCAAAGATTCTATGGGATATTATTTCTACAACCCAACCAAGCAAAAAGTGTTCATTGCTCGAAAGGCCGAGTTCTTGGAAACTAAGTTCCTTATGGAAGGTACTAGTAGAATGGTGGAACTCGAGGAGGATTGAGAACCACAAGCCGATACACGTTTGGTTGACACTAGCAATCAACAAGAGGTTGTTGAGAATGATCAAATGGTTGATCAAAATACACAAAATGTTCGCAAATCCGGTAGAATTAGTCATCCACCCGAAAGATATGGATTTTTCATGGATGGATGCTATGTGGTAGATTCGGATGAACCCACCACATACCGTGATGCAATGTCACAATCCGATTGTGACAAATGGCTTGAGGCCATGAATGTAGAGATGCAATCCATGCATGACATTTAAGTATGGGATTTGGTTGTACCACCTCTTAATTCCAAACCGGTTGGAAGTAAGTGGGTTTTCAAGAAGAAAACCGATATGCGTGGAAACTTGGATACTTATAAAGCTAGACTTGTAGCAAAAGGTTTCACTCAAAATCAAGGGGTTGACTATGGTGAAACTTTTTCTTCCGTAGCAATGCTAAAGTCTATTAGGATATTGTTTGCCATAGCCGCATATTATGACTATGAGATATGGCAAATGGATGTCAAAACCGCTTTCCTAAATGGGCATCTTGAGGAAGATTTCTATATGGTACAACCTAAAGGTTTTGTCGATCCACAACATCCTAACAAAGTATGCAAGTTAAAGAAATCAATCTATGGATTGAAACAAGCATCTAGAAGTTGGAATCACCGTTTTGATGAAGAAGTTAAGAAATTTGGATTCATCAAGAATGGTGATGAAGCTTGTGTGTATAAGAAATCTAGTGGGAGCATCATCACTTTCTTAGTATTGTATGTTGATGACATACTACTATTTGGAAATGACATTCCAACCATGGAAGGTGTAAAAGCATGGCTTGGAAGTTGTTTTTCCATCAAAGATCTTGGTGAAGCCGCCTATATTTTGGGAATAAAGATCTATAGGGATAGATCAAGGCGGTTGATAGGTTTAAACCAAAGTGCATACATTGACAAAATCTTGAAAAGGTTCAAGATGGAGAACTCTAAGAGATGTTTGGTACCTATTCAAAGAGGAACGATATTGAGCGCGTCTCAATGTCCAAGCTCAAAGGAAGAGCAAGATAAAATGAATGGGATCCCATACGCATCGGCTATTGGATCTATCATGTATGCAATGGTATGCACTAGACCGGATGTGTCATGCGCTTTAAGGATGACAAGTAGATTCCAACATAATCCGGGAAGTACCCATTGGATGGCGGTTAAGAGTATAATGAAATACCTTAGAAGGACTAAGGACATGTTTTTAATATACGGTTCGGGTGAGGAGGAAATCGTTGTAAAAGGTTACACGGATGCGAGTTTCCAAACCGATCAAGATGATTCTCGATCACAATCGGGATATGTTTTCATTATGAATGGTGGGGCAATCTCTTGGAAGAGCTCGAAACAAGATGTGGTAGCTTTCTCCACCACAGAATCAGAATACATCGTCGCCTCATTGGCAGCTCAAGAAGCTGCGTAGATTAGGAAATTCATTGTCGACCTAGGGGTGGTCCGTACCATTCAGGACCCTCTAGAAATCTTTTGTGACAACGAGGGTGCGATTGCTCAAATCAAGGAACCTCGTGCTCATCGAAAGACGAGGCACATTGAGTGGAGGTTCAACTACATAAGGAATGAAGTTGAGAAAGGAAAGATATGTATTCGCAAAGTTCACACCGATTAAAACATTATGGATCCACTCACGAAGCTCCTTGAAAGCCCAAAGCATGAAGGTCACACTTGTGCCTTAGGACTTTGATATTCTTGTGATTGGATATGATCTAATTTTGTATTTGGATATCGGAACAATTGTTATTTTCACTCATTCATATGATTATGGTTTATCATTATGACATTTTGAGTTATGTTCCATTTTAGCATGTTTAAATCTGTGAATAAGTTACTTATTCTAAATGTCCGTAGTCGCTCATATTTGTGGGAACAAATATGTAGGTAAGACTATTATGAACTTGGATTGGTAGATATTCATAAGGTATGAATATAGAGCAAAAGGTTGCTGCCAAGGTTTATAGATATTTATGGGATATAAATATTGGACTGACCCGCTCTCAAATGTTACTACATGGAATCTTTGTGATTGATCATAAGTAAATTTGAGTAAAAGGCGAATATCATAGTATCCTCCAACCTGAGATACATATTGGGTCTTGATATTCACCAACTATTATACTTTGACTTAGTTATTCGCTGCTCTGAAACATGACAGTACATAAGTCTAAGATCAGGTATAGTACAAGGTGATTGTGAGAGACGAATGTAGTCAAAAGGGGATTTGTCCCTCTTATTTGTTGAGAGTAAGATGTCTAAGGCCTGCTAAGTTAAATCAACAGAGAATGATCAATCTGTGTCTCTGGATTTGACATGACATCCGTGGCAAAAGGATAAATGATATTTTCACCTAAATCATTTCAAGTAAGGGACTTGAAGGGGATGATGTTATTGAATGGCACTTTGTCATGCGTATTAGGGGTAGTAAACCGTAGTTAGGCGGTATTTACTGCTTGCATCAATCTTCTATGTATCTTGTGCAAGTGGGAGATTGTTGGTCTCGGTCTGCCCAAGACACATATTATTATTGATGTGGCTAGTACGTTATGATCCAAGTCGGGTCATACCCAATAACAAGCTAGACAAACACCAATTATATTTGTTTATTTATGATGTGATCATAGTAAATAAATATTGACACTTATGTTATTTGAAAAGGGTTTCTAAATACAATATACTTGTGAAATGAATAAATCATATGGATGATTTATACTTTTAGAGAGAGCATTCCATAGTGTTATTTAAGATGGTTAAGTAACAATATGTGAATAATGTTACCTAGCATGTTGCCCATATTGTGTTATCTATATAACACAATGTAACTATTTTTATAACACAAAATCTATACATATATATAAGTTATATATGGAAGGTTTGAAAATAATAATAATAATAATAATAATAATAATAATAATAATAATAATAATAATAATAATAAAAGAAAGGAAGGGTTAGTTTATTATTATTTCAAAAGATAGTGGCAACATACAAGGACTCTCATTGGACCTTTGGGTGGTGCTTTGAAAGACCACAAGACTCTCCCTTTCACATGACATAATTTCACAAGTATCACAAAATCTTTCTCCTCTCTTTTCTCTCTACATATTCGGCCAAAATAAGAGCCAAGGGAAGGAAGAAGATTTTGAACAAAATCCTAGCTAAACCAAGGGTGTTTGACAAGAGCTTGGGGTATACAAGCTTGAGGAACTCCTCTTTGAAGTTCTAGCCAACCATTTCATCATCTCTTTCATACTTCTTTGGATTTGAAAGGTAGTCTTGACATGCATGGACTTATAGTGGCATGCATGTGTTTGATAGTATGTATTTCGTATATGGATCCGGGATTGGGTTTTGCATGTATAAAATTAGTTTTATACACTTTATGTTAACAAGATTTAAAACATATATCCACTGTGTTTTGGTAATAGTAATATTTTATCACTTTGATAATCTTCTTAAAACCCAACAATTACATAGTTTGAAAACTAAACAAAAAAATCATTACCATGAAAACATTATATATGCCTCCGGCCATCTCACTTACAGGGCTGTTCATTGGTCAAATCGAACGGAACCAAGTTCAACACAACCTCGGTTTAAACTTTAAACGAGCCAAATAAACTTGGCTTGACTCAAATTTATGGCTTGAATTCTAAGGCTCAGTAACAGAGATAACGAGCAAGCAACGAAATCAATGGAAATTATCAAACTTTTGAGTGGAACGATCTATTATAAGGTTATTGAAAAGATCTGTTGTGATAATAGAAAATCTACAATATAAACACAAGGTGTACCAAACTCAGATATGACATTCAAAGTGGATAATATGGTTTAGGCCATCCATCATCTTTGGAGTTGAAAAAGAGATCCAACAAGGGGTAGAGAGTCCATGGAATAGGAGGCCTTTGTTGCTAGTTTCACCTTCTTAGAGATAGATAGATAGATAGATAGATAGATAGGTGGCGTCTTCAGGGTTTCCCCGGGTTGGTAATTGAGAAGGATCATGATAGGGCGGATTCATATTCAAGAAATCAGAAGAGTGTTTCAAGTGGGTAAACTGAGTTATGCAGAAATCAAACTTCTTTCGTGTAACCGGATTAAAAATAGAGCTAAAGTTCTGTACTTCACTTTGGTTAGAATGATGTTGCTCGCGGATTTATTTTGTAACACGTATTGACTTGTCTGGCGCCTCACTAGTCTTTTCTATGTCATTGCCATGGCTCAAAGGGCGCGTTCGTTTCACAGAATTCGTGGGAATTCAAAGGAATTGGAATTAAAATCCTTTGACATGACGTGTTCGTTTCGTTGGAATTGGAATCTTAATTTCCTTTTGATGCGTTCGGTTGTCAAGGAATTGGAATTGGAATTGGAATTGGAATTCAATTCCTTCAAATTCCTTTAAATGATGGGATTCTAAATCCTTCCAAAATGTGGAGGATTTCAAGTGAATTCGTTGGAATCTTTTCTCGAGTTTTTTATTTTTTTACGAGAACAACGAATAAAATACTTTGGTTTTTTTTACTTTTTTATTTTCGATTTATATTTTTAGTTATAATTTTTTTATTATTATTTTTGAATATTTTTTTGAGAGGTTTTTTATCTTAATAGAAAATCCCTAAAAAAATCAATAAAAAATCATAACATAAAAAATAAAAAATCTAAAAAAACTAAAATGTTTCCGCCGTTATTCTCGTTTAAAAAAAAAAAGTCAATTCCAATTCCTTTGTCAAACGAACACACTAAGAATAGAATTAGATTTCAATTCCTTCAAATTCCAATTCCTATTAGAATGTTTAGAATCCAAATCATATTCCCTCCAATTCCAAATCCTATGCAAATTCCAATTTCAATCCATTCCGTGAAACGAACGCGCCCTAAAAGATTCATCTCCTATGCAAAGGGATCAACAATGACGGTATGCAGTTGTCTCCGGCAGAGATAACCTGTGTGCAGGGGGGGGGGCAAAGGGATAACATCGGTGATGGTGGAGAGAAGTAGTGGGGAAGAAGGGGAAATGACCATAGATAAGCATCAAACAGCCCATTGACGTTTCAATGTTGGTGGAGTGAGAGTGAAGGTGGGAAGACAGCAAGACAGGAAGTGGTGGTTTGTAGTCGAAAGCAAGGGAGGAAACAGGGAGAGGTGATAACTCGGGTCTAAGATGTATCCGGACAGTAAGTTAGAAGCGAAAATTTCTTCTGTTGAGGCTACCACAATATTGCATACATGAGGGTAACATAAGAAAAGATAAACTGTAAAAGCAACTAAAAAAAATAACTACAATCAAACAAATCAAGATATAGCTATGAGGCATAAAAGCATCTCACAAACTAATAAGAACAGAACATGCAGCTGAAATCTTGCAGCATCTTAGGAGAGTTAAAATTTTAGCGGTATGTTATTTACATTCACAGTTCAAACCATGCAAAGAAAACCCAATTCCCCCAAAATGAAAACCGTCGAGAACCGGCTCAATCCAAGTTCGGTAAAACCAAAATACCATCACAGTCAGTTCATAATCCTACTTTTAGTTGCTTTACAAATCTAACTCAGCATCTAAATCCAGCCCAACTCTTCCAGTGAGAAACTGCAGTCTTCAGGCTGTCCCATTTTCAAAAAATCTAAATCAAGACCATAATCGTCGCCACTCAAGCATGAATCTTGCTGCATATACGCATAATCTTCACCACTCGTAAACGAATCCTGCTGCATATACATTGGCACGTTTCCATTAACATACGCTTCATTCTCAAATCGAGGCCCATATCTATCACCAGATCCTGCCTTGCGGTTGTCCTCAACAGCCCCGAGAAGCTCCTCAAGATCGAACATCTCATCACCAATATAAAAACCCAAATCTTTATTTTCTTCAAAACGTTCTGCTTTAGTTACAATTTCAGGTCTGTGTTCTGCTTTAGCTACAATCTCAGGTTTGTGTTGCGGTTCTTGTTTCACTTGTAGGCTCTCATCACGCTTGATGTTTGGAAATACAGCTGAACCCGGTGGAAGCGGCTTTGAGTCATGGGCTGAACCCTCATTGTGGCTACACGTGGTAGTTGAATCACAGTTCGAAGCAGGGTTAGCCACCGGTTCAGCCGCCATAACAGAATTATCAATATTCGACCCACAATAATCCGGAAGATTAAGCCTAGCAGGCGGTCCATACATAGCTCGAGCAGCTTGATCATAAGCCAACGCAGCTTCAACCGCCGACCCAAAAGTCCCGAGCCACAGCCTATTACCCCGATTTGGTTCACGAATTTCAGCCACCCATTTGCCCCAAGTCCTCTGCCTCACACCTCTGAAATTAAACCCCGAATTCTCGGGCCCACCTTTACCCTTCATACACCCCTTCTTCAAGCCTTTAGCGGGCGCTTTTCTCTTCGATTTACTCTCGTCAGCTTGGTTCCGTTCAATCCACTTCGCGAGTGTTGCCGCGACTTTCTTCGGGGCGTCTTTTCGGCTTCTCGATTTCCGCTTTCTTGAACAATCCATTGCTTCAGAACCACCCATGTTTGATTGTGGACTGATCATACTCATCTCAGTATTTCTATAACAAACAAGAAACAAATCAATCAGTAAACCTTGAACACAACACAAAATACACCCGTATATAATAAACACTAATCAAGAATCCAAAACCCTAGGGTTTTCTTGGAGCCTACTCTAATTGCCAATTCCGTTAATTTCGAAACTGGGCCACAATAAAATCGAATGCAATCAACGTTTCAATTGAAACCCAGAAATAATATCGAATCAAAAACCCAAACACTAAAATCAAAATCAAGATCAAACACAAACAACATACCTTTTGAGAAAACCCTTATGAAATCAAGCTTTACTTCAAAAATAATAATCACTTGTTGAAACCACCCTTGACTGAGATCAGTTGTTTATCTTGAGAATTTGAACGAACGAATTTTGTTATCAAACGATTGAGAAAGAAAAAGAAAAGTGAGACTTTGTGGGTTTGGGGGGTATTTATAGCGTTGTCTAGATATTTCTATGATATTATTTTCCGAATATTTTATTGTTTTAAATATATTCTAGAAATATCTTCCGTATCAGTGTTGATGACGTGTATGCATTCGTGGCCGTTCGTTCGGCGCGTGGCAAGCGAAGGTTCCCGATGGTCCACAATTTCGGGCGAGAGTGTTATTTTATGCTTGCTCACGAAGTCTCTTATTTTTTATTCAATTACCCCCTTGTGTTGGGCTATTTACGTTTATGCCATTTTGTGTGCTTTGTAAAAACGCGTTTTTACAGCTCACATGTAGACGTTACGATTTTACATATCACGTGGTTATTGATAAGAGGGTTTGGATAATATCAAATCTTGTGGACTTTTAACTTTTAAAATGTAACTTTGGGTTTGTGATTTAATATTAGTAATTTGAGGTCTAAAGTTAATAATGACCAAAATATCGGACTATATGGGTAATTAACTAAGAGACTTTATTAAACCCAGTAACTTTAGAAACTATTTATGTGTATCATTTAAATGTGTGTACTTGGGGAAGAAGAATAGAGAATATAAGTTAAAAAAAATTATTTTTAAACTGGTATTTGATCATTTTATACAAATTAGGACTATTTAAAATGGTATTTGGTTATTGTAGTTGTTCCTGAGAATTGTTAAAAAGTTTTGGATCGAAGACCCGGAAAAAAATTTAGGCTTTAAGTAACAATTGGGTTTAAAATATAAAATTTTTGAATGGATTTATTGGGTTATGCTTTGTGTTGAGCAATTTATTTTATATTTTTTATTTTCTATAAAAATGAACTTAAATGAATTGGTTAATTAGGTTTTAAATTAAGAGTACATATATTTTTTTCAAATATATATAAACCGTTTTTGCAAAATTTCAAGGATACCGGGGTGACCGAGCCAGGAGTCATCGCCCTCCCTGCTTCCCATGAAAGTCGGCAATACAAACTAGTTGTTTTAAGCTCGCGTGTTATGAGAAGGGCATTGCAGAAACTCTGTTGATAACTCAGTGGTATTGGTTCGTACATTTTTTAAAAACTTATAGTGTTATTTGTGTAACTTAATGCAGCTTAAGAGTTAATATATTAAAAAGTTATGGGATTAATTGTGTAACTAAATATATATGCAAGATGCTGTATGTAAATAGGCGTGTAGGATACTATAGACGTAACTAAACAAAACTCACGGATGCGATATGTAAATATCGATGTTGAGATTGTTGCTTGGGGAAGAAGAGTAGAAAATAAGTCAAAAAAAAATTATTTTTTGTTTGTGGTGATATTTGGTCATTTTATATGAATTTAATGAAAAACTTAAATAAAGATAGTATTAAAGCCTAAACGTGTTGTAAAATAAAAATCACATATCCAGCGAATAATTGTAACTAGTTATATTATTAAAAAAACCTATATGCTATAAAAATTTTAATATCCATTTTTGTAGGTCCATTTCGCTAATACGTACTGAATATTAAGTACAATAAAATGTATACATTTAAGTATAATAGTGTTCAGTACAATAATTTATGTATTTTAGGTAGGGGTGTTATTCGGGTTTGTTTTTTGAGTTTCGGGTTTTTCGGGTTTCAAAGTTCTAAATCTTAACCCGAAATCCAACCCAAATCTCTCATGGGTTTTTTGGGTTCTGGTTTTTTCGGGTTGGGTTAATCGGGTTTCGAGTATCCTAGAAAATGAAACAAAAAAATTAAAAAACTTCAATGCTAAAATTAAAACAAGATATTATATTTTGCTCGTAACGCAAATAATTAAATAATAAACCAACATAACTTGATAAAATCATAAAATAATTTAAAAGAAGAGTAAAACTAAGTAACTAACTCGAACCATAATCGTGTTCAATCAGACGTGGTTTCGTTGTTCGATTACGGTTGCTATTAATAATAAACTGAAAACATTAATTAACAACAAACAATAGATCCATAATAGTTGGAATGACAACAGTCGATTAGGCCAGATCTGATAACTTTAGTGACTAAGGCTAAGCCTATTATCACTAAAAATATATTTAATTTCCAAACTAAAAGTTTATTCGGGTTGACCCGAAACTTATAAATCAAACCCGAGAACCAACCCGAATTACTTCGGTTTAGGTTCGGGTTAGTCTTTCCTCGAGTTCGGGTTTTTTTGGTTGGGTTAATTCGGGTTCGGATACGGGGTTTTTCAGATTGGGTTTCGGGTAAAAGTGACATCCCTATATTTAAGTATAATAATATTTAGTAGATTTCAAATCAAAGTGGAAAGGTTAATATGCAAAGCTTACTAAAGATAAGGTTGGGGTTTGTGAAACCTCCAAAAATGCATAATGCATACATATTGTGGATGGATTCCCAAAGATTTCAAAATCTTGGGTCACCCACACATGTCCCTCTTTCCGTTCGATTCTCGCCACCATATAACATGAAATTGCCACATACAACTAGCTAATGTCATCTCATGTGCCCTTTGAGTCATCCCCAACCAATTTTTTTCACATTTTTATGTTTTTAGATGACATGTGACACCTTCATACAAAACAAAAAAAAAAAATTTAACTGTAAAATTCTAGTTTAAGATCTCTTCGTCTCAACAACTCGTTTCCTAAAAGAATCCATCCCTCCCAAGTCCCAAGCTCACATTCCAAAAATTCAAGATTTTCCGATGATTTAAGATGAAAAAAAACAAATTAAAACGCTAATTAAACATACGACGACAATACTCATCTTTGCTTCATTAGCAACATTCATAGTTCAAAAGCCCCTTAAGAGTCCTCTCTTTTTTTTTTTTTGGCTTTTTGTGGTGGTGTATGAAGAGTGTATTTAGAAGATGATGAGGTAAATTATAAATGTCATTTTCAGTTTGTAAGACAAGTCGTAGTTTTGTTTCGTGGTTCGGCTGCCTACATGTTACATGGGATGAATTTCTCTCGGCCCAATTCCTTGAACCCACTTAAACTTTTAATACAAGCCACACACTTCTCTTTAAGGGTTAGGTGTCTTTTTAGTGCATGTGGTTTGTTTAATTATACAACTTTAATAACGTTTTTGAATTTATTGTAAATGACTATCCCATTTTTCTAAAACTTGCAATTTTAATACTTTCTAACCCCATCTATTTTGTCCGCTATGTCATGGGCAAATTAGTAATTTTGATTTTTTTATTAATTTTCTCTTTTGAGCTAATTGCCATTTTTATACCTGTGGTTTGTTTAATTATGCAACTTTAGTACCATTTTTTTGAATTTATTACAACCGGATATTTTGATTAGACTTTGGATAGATAGGCAAACCAAGAGAGACATTACATATTACATATTACAATTAACTAAAATACATGATAGAAAATGAAAAACAACCATGAAATGTATAACATATTTTTTAGCCTTTTGTTCTTTATTGTCAAATTTACTTCTAGTAGCTCAAGATTCGGGTTCATCTTAACCATTTTTCTTGCATTTTCTTTATGAGCATTGATTTTTATTTTTCAAAAGTTCGGGTATGATAACAGTTGCTCTTTAACACATCGATTATAATCACACAACTTCGCACCTCTTAGTGTAACATCAATTTAACTTGTAGATGAACAACGGTTGAAGAATCATATGGGCAAAACACCATATCGTAATTCATTGAACTTGCAGATTAACAATGGTTAGGGTTTGAAGGATTAATGAGCGCGGGGAGGAGGGGGGAGGGAGGTTGATTTGTTCATTTAGGGTTAGAGATTATCTTTTAATTGTAATATGTGATGTCTCTCTTGGTTTGCCTATCTATCAAAAACTAATCAAAGTATTCAGTTGCAACAAATTAAAAAAAAAATACTAAAGTTGCATAATTAAACAAACCACATGTATGAAAATGACACTTACCTTAAAAGAGAAAATAAATAAAATAATCAAAATTACTAATTTTCTCCTGATTTAACGGACAAAATAGAAGGGGTTAGAAAAAGTACTAAAATTGCAAGTTTTAGAAAAGTGAGGTAGTCATTGGCAATAAATTCAAATACGGTACTAAAGTTGTATAAATTGGACAAACCACATATACTAAATGGCACTTAACTGTAACACCTCGACTTTAAGTGGAATACGCCTGGGTGTAACGTATAGATCATTCATAAGCTCGTAACACTATTAAAGCGACAATAATTATATTTATTTTTATTTCATTAAATCACAAACACACAATTTCGCATTAATAAATTAACAATACAATAACTTTGAATTTCACTTGATATGTTCCTAATAACCTAATGGTCCAAATATCTAGTCTTCAATCCTTAAATTAAACTTCAACCTGCAGCATGCTTAAAATAATATATTTTGTCAACAATAATTTGGTGAGAATTCATAATGTTTTGCATATGTATATAATACGAAAAATGTAAAATTCACAAGTCAAGATGTAATGTCTCAATGATAAAGTAAAAGAAAAGTAAATACATGATATTCCCGTTCGCTTGGCATAAGTCAAATCTACTAAGGAACCCCCGTTCGCCGAGCTACTTGGAGTATAGATAATGATAATGATACCACCATTTATTAGCAAAAGTTGAAAAATGGGCAGCGCGGGTACGTCCCGTCGGACCTTCCCACTTTGCGTTTGAGTATGTGCATGAGTCTCTTCCACCAACAAAAACAATAAACAACTTGCACATGATCACATAATTTACAAGCAATATGATACGAAACAAATACATACAAGACAAACGTGTGAATTTTAGTTTACAACATGAAACATGAAATAATAAATAAAAGTTTGTAACGTGCTACACCCCAAAACGTGTAAAAGTAAAAAGGGGTTATTAAAACTCACTTTTGAATTGGAGGATACTTGGACAAAAAACCGAAAGCGAGTATAAAGATGCCGAAACGGTCAAACGTCAAGAACTATAAAGGAAATATAAAGGGAATTGAGACTAGCTATCGGGATTAAGTAGTTTGATTTTTAGAGTTTAAACGTTAATTTAATATATATATATATATATATATATATATATATATATATATATATATTATTTTAAGTTTGTGGGTTTTTAACGAATTATAAAGTTACAATGAAAATATTTTAGTGATAATTATGATGCGGTTCCTAATAATTATTAAGCGCGGTTTGAAGGATATAAGTTTATTTTAGTGGTTTACGAAGTAAACTTAAATATTAATATAATATTAGCCGGGTTTATAACGAAAATTTAACGAAACGAAAGTTGGTTTTTAGAGAAAAAGTGATAAATATAATTTATAATTATTTTTATTTAATTTAAGATAATTTTATTTAATTTATTATCATTATTATTATTATTATTATTTATTTTTTGAAAATGTAAATGGATTATATATAATAAAGAGATGCTATAAAAAATACACAAAGATGGTGCATAGACCCGGGTTCGAACCCGGGTCTGATGGTTAACAGCCTAATGTACTAACCACCAGGCCAACATTCAATTCGTTAAGAAACCCAGAAAAAAATAATTATAAACACATAATATTATTCATCTTCTTAATCAAAACCCTAAAATTTAATTCGTTTAATGTTTGTTAAATTAATGTTGGGGGTTTTAATTATTAGCTAAAAACTAATTAAAAGCACATAGAATATACCCGGTATTGCAACGTTTTGGCGGTGAAGGACGGCTTGGCCGGAAAACTTCTTGAACAGATTATTTCGTGTTTCAGAGAGCATTTCAATGTAATTAGGTGTTTTGAACAAGTTTAGATGATGGTTTGCGACCTATTTATAGGATTTAATTGAACGTATAATGTTTAGTAGACGTAATTGCGTTTTCTGAAACTTTTCCGACGATTTCGACCGTTAAAGAATTAAATTGGCCGCTAATTTAAGTTATAATGAGTTAATAGCGATGATTGTAAGTTTTCCAACTTAAACCCTCCCTTAACGGTTAAACATCGTCGAGGATAGCACTACTAACGACTTCACGCCATTATTTCACCGACTTTTATAGAATCTTATGGTTATCCTACGTTTATGCAAATTTAGTTTTTCATGACCCCAAATGTTTCATATAATGGACTTAAATATTTAAGTTAATGGTCATTTTGGTCTTGTGGTTTGTTTTTACCACTTCAGTCCAAAGTTTGAAATTTTGTCAATTTAATTCTTATAATTTTAAACATTAGCCAATTACGCCCCCCCCCCCCCCCCGGTTTAACGGCATCCTACCATGCCGTTAGTTTAAGGGATGTTTTTGTCCTTCTCCTGTTTATTTTTAGTTAATGGTCATTTTCGTCCATGTGGTTTGATACTTTTGCTATTTCAGTCCAAAGTTTGAAATTTTGTCAATATGTTTAATTTAATTCAGTTTTTTTGGTCTATAACCCCCTAAGAGCATAATCCAAGCCCAAAACCATCGAGCATCGACCAAAACAGGTCGGCATTTACTCTGTCGACAACAATAATCATAACCCCCCTATATTTAGTTTCTAGGCATTTCCTACACTCTTGCCCCATGGTGGAATTCATTGGTAAAGTGGTCAGGGTAATTTCCTAAAACCGAACTATACCGAAAAAACTAAAATCGTTTCTAATAGTTAGTGTTTAGAGATTAGCATATCATAGCAAACATCTGGGTCTAAATCAACATCAGGAGGTCGAATATCCCGCATTTTCATGTTTGTTCAAGAAATCGATACACTAAATCGCATGTGTGTTCTTCAAATCGTGGTGTTGTTCTTGAATTCGTCGAATTCAACCCTAGAGTTGTGTCGATTTGAAGAATTCAAGAATCACTTCACGATTTGAAGAACACACATGCGATTTAGTGTATCGATTTCTTGAGCAAACATAGAAATGCGGGATATTCGACCTCCTGATGTTGATTTCGACCAAGATGTTTGCTACGATATGTTAATCTTTAAAACCTAACTATTATGCATTAACCAAAGAAATGATTTTAGTTTTATCAGTATAGTACGGTTTCAAGGAATTACCTTGACCACTTTACCAATAAATTCCACCATGAGGGGGGGGGGGGGAGTTTAGAAAATGCCTAGAAACTAAATATGAGGGGGGGGGGTATGATTATTGTTGTCGGCAGAGGGGGGGGGGTATGATTATTGTTGTCGGCAGAGTCAATGTCGACCTTTTTTGGTTGATGCTCAATGGTTTTGGGTTTGGATTATGCTCTTAGGGGTTATAGACAAAAAAATATGTCACACCCTGACTTTGGGCCTAGGTGTAACACTCGTTAGTTGGTATATGTTTTGTAAATATATCAGAATTGCGGGTTTGTTTTAGCGGAAGTCTATGAAGTAAAATATTATTATATTGAAAACTAGGTATTTGAATACCCGTTTAATATTTCAAATACCTGTCTTTTGGAAATATGATTTTTTATAATATTCTGAATAAAATATCTGAGCCATTAGATAACGTCTAATGACTCTATCTCCAATCTTCTAGTCTGTCTTTCCTGTCTGTTATATTCTCTACTGTTTCTCTGAAATGTGGGGGAAAAATACGTCAGCACACAGCCGGTGAATGACGCTGACTCTGTTGTAAAATCTTTTCAATACCATTGTGAAATAAACAATAATATCTTTGTGATAACTTATTATGCACCCAACTTAATTGGGATGAAATTACCCTAAGTACATGTTCAATTAAAAGATATACACAATATCATTTCTCTGAACAGCCCAACGGACTTCCAAAGGCGTATAGATGATATGCATGGTCCCGAGTAAATTCAAGACACCATGCATGAATGGATCCAGACACATGTGTATTTTTAACCAGAGTATGCCTGTTTCTTATTATTGTACAAGGTTTTAAGGATTCATAGATTCTATGCAAACAGTCTGACTCTAAAAGAGTGTGTAAACGTTTAGGGCGCAGTCATCTTTTTTATTGTAATCAGTTTTTGATACTGATTCTTGTTTATGATCAGTTTCGGTTACTGACCCCTGTCTGTAATCAGTTTTTGTTACTGATTCCTATTTCTGAATTCTGATACTGTTTTCTGATTGATTGATTGTTATCTCGGACCTATAGTACGAGAATAACATTTGTATAAATATCTAGATCAACGATCTAGCTTTAGACTCATAGTCTGTTTGTATAGCTTTAACCTTGACAAATCATTTGTTTGTATAAAATATTTGGACCTTTAGTCCCTTTGTTTGTTTATCATTCATGTGCTACGTTTCTTCTTCAGGAAGAAACATCTATACTGAGTTTCTTCTTCAAGAAGAAACATTACTTAAACTATAATATTATATTTCTTAACCATAAAAAAAATATTATTTTAACTATACCCTTTATATGTGAATGCTTATGTTTCTTAATCATGAAGAAACAATAATTTGACTATAACCTTTGCTTATGAAAAGTTATATTATGCTTATCTGCAATCAAGGTTCGGGCTATACCCCCGACTATGGTCTAAGCCGTTATAATAATAAAATAATAACAATTAAGCTGATCGGAACCCCTACTTCACACGGGTATTCGAAGTTAGACGCCTAAGACTGATCGATCAGCACTTCTACTCTATATCGTGTTCAAGAGCTTAGGCTGTCAGTGTTTTGGAGCTTGGCACAATCTACGAGATCGACATGCTTCCCGAGACAAAACGTGTATAAAAGTGGTGTGTGTCGGTGTGAGATGTGAAGTGCCATGAACCCTCCTATTTATACTTGATTTTGAGTTCCTTCACATAGCTCGAAGGATAAAAGGTTCAGCCGTTCGTGTCGTACGAACCGTACTGATTTTGCTGAGCCATCTGGCGGGTTGTCACATGGCCTGACGTGGTGCCACGTGTCAACACGTGTCGCATATGCATTATTGCTCCTTCGCGTAGCGCGAAGAAATCTTAACTTAGTACTTCGCGTAGCTAGAATCAACTCAATGTCGATTTATATAGTTAACTTTCGCGTAGCACGAAGACATTATCTTGATCCGTTCGCGTAGCGCTAGAGAAGGAAATTCATATTTTTACTTTTAATCCTTGTACTTTCCAAAAATACTAAAGCGGCCCTTATGCGGCGACTGAAGTAGCAAAGTATCAAATCACAGGGACGAAAATGACCATTAACTAAAAATCAACAAGAGAAAGACAAAAATACCCCTTGAACTTACGGCATAGTTGGATGCCGTTAGACGGGAGGACGTAATTGGCTAATGTTTAAAACTATAAGGACTAAATTGACAAAATTTCAAACTTTGGAATGAAGTGGCGAAAGTAGCAAACTACAGAGACGAAAATGGCCATTAAGTCTAACTATTTGATAATTACTTTCATATACTATGGGTTTCCCCTTGGTTTTAATACCCGAAAACTTGTTGCATCTTTCAACATTCTATTTTGATGTTCAGGATTTTAAAGATTTCGTTATTTCCATTCTCTTAACTATTTTGTTGGTTATTGCTAAACCTTGGTATCACATTATTCATCTTGATATTTGACTTCAAGAGTGTTCTTTATTTGGATTTCAATGGTCGTGATTTAGTTTCGTTTTTATTCAAAGTTTTAACTTGATTTCCAAAAGATTTTTCTTATACATGTTGTGTATGATTTTTTACCCACTCAACGGAATGAGCCATGCGTACCATGCGTCGAAATAAGTAATTATGAGTGCACGCGTAACTACTGAACTCCTCGCATGGAAGTCATAGCGGGTACGTTGGTGTGAAAACAACTCAGAACTGAGGGACTATAGGACATCAGTACAAACGAAATATAATATGACAAGAACATGGTGGATACGTCACAGATACATCCTATATATAAGTGAACTTGTCATATTACCCATTTGTAGCGTTTTTCATGTCACTCAGACATCTGTGTTGTTTCGTTTTATTTCAAAAATGGATTTTTGTATTTTTCTTGTTATTTTTATTGTAATTTTTCTTGTATAATAATTTTGGGATGAAATTTCCAAAAAGTTGTGAATATTGTAATATTCGTTAATTTTCGGACCCGAAAACCCGACCCGACTATTTTTTTTTATTTTCTTCGTTATAAAATAAAAACGACGAATCATTATTGTTCATTTTGTATTTATAACGGTTAATTATTTCGCGTCGCTCGAATCTATTTTTTTATTCGAAGTCGAAACATTAAAAGTATTGAAAAGTGTATTTTAGCCCTCTAACTACGTTTTGCTATAACTAGCCTAAATATTCAACTCTAAGGACCAACTTGTAAAAATTTTAAAATATATTATATATTTTTCTTCTTTTCTATCCCGCCAGCCACGAGCACACCCTCCTCTCTCGATCTTAACTCGTTAATCATGCCAAGAATCATGGAATCAATCACTCTAGCACGTCAGCTAATCAATTACGTGTTCAATTTTGTGTTAAATACGTTAATTGGCAGCCAAACGGCACGGATTTTACGTCCATTTGAGCCACGCCTCTTTTGATCTCAAGATACTATAAAAGTGTGTCCCCAAATCAATTAAATTGTCGTACACCATCCTATAATCATCACGAAACTAATCTCTCTATCAATTTTAACTCATAAATCTGCTTAAATTAGGTTCATGCTCCTATACAAGTCGCAAAACCTAAACCATCATTTTCATTCAATTCGGCCTTTTTTGAGGTAATTGCTGTAAGTTTCTGGCTTGATTTCATGTCCTTTATAAAACCCCTCTGTCAATTTTGATTAACAGAGGGTATATGACCATAAATTTGGGATTACAAATTCTAGGGTTATATAGGAATTAGAGGTTTTCTGAGCATACGTATATATTTAATAAAAACTGAAGCTTAACATATAAACATGTTTGTGCAGTTGACAAGAGTGTGTGTGTTAGGAGGTTGAACCGGCCTGCCAGGTTTGAGCCTCATAACACCCATTTTTTTTATTTCTTTTATTTTAATTAATTTCTATTATATAAACTATAGCTATAATAAAACTAATATTATTTTCACCCACTTAACGAACCAAACAAAGTTAAACTCTCCAAGTATGTTCTCGTTTAAAATGTTTTCGTATATGTATATATGTGTATCTATATATATGTGTGTGTATGTATATGAATTATATAATATTTTAAACCTATATGTATTTTCTCTCGATTTAACCTAATAAGATAATTAAGCTAAGAATAGTTTTACTCAACTGAATGAACTGATCATTTCAAAACTTTCAAACCAAGTTTTCGTTTAATATATATATTGTAACACTGTGACAATTTCAACTTAAGTTTGTGCTAAAAATGTCATTAATCAAAGTTCAAGGACTTAAAATGAAAATTTTGGAAAAATTGATTATTCGCGCGACGCGAAGAAACTGGTCGATACACTTCGCGCTGCGCGAAGTGTTGGCACACAATTCAAAGTTTTGGCATGTTCGCGCTACGCGAAGTACATGGATAAGGTAACTTCGTGCGACGCCAAACCATGCTAAGTAATCGGGGACACGTGTCCAACCACGTGTCAACACGTGGTCCCACGAGACGCGCCACATGTAAAATGGCGGCTGGAGGCAGTTTGCGCGACGCAAAGATGCTTCGCGCGATGTGAAGAATGCCAGATTTCACCTATAAAAGGGGGTGACGGGTTTAGGCCATTTCACACCAATTCTCACTCACATTCTCACACACTTAGTATTGGGAAGCATGCCCGATTGCCATGAAGTTCTGTGGTTCTGTTTTCTCATGATTCGTGCAAGTAGAGGAGCCCTGACGCCCTGTAGTTGGTTAAGCGAGTTAGAAGCAAAGTTCTGCCAATCAAGCAATCATTCTGCCCTAGTATTAGCATTCCCGTATACTTACTAAGGTAGGATCTAAGTTTAAGTTATTTCCAATCATATTATAATAGCTTAGACTCAGTCAAGGTTATGGCCTTTAACCTTGAAAAGATTTTTAAAGCATTCACAAACAGTGTTCAATAAACATTACTTTTATACAGCTAAAGTCATACAAAATTATATTTTGACGGGCATGTAGTAACTGGAAGGGGGATATCATTAGTAGACTCTTCTTGCCTAAGGTAAGTAATTCGTACAAATCCCAATCAACCGCGGGATCCGTTTACTTACCTGGAGAAGTTTGCCAACGTGATAGACTTTATTAGGCCAAAGAATGCTATAGCAAACGTCACATAAATACAATCATGATTTCAAACATTTGAAAACCTAATCAAGGTTAAAACCAGACTTAAGGTCTGCAGTCTAATCAAGAAACACCATCAAGGTGATCATTCAAACCTATTTGTTTATAGGTTAACAATCATTCACAATCAAAAAGGTTTATCAATCAATCACACCGACGATACAGGTGAATACGTTAAACCTTTACAAACAGTCAAAACATATCTATACTCTATAGGATAGACAGGTTGTTTATCTTAAAGAGTCAGTCAAACGTTTACATGAGATTATGTGATCTCTAAACTGTTGTAATACAAATTAGAGAATAGAACAACTCAGACCGAATACACATGTGTCTGGATCCAAACATAACTGTTCAGCCTATACAGTCAAAGGCTGTATGGCCGCGGGCTAACGGTCATATCTAAGTTCTCCGGAATGGGCTACATGGCTCGGAGACTTGTGTGTGTGTAGGGAAGTGTTACAAATACCGGGTATAGCAATATATTTGTTGAGCTTGTCAAGAAAACTATTTTGTATTATGATTGTTATTCAAATGTTTTTAGAGTCATAACGATTCACCAGAACATAGCTGACGTATTTTATTCCCCATTGCAGGTAACTAAGTATGTTAATGTATGCAAGGATTAGAGTCATCAAGGAGATAGAAGCTCGCATGCTAGATGACTCAAATTTTGATTAATTAAATCCTTGTAATATAAAATTAATATTTTGTAAACACCAACTTGGGTATTTAATTCCCAAGAAAATTTTACAATGTAAATTAATGTTATATTAACTTTTAAGTCTTCTGCTAAAATTAATTCATAAACTCTGATATATTTACAAAACAGGTATCAACTATTGGTCACACGCCTAGGCCCTGAGTCAGGGTGTGACACACACACACACACACACATATATATATAATTATATATATACATATATATAGGGTTGAGTTCAATGGAGAAATGAAATTAGAGTGAGAAGTTGGAGAATCATTTGAACCAATCAGATTGCTTCCTTTTATTTTTATAATATAATTAATTCTAGGGGCATATTAGTAATCCTAACAATATTCTTAAATATGGTAAATATTAATTTTATTAAAACAATTTAGACTTCTCACATCTGGCCAAACAACATTCACAGCCGGCCAAACAACATTCAAAACACTGTCGCCGGTTTATAACAACCCTAACCATCGTTCCTTATCTCCTTCTTCAACCTTCATCCATCATCCTTAAAGAATCTTTTGCAGTCTTCTTCTACAGCTCCACAATCCGCCTTTGATTCCTTTTTTCTTCTTAATATCCTTTCTTACATTCCCCACACGTGGCACTTTCACAACAAAATTATCATCTTCCTCGTCATTTGTTTTTTATTTCCCTTCACCGACTCTCCTGTCACCACCTATTTTCTTCCCTACACCACAAGAATAAAATGTTATCCCAACTGACTAAGCGTACTCGAACAAGTATTACAAAATTACCTTTAATAAACAGCAATTCCACATCGTGTTCCTATAGGTTATCAACTACATTATCAAATAGATACCTTATTAATACATGTCTTATTAGAAACCATTTCACGTTCTCAATGTTGTGAAACTCCCGAGTAGGCGGCCGAGTACTCCCTGATTACTCCCCGCCTCGGCCGAGTACTCCTTAGGTATTTTCCGAGTAATCCCCGACTACTTCCGAGTACTCGCAACTCCCCAGTCAACCGCCTAGGACCGCCTAACGACTTTTACAACAATGACGTTCTACATCTGCATTACGTTCAACCAAAATATAAAGTAATCGAATGCACACGCATATTGACCTTCACAACATTTAGTAATACACACTGCTTTTTATACATAAGTGTGCTTACTAACATCACCAAAACACAACTCAAAGTCTACATTACATAAAACCTAATTTAGATTACTCACACATAAAAACCAGATAAGATGCAATATTATTGAATGACACGAATGTTAACCTTCACAACCTACACCCCGACTTTAATACACAAGCTTGCAAAGTAAAACAACTATCATAGTCTACATATGCTACCATTAGAATCTACGTTACCTACACATACACACCAGATAAAACGAAACTATCAAAATAACACGCATAATTTACATTACCTTCACATACTATCACCTACATAAGTTACTAAAATGAGAGTCACTACAACCCGTAACAATCTTCCTACACAGAAAACCCGCATCTCTATTTCAAGCCAAAATAAACGCAAATATCATCTACAAATACCAAAGCTAACTACCTACACATACATGATTCCTTTTTTGCAACTTTACCTTTTCATTTGGACCCCATTTGCGACTTCACCCGAATCTTCTCTAAAACTCTTCTTTCACTACCTCTTCTTGCACATAAAAATAAAATATCAAACTACATGTCTCTTAATTAATAACTAATCTGACTCAGTTATAGCTTCAAATAAACGTACCTTTCTTCGAGGACATCTTCTTCTTCATCATGCTATTACCTACACATGGGAGAACAACAATACATTTTCAGTAACACCCTACATTTTACACATGCATAAAAACCACATCCGCACACGCCACGTACAGCTACCTACTATCACCTTAATAACACTATTCAAGACGATTTCTCATAACAAACCGACTAAGAAATACAGAATATTATGGTTGCATGCACGAAACAAAAAAAATCATCCTACATCATTGAAAGAACAAGGAGGAACGAACGGAATCCCTAACCTCCGAAAGTCGTCGTCGATTGTCAGCCAAACGAAAAATAGGTTTTCAATCTATGATTTCGCTTTTATAGGCTCTTTCAGCAACACTATTTTTGGATATAGAAAAGATTTCTTGCCACCGATTACAATGATTTAGTGGTATTAGCCACTTGATTCTAGTGTGGGAAGATAATATCGGCGACTGACGGATGATCGGAATTGATATGATGACTCCACTGTAAAGTTGGGATATGACGAATCTTGTGTACCTTTGGAATGTGGAAGGTCTTCTCTTATAACTAGCAAGTTTCTACACAAAGGAGAAAGTTTCCTATTTTGATTTCCTCCATAAAATGACACTTGTAACCTTTTCCATTAAAAAATAACTCTTAAACATCCATAATTAATTACAAAACTACCACATTAAATGTAGGCCTTTGATCATTATATCTAATGGTCAGGATTCATTTTTCCAATTTGTCACTCTAATTTCCTTTCTCCACTGAACCATCTCATATATATATATATATATATATATATATATATATATATATATATATATATATATATATATATATAAGCCTTTTTATTGTTTAAATATCGAAAAGTAATGATATTTTAATCGCTTACGCTTTTAATTCGATTTTAATATATATATTTGACGCCTTAACTATCTCAAATCCGTTATAAACTCATGATATCATGACTTGCTCGTTTATATCGTTTCAATATGTATTTTAGTTGTACTTTTATAATTAGGACTTATCGTCGAGACTCCTCGTGGAACTAACTTATCTTCGTCGTAACCGTTACCATCTTTGTAACATCTCGGATTTTTCGAACCCGCATTCGTTTACGTTTACTCAATTCGGGAAAGTATTCGAATCTTTCTTATTAATAAAATTATGCATTTATTAGTGAAATAATTATTTTTATATTATTTTATAATTCTTTAACTTTCATTAGTGCCAAATAGCCTTTATAAACTCTTAAAATCGCTTAAAATGGCTTAAAATGCGTTTTTGGAACTTCAGGGAATAAAACTGTCAAAAGTTGAAAGTCTGGTGAAGTTGCAACTTAGCGACGCGCGAAGATGCAAGCGTTGCATCTTAGCAACACGCGAAGATGCAACCAGATCAGCAATTTTCGTATTAGATCTTCGGTTAATGCTAAACCTTTCCTAAATCAACCCTAAATCACGAAAATTGAGCAACAAGTTAACGTATCTGCTTGGGAATGATGTCTAAGTTCATACTCAGTAATTATATCAATATATCGATGAATATATGACCCGATTTCGTTTTTAATTGTTTGATTCGGTACCAAAATCGACCCGTTTCTTGTCCAACAAGTTGATTTAACCCCTATATAAACACCTCATAACTACAAACCCTAGAGTTTACTGAACCCAAGCATTTCCAGCCATCACATACCCAATACCCGACGTTTCTTGCTCGTTATTTCTCGTTTAAGTGAAGATTTGTTAGCTGCAGTTTGATTTTACTGGTTCTATCATCTTTAACCTTGATTTCCCGTTAATCTAAACGTATTCCGGGTAAGTTGTTAACTGATCAAACTCTTATTAATACTCACTTGTCGATAACCCTCAATCAATTTATGAGATTGAGGGGTATTGACGGGTCAATTAGAGTCAAACCCGTTTAAGGGCAAAATAGTCAATAACTTTGACTATCCGTTTTCTCATACTTCTGCTCGGATTCAACGTTTGGTCCAGGAGACTTTTATTCTCGTAACGTGATTTTAAGGCTACTGACCAAAACCCGACTTCCGACTTGCTGTTCGGATTCAGGTAAGTACCAGCTCACTTAAACGTTTAATTCAACATAACTAGAGTTCTACTCATCCGTTTGGATTGATTCCAGCGGCATTAAGTTCGTTTTTATTTATAGTTTCATATCACAAAGTTTCAGGTTCTGATTAGTTATCTCGTTTGGCGCGTTAGTGGATGACTCGCTTAAACCTTGCTCGTTTATTCGTAGTTATATTCACTTGCCTTTAATCTAAGATGAGTTTATCATTCCCCTATTTTACTCAGTTTTCTAAAATGTTTTAGGCACATATACGTATATCATACTATATATACACACACACACATATATATCAAAAACAACAAACGTTTAATTGTGTGTGATTAATCAAATATACTTGTTACGTGCTTACTTGTCTTTGTATGCAATTGCTTGACATATCCCCTTGGAGAGGGTTCACATATTGACCACCACCCGATTCGCTTGGCAACGGTCTTACTCTATTTATTTGTTTATAGTTGATTTACCGGCGCCCGATTCACTTGGCAATGGTTTAATCGACAACTTATTTGCTCATGGTTTGATGTCATTACCGCATTTATTATGTTTTGCTTATTTTTCTTATTTATTATATTAACATTATTTTGTTGCAAAACTTTTGACAAAACTCCATTTTCTACGCATATGCAGGTTGTTTGTATTGAAGGTTGAAGATTGGACACGTAGACAAGACCTTAGGATATAACCAAGATAATCGTTATCTGAGCTTATATTCGTGTATTTGAATTGTCTTGTTATATTTGGATATTGTGTGTATTATTTGAATAAAATAATTAATTAGATATTTTCATTCATATTTATGATAGTATCTTCGAGCTGTGAGCAATCGGATTACGCCCCGACATTTCCGCCTTAGGTTGGGGTGTGACAATCTTCTCGTTACCATCTACCTTATTTTAAAAATGAGTAATCACATCCCCCTTTTCCTATTTTTGTTTTGGGGGCATTATGTGTACTAAAAACTTTAATTATTATATCATTATACTCAAACCAATTTCATTATTTGTGTTGTTGCGACATTGCTCGATTAATTGTTGATTGCTATATGAATTATGTGTTTACTGCTTTTACGGTTGGTTGGTAGAGGTGTAAAAAAGCCGGTTTGGGACCGTTGGCAAACCGAACCGAACCGGTTTGGGTTTAAAACCGGTTTCACCTAAACCGACCAAAACCGCCTGTTTAAGGACAGGTTCCCCTTAAGATCTACGAAACCCGGTTTTAAAATGGAACCGGTTTGAGAAAAACCGGTTAAACCAGTTTATAAAATCGACGTGACCAGGTAAGCCTATCTTGCTTCTAAACTGGTTTATAAACCGAACCGGTTTGAGTCAAACCGGTTTTGACCAGCCGTTGATAAAACCGGTTCGGTTTATAACCGGCTCGGTTTAAGTTTAAAACCGGTTTTGTACACCTCTATTGGTTGGCATCTCATCCTTATAGTATGATCATACGCCGCCGGAGTAACTCGACACCGTTTGGTTCGATGTGAAATGACACTTTTATTTTATGTTGTTTATTGGTTGCGAATTCGTCCGAGTAGACATGCCCGAAATCTAGTGGCATGATCAAAAAGACACATATACTTGTTTACATTAAATGATGTTATCTACATATGCAAGGAATTGTTTATTTTCTCATTACTATTATTTTAAACTGTGGTTACTCGTTCAACATGTGTTGTTGACAAATTATTTTTACGCATACTGCAAGTTATTATATGAAGTGAAGAACTTAGTTTGGACTTTAGGCTAAAAATTATAAATAATTTAAATGTTGTATTAATTTTCTTTTTTATTTGAATTATTTGTGTACGATTGTTGTGAATAAATAATTTAGATATTGACACATATTATTATTTTTAGTGTTTTTTAGCTATGATATAAATTATATCGCGCCCTGACAAATTACGCTGTAGGTTGGGGTGCAACACACTCCGACTAGACTATATTGTTTTAACTGGGTTCACACTGATTTCAAATTAAGTGTGGCTTGGGAAATTGACGGGTGGATTGTAGAGCCACCCTTAAGTGTCGTAATTCGAGTTAAAACATGTGCGTCTATGTATTAATTCAAGGATTTGGATTACTACACTATGTTGTGTTAACGTATGTACAAATGAGGAGAAAAGGTTGCTCAAGTGTGTTCAGATGAAAAGGAACAAGAGAGTCAATGCGGGAAGTCAACAACCAAGAATTGATAAAGAAAAATGGAATTTTGAACTGGGTACGCTAGGGCTCTGCCGTAAAAAGCCACCGTAAACATACACTTTCCACCGTAAGAACTTCAGGGCTACCTAGCTTACGGTAGCCTCAGCATTTTAATGTCGGTTACAACTCGAAAAATGGGTTTTAAAGGACTTTTGGGTTCCATTCTTGGAGATTCCGAACTAGACAATTGGTGTGGGTGATTTTGGTGCCTTGGAACAATATTTTGGGTGTTTCTAATTGAAGATTAACATCATAATCTTGGATTACTTCGGATTAAACTTGGTATGATGATTTCAATTATGTGTGGCTAAAACTTCTAGTATTTCTCTTAGTTGTAAGGTTATTGCAATACTCTTTTTGTTTATTGTTCTTGCACTTGGATTGATTATCAAATCGTTTAGATTAATATAATCACGTTGTTTGTTTGATTGTTTGTAATTTGTCATATTGTTTAACCTAGTTTTATTCTATACGTTCTTGGTGTTGTTGACAATCGAGATTTAGTAGCAGAAATTAGGGTTAAGATTATATTGATTGATTACCAAGTAACGTCCTCGCGTTCTAGGAATCCGAGTACTTAGCTCTTGATTAATCACAAAAATTACACTTACACGAAATCAAGATATTATGATTTATCCATTGAACTTAAACAAAAGAGTTGCGTAATAACTGAACTCCAAGAGGAATGCTCATTTAATCAATTGTTTACAACCTTCGTTTCGTTTATTTAGTTTATAAAATCAAATCAAAACCAACTTGAGAATTATTTTTTTCTCATTTACATTTATAATAGCTAATTGTTGAGCTACTCTATTAACACATATTCCACAAACTCCTCGTGTTCGACACCCACTTAGCGCTATCTAGTTAGTTGTAATTTGTTTATTTTTGTGCGAGTCTTCGACCTCGTGTCAGAAATCCTCTGGGAAATCATACCACTAGCTGCCACTTGACAATCATTATGTCACCACAAAAATAGGCTCGGGATTTGAACTGCCAACATCGCAACACTTAACTCAAAACTATCATTATCATAATTCCCCAAAAGCGGCATAGGTGGTGATCGAACTTGAGTACCCACTAGAGAATCTAAGCCTCCTATCACTAGACCACATGTGGATATTTCTATAATTAGTTTATTTGATATAATATTTTCAATCAACAAAAAATAATAAAGTAATTGATTAATTAAAAAATATATACGATCCAATATAAATTGACTAAATCCCCACCCGCTTTCTCCAAATGGATCCATCATCACCCGATCAAATAATAATCAAAGAAATCCTCGGTTTAATCCGAGTCTACAAAACCGGCCGCTACCAAAAACTTGGCGGCACCGACACCGTTCCCGCCGGTCACGACCCTCTTTCCGGCGTCCAATTCAAAGACGTCGTTATCTCACCGGACACCCATCTCTCCGTCAGAATCTACATCCCCAAAACCCCAAACTCCAAACTCCCACTTGTAATATTCTTCCACGGTGGCGCCTTCATCATCGACACCGCCGCCTCTCCGGTCTACCACAACTTCTCAAACCTCATCTCATCGGAATCCAACGCCGTCGTGGTTTCAGTCGACTACCGGACGGCACCGGATCACCCAGTGCCAGCCTGCTTCGATGACTCATGGGAAGCTATTAAGTGGGTCGGGTTACACGCTTCCGGAAACGGGTCGGATCCATGGCTTAACGAATACCCGGATTTCGAAAACGTGGTTTTCACCGGAGACAGCGTCGGCGCCAATATCGCCCATCACATGGCAATCCGGGTCGGGTTGGAAGACCCGGACCCGGTTGGGAGAATAATAAATTTTAAGCTTAAAGGCATTATTATGCTCCACCCTTATTTTTGGGGGAAGGATCGGGTCGGAGTTGGATGATCATCCGTGGATTGCGTCAGTGAATGATATATGGATGTTTGTTAACCCGGGGACAAGTGGGTTGGATGACCCGTTGATTAACCCGGGGAAGGATCCGAGAGTGTCGGATCTTGGATGCTCCAGGGTACTTGTTTTTGTTGCTGAGAATGATTTTTTGAGGAATAGGGGTTTGTGCTATAGGGATATTTTGGTCAAAAGTGGGTGGATAGGAGATATAGAGGTCGTTGATGATAAAGGGGTAGGACATGTTTATTTTCTGTTTAGCCCTTCTGCTGAAAGTGCTTGTACTTTGCTTAGGAAAATTTGTACCTTCATCAATAACTAGATCTCATCATATGTTTCTAGGAAGATGATAAAATCTTCGTCAATCACGTTCTTTTTCATTGTTATTTTTCAATAAATTTAGGGATATGATATTCGTACACTCTTTAGTTATTTACATACCCTATATATGATCGTATAGGGGTTATACTATCGTATGGAAGCAACTTAAAAATGGGTGTGTATAAGTCAAAGGGTGTATGAATAATCAGATCCTAAATTTATATTATCAATTTGCCATCAATACTCCAGGGGCATGATAGCATGGATTTACACCGGCTCGCATGAAGCAAATGCGGCGCCATCAGCTTAATCAGCTTAATGCTGCCCTCTTATCATCGTGAAACACAAATAATAAGTTGGTCCATGTTCGTCACACTAACAACCAATCATGTCTTTTTATATTTTGATTCTTTTGTCTTTTTTATTAAATATCTAGCCTAACTTAATTAACTAACATCGTGCTAACTAAAAGGCCTGCTAGTTAAAGCCATATTACTTACTTATAGTGACTTTATGATTTAATTTAACTATCTCTTGCTAGTTAAACCCTTAATGTTATCATATCAAATCATGATATTGTGCATTTTGTGTTTTAGAAAAATATGTTGAGATGCGCCGTTTTGGGTTCCTCAATTGTCAGATGGGCCATAAATATGGGACGTTTTTAACTTTTATTATTTCTCAAAATTAAGTTTTGATTTTATTTTCTTTTATATAGGGGTGAACAAATCTGATTTCTTCTTTTAGTTAGAGCTGAACAAATCCAATTTAAATAGGGGAATAGGTTGTGTGATTTGCATAAACATCTATTTCCACTTGGATAGATGAGGTGGTTATCGTGTGCTGTGCGCTTGAACACGATAACAAAGACTTCGGGTATGAATATATGTCATGGGCTTGCATGTTATCTCATACAAATTGAACTAGAAAACTCAAAGCTTTATACTAAACACATGCCAATTTTTATCCTCTATTCGTTTATAGGAAAAATCGACATTAAATAATAATATTTATAGGACAAATTTTACTTATAAAATACATTTTTATGTTTTTTCCTTTTTGTACATGGAATAGTGGTCGAGAGTATGAAAGAATCTTTATACAAATAAATGTAATGAATTTTATCTTGCATTTTTTATTAACTTATAAAAACTATAATGTTTTAACATTCATGAAATTATATTTTTATCTGATTATTGTAATTGTGAAATGTTGACCCTAACTGGCTCGGGTCTTATTTCACAGTAATACAACTTTTCAAACAATACCTAAACATGTAACTATAATCAAAGCATTACCTCTATATATTTAGATTTAATACATTTATTTTAGACTCTCGTTTAACATATAGAAATAGTTTCATTTTTTCTTTGAACCGCAAACTTTCATTTAAAGAGCCAACACCCTTCCTAACCAGGCGATAGCGAGGGCCTAAAAAACACACCAAAACCAGATTACAAAGGCATAAATTTGCATCTATCCCAATAATCTAAATTCAAACATTTGTTTATATTTTTAATCTACAAATAGCTTAAGACTTTAATGTCTCCAAGGATGTTATCGATTTTTAAAGGCTTATTTTCGAAAATCGACTTGTTGCAAGCCTCTCATATACACCAAACAACCACCATAATAATCGAATGGATCATTTTTGTTTTATGCTCTATTTTTGGTACCTGTATTAATACCGTAAGAACTTCACTTACCGACCCAATGTTAACGGGCTGAATATAGCACCACACACCGATTAAGAAACAGTTATTGTTTATTAATCAGAGTTACAGAAAACATGACTATAAATTATTAAGGGGGTGTTTGGGAGCTTATTTTTATCAACTTATATTAACTTTTTGTAAAAGAATAAGATGTTTGGGATTGCTTTTAGTATAAAAGGAAAAGGCTATAAGAAGATTTCATAAGGAATCCAAAAACCGCTAAATATTTTTGTATTACATATGTCAAAGTAAATAATCTTGAGATTTACGAGAGTTGAAGCGCATAATCCAACCATGTCTACTTTGTGCTCTAATCAGATTTTTTCAACTCATGTTCTTGATCAAGTCTTATGCATAGTGCCTGTAGGTTAAGTTGTTGGAAATTGTGGACCGTTTAGGTTAAGTCAACACAACCGATCGAGCTATGATCTGAGAGAGTTACACCTAGAGTAACGAGCATAACACCCTTTTAACTAGTTAACCGGTATTGACTATTAATAACGAGATTATAATGGATCGGGCTAATGGCAAGAGATGGGCTTTTATGGACTTGGGGGCCCGGTTAAAGTAACTAGTATATTATTATCTATTTACTGAAAACTTAATGAATCAAGAGATTAACCTAGCCACCAAAGCTCTCCATCTCTTGTGTTACACTACCACCGTCGCCGGCCAACCCCCTGCCTGCTAGAGAACCACCGCCGCTGTCGTTGTCTCGTGCCGCCGCTGCTGCTAGCCACCACTGCTGCCAGCTGCCTCCGCGCACTGCCACCATCGGGCCTCGTTTGATAACGTCACCTAGCAAAGCTTTTTATCCCTTGGTGTCTCAACCGGTCAATCATTAACCGTGGTATGATTTTATCTCATCGGTAGTTAATATATAAATTGTATATTTCTTTTACTATGCTTGTATTGTTTGTAACCGGATCCTGTGGGGTTTTATTTTGGTGTTGATTACTCATTTTATTCCGCTGCGTTTTGCATTAATTAACCAGATTAATTAATTTACTAATAATTATCGAACTCTTTTTTGATAATAAGTTTGACTGATCACAACTGATACCCAACAGTGGTATCAGAGCCATGGTTACAACGTACGAGTCGGTACCGGGCTTTTAACCGGAATTAGCACACAAACTTTAACTGGTTTTAAAGTTTCTAATCTAACTGATTTTTAGGGAAACTTTATATTTTTGGTCAAAATTTTATTTGTTTTGTCTGATCAAAAGCTTGTCCGATTAATTGTGTAATTGTTATAAAATATGTAAATCTGGCCCGACCTTGTTTTGTGGTTGCTTGTGTTGATTTGGTTTTTGGCTTTGGCCATATTGATGGTTCAAATTTGTAATAGTTATGGTTTTCCTTTATTGTATTTATTTTGTAAATATTGTATTTCTTTTATAAATAATGTAATAAACGAAGACCCAAAGACAAAGACCAACGAAGCTGAACAGGAATCATGAAGTCAGTGGGAGTTGCTTAAGACGATGATTGGATGCGCTCAAGTCCATCCTTGTGGTTGGTTTTGTTTTGTGATCCCATGACCCATTCGGTCTTGCTAATAGGCTCTAGCAAGATTGAACAAATTTTGACCATATAAATTTACATATTTTTCTTGCTTTTGTGGTTGCTTTTATTTTCTAATAGTTGTATCATAACCGATCTCATACCAATATTTTAAAAGGAGTTTTAAAATATTAAAACAGTCATATTAAAACAAGTTCTAAAAAGAGTTTTATAACTTTGCAAATTTTGTTTTAAAACAAATAATAACCAATTATGTTTTTATGAATTAAACTAAATTTAATTTTCAAAATCTTATAGCTTAATAGATTTTCTATTAACTTAAAACTGGTTATATATACCGCAACAAACTTAGTTTTAATAGGTTGTTAAAACCAAGTGTCCTGAGAGATGAAATGGTTCATCACATTTTCCCGATTAAATACAGTAAAATTGGATTTTGCTCTATTTGGTAAATATTAAAACTGAATCCCAATTTTTTAAATCAATAGTAAAATTGGATTTTGCTACACTTGGGACATACTTCGAAACTTAAAGTATTTTGAGCCACATCACCGCACTTGATTTGAAGCCTATCCCTTCAAGGTGCAATGGTTTTGTTGACACATCCGGCCCTTTCACAAGTAGATGCACTAGGGCGATTATTACTTTACTCTTCTCTTACATGCCATAGCCGTCTTGAGACTAAGGTGGGCATAGATGAGGCTAAACGTATCTAATTAGACAATTGTTGTCTTAAAAGTCCTCATACCCGAGAGTTATCCACAATTGACAATCGTTGTCAGTCTGTCTAACCACTTACTAATGTTGTGTTCTACAGCTGCCACAGTGTTGTAAAACTCGGCCTAGGCGGTTCTTCTCCAAGGTAAAAAAACTCGGAATCAGCCCTAGACGGTTCAACTCGGTCCTAGGCGGCTCTACTCGGCCTAGGTGGTCCAAATCGGTCTTAACAAAATTTTGACTTTTATTAAAAAAAACCAATTTTTCTAAGAGTCCACCATTGTTTTTTTTTTTCCTTTTCATGCTAAGACGCAACCTAATTTCAGTTTTAAACTTGCAACCACCATTGTTATCATTCGATTCGAAGTTCTAAACTCGCAAAGCTCTTATTTAAGTCGATTGAGGCACGTCTTTCATCAATTGAGGCATGTTCTTGAACTAATATGTAAGTATTGTTAATTGTTTTTATATTTTCCGTTTACGTTTTGTAGAATACTTAGTAAACTTTTGATATTTGGCATATATATAATCTCGACAACTTAATTTCTTTATAAAACACCATGTCCGAGTACTCCACGAGTACACCCTGCCTAGATCGAGTACTCGCAACTCACTAGTTGACCGTCCTAGGAGCGCCTAGCGACTTTTGCAACCTTTCTAACTGGAAGCCAGATTCTCAAAATTCCTAATCTTTTCTTTTAATTGGGTCATTAATAAAAGGAATTAAATCATCAAAAATACTAATAATTTATCTTTTGCTTATTGAATAGATGTCAACTGATAAGAATTCCTCATTCGTTCTCAAGACCATACTTGAGAATGAAAAGTTGAATGGCACCACAATCTAAGACTTGTTCTCATAATGGCAAAGAAGCTCTATGTTCTCGATTGGACCAGTTCCAATCGAGCCTGAAAACGCTACAGCTGTTCCAGATGAACTCTTGAAAAGCCTAATGAGGACTCTGTAAAGTCGTCTGTATTATTCTAGCCACCATGTCTTCTGTGCATACTAAGGGCTTGCAAGATTTAGGTTCCTATGAGATGCTTGAGCAACTTAAAGGCATGTTCCATAAACAAGCCCGTCAAGAGCGCTTTGACACCATGAAACAGCTAATTAGCTGTAGAATGGAACATGGATTTTCTGTTAGTGCGCATGTCGTCAAGGTGAAAGTGTACACGGACCAACTAAAGAAACTTGATTATCCCTTGTCAGATGAAATGGCAGCGGACTTCATCTTGAACTCTCTCCCCAGCTCCTATGACCAGTTTGTAATGAATTTCAATATGAATGCCTGGGTGAAGACAATGTCAGAGCTTCATGGAATGCTCAAAACGGCTGAGATTGGGTTAATTTTATGGCCTAGGCGTGTGACTCTTAGTTGGTACCTGTTTTGTAAATATGTCAGAGTTATGGGTTAATTTTAGGGGAAGACTTTAAGTTATTAAAATGTAAATTTACATCGAAAATTTACTTGGGAATTAAATACCCAAGCATTTGTTTACAAAATATTTTTATATTACAAGTATTTCATTAATCAAAATTGAGCCATCTTATATGCGAGCTTCTATTTCCTTTGATGACTCTAATCCTTGCTAAGCTACTTGAACTTAGTTACCTGCAATGTGGGGATAAAATACGTCAACTATGTGCTGGTGAAACGTTTGACTCTAAAAGCATTTAAACAACAATCATAATACAAATATAGTTTTCTTGACAAGCTCAGCGAAAATATTTCTATTCCCGGTATTTGTAACACTGCCATACACACACACAAGTTTCTCCGAGCCACGTAGCCCATACCGTAGAACTTGTTATGACTGTCAACCCGCAGCCACGTAGCCTTTGAATGTTAGGTTAAAAGTTATGTTTGGATCCAAACACATGTGTATTCGGTTTGAGTTGCTTTCATTCTCTAATTTGTAATATAACGTTTTAGAGATCACGTAATCTCATGTAAACGTTTGACTGACTCTTTAAGATAAACAACCCGTTTATCTTATAGAGTATAAATCTGTTTTGACTGTTTGTAAAGGTTTAATATATTCACCTGTACCCGTCGGTGTGTTTGTTTAAACCTTCTTGAATGAATGTGAATGATATTAACCTATAAATAAATAGGTTTGTATGATTACCTTGATGGTGTTTCCTAATTAGACTGCAGACCTTAAGTCTGGTTTTAACCTTGATTAGGTTTGTGAATGTTTGCATTTGAAATCATATCTGTTTTTATGTGATGTTTGATATAGCATGCTTTGGCCTAATAGGTTCTAACACGTTGGTAAGTTTCTTCAGGTAAGTAAATGGGTCCCGCGGTTGATTGGGATTTGTACAATTTACTTTCCTTAGGCAAGAAACTCAATATTAGTGATGCCCCTCTTCCAGTTACTACATGCCCGTCAAAATATAATTTTGTGTAACATTACTTCTTGTAGAAGTAACGTTTATTGAAAACCTTTGTGAATGCTTTAAAAATATTTTCAAGGTTAAAAGACCATCACCTTGACTGAGACTAAGCAGTCACAGCGATCGGGGACGCTTCCCTATGCTAAGTGTGTGAGAATCAGGGTGACTTTTGGGATGAAATGGTTCAAACCCGTCACTCCCCTTTTATAGCCAAAATTTGGCTTCTTCGAGTAGCACGAAGGACGAAATGCATGCTCGTTCGCATCGCGCGAACCGTGCCACATGTTGACACGTGGCCTGTACAATCGTGCCACATGTTGACACGTGGTTGTACACGTGTACCCGATTACTTAGCAAGGTTTCACGTAGCGCGAACTAGCCTTATCTTGGGTTTTGTGCTTGACAACTTCGCGTCGCACGAAGGAAACTTAACTTAATACTTCACGTAGCACGAAGGAACGAAAATCCAAATTTTCGTTTGAAGTCCCTGATCTTTTGAATATTGGCAATTTTGAACAATTCTTATGTTTGAAATTTTCGAGGTGTTACGGAGATGAATATGCCAAATAAAACTAATCAAGTTCTAATGATTAGATCTGCCAGTGTCAAGAAGCCCAAACCCAAGAACCGGGGTCATAATGGTAAAGTCAAGAAAATGGTTACCGTTGATGCTAAGTCTGCCACCAACACTAACAAGAATGTTGCAAAGATACCACCGACGCCTCCCGAGGAACTCCAATGCTACAAATGCAACAAAATGGGACACTGGAAATTGTCCTGACTGTCTTGCTGTGCTGAAGAAACAGAGGTCCAATGGTTAAGGCTCCTCTAAAGGTATTTCTATTTACGTAATTGAACTTTTTACTATTTCCACCAACACATGGGTATTTGATACTGGATGTGGTTACCACATCCTTAATGTCTTGCCAAAACCTGAAAACAGGATGAAACTGAAACAAGGCGACATGGAACTCATCCCTCGGTGATGGGAAGAGAGTTCCAGTTCTTGCGACTGGATCACATCGTTTTGTTTGTCCATCTATCCTTGTAGTTACTTTGAATAACTATTTGTTTGCACCTGGATTGCCCAGAAACATTATTTCAGTTTCATTACTTTTTAAACAAGGATTTAACTACGCTTTTAATGGTGTTACTATTTCTACATACTTGAATAATGTCTTTTTTTTAAAGCTAAACCTTGAAATGGTATTTATGAGATTAATGTTCAAAAACAATAACGTATATAATCCTTCAAAAACGTATCAGATCTTGCATCAATGATACATTTCTATGGCATTCCCAACTTGGTCACATAAGCAAGGCACGACTTATGAGACTCCAATCCAAAGGGATTCTTGAATCCACATGACCGGACTCTTTTGACGACTGCGAATCTTGCATAGCTGGCAAACTCGCCAAAGACTCCTTCACCCATATAAATGAACGAGCAAATGATCTGCTATGACTCATACACACTGCTGTTTGCAACCTTTTCAGAACGATACATCATTTCTTTTATTGACGATTACAGTCGATATGCTTATATCTATCTTATGAAAAACAAGTATGAAACCTTTGTAAGGTTCAAAGAGTTTCAAAACGAAGTAGAAAACCGACTCGGTAAAATGATTAAAATACTTTGATCAGATCGAGGTGGAGAATATCTCAGCTAGGAGTTCATCAATCATTTAAAAGAGCATGGAAATGTTTCACAGCTTACTCCACCCGGCACTCCCCAACATAATGGCGTGAGCGAGAGGAGAAATCGAACCTTGCTAAACATGGTCCAATCGATTATGTATAGAACTAACTCGCCTCATTCCTTTTGGAGCTTTTCCCTTATAACCGCCGCCAACATTGTCAATCTAGCTCTGTCTAAAATGGTAAACAAAACCCCATATTAGATATGGCATGAGCGTAAACCCAATTTGTGTTACTGATATAATGATAAATATATATGTTTCCCTTGTATTTTTATATAGTATTTTATTGGTTTTTAATTAGTTTTAATTTAGAATTTGTATACTACTAACCTTTTAATGTTTTGTAGGTTTTGGTCGTTAAAAATGGGTGAAAAGAAGAAGAAACGAGAAGGAAACGAGCTAAAACGAAGAACCGGTTGAACCAGGAAGAGCCCGGTCCAACCGACACGAGAACCGGAGGGTTTTCTCCTTCACGCGTCGCGTGGCCACCCAAGGGAGAGCTCACCGCGCAGTGCGGCACCCTTGTTTTTCCCCATGCTACGTGGCAATAACCCTGTCCCTCGTCGCGTGACGCGACGAGGCTTATATTCTAGAGTATTCCGGGTTTTGGGCCTTTAGTCACTAAATAAATATCATTAACCTTAACCTGGGGGAGAACATACGATAATCAGCCACTGTGGACGAAATTTTAGCACAATATTGAAGGTTTTTGAAGCATTGGAAGGCTCGGAATCATACGGTGAAGCGCCTATCATTCAAGACCGAAGACTACGGGTTTTATCGCCTTTAATCTATTGTTCTTTACTGTTTTTCACCATGAATTCCAACGTTCTTATTTTGTTTGATTTAATAATACTTGGCTAAAACTTTTAAGACCGCCTAGGCTTGTGATGAACCATTATGATGCTTGATTTTATTTCGGATTATGTTTGATTATGGTTTATGAACTAGTATAAGTTTTATTTTTTTTATTTGATGCATATGTGTGCTTAGTTTTATTTGGTGAATTATATTACTTCATAGAGTCTTTGGTGAATGTTTGTCATATAATAGGATTCTGTTAACTCATTTACTGTGTGTTCTTGACTAGCTTGTGATTGATTTATAATACGATCACAGAAACAATATCATTAATCAAATAAATAAAAGTGTGTTGCTCACCTAAAAGGCTGTAAGATGATAGTTTAATTGGTAGGCCTTGGTTGATTAAGATTGATAGATTTAGTTATTCGTAAGGAGACTGTGTAGGTTTGATTTTTCAGCTTTCTCTATTAATATCGAATGAATTTATTAAGCTGCCTTTGATTTCTGCGATGTAAGGTAGGATTTCGTATGAAGGTACTCGTTCATAATTAACTAGATAATCGTAAGGAAGTTTAATATATAAAACCGGTGTTCTTGAGAATTTAATAGAAATCTATAGGTGTCTTCTTGAGAAGGGTCAGGGGTCATGTTCGGGTTTTCTTTTAAATGACTATTTTATGATCCCAGTTCCATAACAAAGCATTTTCCGATTATTTGATAACTAAACTTTGGGATTCTAACTTAGATGGTTTTTCATCGTCATCAGATTTCAAATTAACTGAGTTATCTTTTGTTTATTTCATTTGTTTTTCTTAACTAGTTTAAAATTAGTTATTATTAACCCCCCCTTAAAATAATAATTAAATAGTCCTGTCAGTCAGTCGAGTCTAATTAGTTAATTTGCGTAGTTTAAAGAGTCACGTGGGTTTGATATCCGGACTTACTTAGTTGTACCAGAGTCGGTCATTACCCTTTCCGGTTAGTAGTTTCTGTTAAGTTAAGAGTCTATAATTATTACTTTGTGTCTAGATTAGCATAATTTTAGTTAATAATTATATAACTACTTTTAGCGCATCAAGTGTTTTAGCGCCGTTGCCGGGGACTCTTGGCGATTGCGTTTATTAGCTTTGATTAGACTTACTTGCTATATTCGTGCTATTTGTATTGTTTTTGTTTTAAGTCATAGGAGTTTAATTTTAAGTTTAGTTTAGTTTATTTTATTTTTATTTTTAGTTTTATTTTAGGGTTTTATAGAGTCTACTCATTTGGTCTTGTGTGTTTTTCAGGTTTATGCCACATCTTTGATCACAAGGACCACCATCGGGAAATCTTGGACCTACTCCATTGAAGGCCGAGTCCAGTTCATCATCAATTTCAGATTCACCACTTTCAGAGAAACATCCCGTCAATATTGATTCCACACCAAAGTCATCACCCCAAAGTTCACCTCTATCAAGTCCTCGAAGTATTCCAGATAATTAAATGGCCGATAACAACAGAACCATTTACCAACAAGCATTAGAGGGTTTAACCGGAAATCACTCACCCATCATCATTCTCGAAATTAATAACCCGAAGTCACGGAAGATTCCAGCGTGATGTGATTAATGGTGTTAAGAGTTGTTGTTGATTCACACAAGACCGTGGTTTAAATTTATAAAAATAATTTCTACTAAGAAAATTAATAATTAAAGGTTATTATCTTAAATCAAGAATTCACGCCATTCTTTCTTGATGATTATCATGATGAATATGTGATAAACTTGCTTTAATAATATATGATAGAATAACCCTCATTTCTAAGTGAATTACCCTATGACAATTAAGAAAGTAGAATGCATATCTTCATGTCTACCACGAAAATGTCAATTTAAGTAAGTAAGTAGTTGTAGTGAAGTATTAAGATTAGGATTGACTTCGATTTCTCAAATACTAACAACTTCGGGTGGTTATAGTTTATTCACACAACCTCCTCTTGGTTGATTTAAGTATATTATAATTACGCATTCCTTTAACATATGACTTTTTTAACTAGCATGATAGGCTAATCAATCGTGTTAAAAATTTTATTTCAGAATTACCAAAACTAGATAAATCGATCATAGCTTGTATCTCATCATTTCTAAGTACAATACAAGGATGCATGTTTTGGATAAAATATCAATATATTCTTTTTAGCATTTCTAGTTTCCAAGAATATGAATGAATCATGAATGAGTGTTAATCATCAATCTTGAATAATGAATTATGATAAACAAACATATCTCATCAAAGGATAATTGCAAGATAACCATGTACTTCACAAAAACTAACTCATATATTCAATATAATCATCAATTAGAACAAAGCTTTCTTATAAATTTTAGATGGTAAATGGAGGTTTAGCTCATAATGAGCATGATAATGAACATCAAGAGAGTGAAGATAACAAACACATGATTAAACTAGAACAATGCACATTGCACTCCTATTTATAGGCTGTCTGGAGAGTCAGGCATGCCCCCGTACTTCCTGGAGCACACCGGCGTGTCCAGGTGTCCAGGTGCATTAATTTTTCTGTCAGATCGTACAAGCTGACTCACCACGCCGGCGTGCTTCATGGGGCACGCCCCCGTGTTTTTGGTGTCAGCCATATATTTTTTTTGTCTTTTTTGAAAGGTGACCACGCCTGCGTGCTTCCTGAAGCACGCCCCCGTGTCCAGCTGGCACCAAATTGTCTTTCTCTATCAGGATTTTGTCTTTTCTTGCATAGAGAAACATGCGGGTGTGCTGCTTGAAACATGGGGGTGCGTTGAGCTGCTTTCTTTGATTTCTTTGTTTTTCTTCGTGTTTCTTACTTGTTTCTTCGTTTGAGGTTGGAATATACCTGAAAATAGAAATTAACGCAATAAGTGATTATTTGAATAAGATAATATGATAAATATGCAGTTTTCGAGATTATTTGATGCGTAAAAGATGTATATTTTTATATACATCAAACAACTTGTGTAAGGCCCCGAACCCGGTGGCCCTATTTTCGTGTCGGATTTACTCATAAACACAGTTCTTCAAATCAGAGTTTATTAAAACTTTACGCGGAAAATAAAACTTTCATAAAACATTACATATCGATTCATAATCATGTCTTAAAACATTCCTCTTGTCTTTCAAAATCAAAACATAACTTATAAAACATATCAGATCTTCAGATGCCAGGCTTTAGTCTTCTGCCATGTGTCCTCCACTCAAGCCAGCTGTCTCATCCTACTCACCTGCGTGCATACTAAAAGTCAGCTACGCTGAGTGAGTTCTAGTTAATCATACAATATCATACAATACCTTCTTACATACATACGTACTTAACCTCATAACTTTCTTTCATACACACATAAGTACTCATACCTTCATTCTTACTTACATACTTTCTTTCTTACTTACATACTTTCTTTCTTACTTACATACTTGCTACCATACATACATACATATCTACAATCACTAACCTCAGTCTACCGAGAGTACGTTCATAGTTCACCGTCTATACCTGTACTCAAGGTCGTGAACACGTACAAAGGTCCGCAGTCCTTACCTATGTTCACCCTTTATGGTACGTGCAAGGTCCGCAGTCCTTCCCTATACCATCCTACATCCACAACACGTACAAGGTCCACAGTCCTCCCCTATGTTGCAACCTAAACCATAGCACGTACGAGGTCCGCAGTCCTCCCCTATGCTACCACAATACAACTACAGCACGTATAAGGTCCACAGTCCTTTCCTATGCTGATGCCTATCTATAATACGTATAAGGTCCGCAGTCCTTAACTGCGTTGTCGTCTATTATCTGTAACACGTATAAGGCCCACCGTCCCTATCTACGTTTACATCTATCATCTACTTTACGTATAAGGCCCGCAGTCCTTAACTACGTTTACATCTATCATCTACTTTACGTATAAGGCCCGCAGTCCTTAACTACGCCATCACCAGCCGAGTCTATGTCCGACAAAAGCTAGAGGGATTTGCCATCCTAACTTACTATGTCGAACGTAGAACTCACATACCATTCGTGTACCTGTATACACCTACTTCACATATACAATAATTACATCATAGCATAAGAACACCCTAGGCGTTCTTTACATCATTCATTTAACAACCATACCTCTTGTCGATACGTGCAATATCCGAAGATCGTTCATGCCCCGACAAGTATTCATTTGAAATATTCATACATCTTCGATATATAATATTCGTACCTTTATTTTTAACCTGACAGTACGCGCAATATCCGAAGATCGTTCGCGTACCGACAAACAATCATTCATACATATCATACTTACCATATTTATAACGTTACAACCTGACAGTACGTGCAATATCCGAAGATCGTTCACGTACCATCAAGCAATCATTCGTACATATCACATATATCATACACTTATCACTTAGGATAAATGTATTAACAACACATCGAGTATGCACACAGCCCCGAAAACATAACAAGGAATGGGGCTAGAAACTCACCTGAATACTGTTATGCTCTCCGTTAATAGTTATTCCCCTCTTGAGCTGTGCACGGCTAACTGTATAATATTTACACGTATCAATTAGCTACTACTACTTATGTTGCGTTTCTATCTTTATATGACCCACAACGAACGGGGGTCCGGGGGCAGCGCCCCTGGCAGCGGGGTTCTAGGGGCGGCAGCCCCTAGCGGGGTCCAAGGGGCAGAGCCCCTGGCTGGGGTTAAGCTGCCAGGTCAGCTTGGAAAAATTTTATTTTCGATAACTGTCTTAACACATTTTCCATTAGGTTTTTAATTTATTTTCTAAACGGACTTGGCTTCAGGCGAAGTTAAACCTCGGGCGAACTTGGCTTCAGGCGAAGTTAAACCTTAGGCGAACTTGGCTTCAGGCGAAGTTAAACCTTAGGCGAACTTGGCTTCAGGCGAAGTTAAACCTTAGGCGAACTTGGCTTCAGGCGAAGTTAAACCTTAGGCGAACTTGGCTTCAGGCGAAGTTAAACCTTAGGCGAACTTGGCTTCAGGCGAAGTTAAACCTTAGGCGAACCTGGCTTCAGGCGAAGTTATCCTTAGGCGAACTTGGCTTCAGGCGAAGTTATCCTTAGGCGAACTTGGCCGTAGGCGAAGTTATCCTTAGGCGAAGTTACGCTTGAAGGCGAAGTTACGCTTGAAGGCGAAGTTCATCAGGCGAACTTAATCTTGCAGGCGAAGTTGTCGCGCTGCAGATCTGTTTGCCCATAACTCCTTCGTTTCTTAGCCAAATAACTCGATTTTGGTACCCACGGAACCGTATGATCGGTGCCTACAAATCCCAACCATCAAATCGGCCTAAAATCGACGTTTTAGGGGTCCGATTTGGGCAGTTTGGGTTTCGGGTCCGGTTAACCCATCCAATCCTAACCATTTTCAGTAATATTAACTTTGTTGGATTTGTTCTTACCTTACCAACTCAGATCTATCAAAAAAATCTCGGGTCTCGGCTTCGAATCTTGATCGGTTAGAATGTGTGTGTTTTGAGGGTGTAAGGAGTGTGTGTTAGGGAGTTTGGTGAGAAATGAGATATTTTGGGATTTTGGGGGTATTTATATCCCTGAAATCCCATTCTCATTTAACCTATCTCAATTAACCCAAGTCCATAACCCACTTCCATTACCCGACACTAGCCCGACCCATACCAACTCCTATTCTTTTATTTATTTCCTGATAACCCGAGTAAACTTCCCATCTATTAATAAGTAATATAATTAATATTACCTTTGAAATTTCGGGATGTTACAAGTCTTCCCTCCTTAAAGAGGTTTCGTCCCCGAAACCTAACTTATTCCCTATAAAAGGAAAACTTCTTACATTTACACGTTTTATAGAATTGCCTTCGCTTTCTGAGTTACCCTTCCTACTTCCGACTTTACAGCCATCGAATGGTGGTCATGTGTTTTAGCTATTTAAGGTAGCTTGTCCATGAGACCCTCGATGCACCAAGACTCATCTCATCCTTCTAAGGGTTTCGATTAGTACTTTTAACACTATTGTCTAAAACAACATTTCACCATAACATAATAATCATTCTTAACCAAACTCAAAATAATTACACGCCACAGATAAACATAAGTTTTAAACCTTAACACAAAACAAGTTCTTAAGCAAATGTAATTTAATAAAACCATTGCATGAGCAATTATTCCTTCATCAGGTGTTCCTCTCTGCAGTTTCCCAAAGTCTTCATCCTTTCGCACCTACCGCCCCTGATTCCTTGCAATCCCTAGCCATGTGGTCAGCTTTTCCGCATTTGAAGCACTTTGGACGATCAGGGCATTCTCGAGAATAATGCCCACTCTTTCCACACCGATAGCACCTGTCTGTCCCAGTCTTGCATTCTCCCAGGTGCACTTGCCCACACGTCTTACATGCATCCTTGTTCCCAACCTTGGCCTTCCTCTCATCAGTTGTTGTCACCATCTCGCCAGACCGCTTAGCAGAGGTAGCCCATTTCTTCTCCTTCTTTTCCCCCACCACCACATCATCCTCAGCCAGGTCAGCATAAACCACTTCTGCAAGTTCAACAGCAGAGTCAAAAGTAGCAGGTTTATTTGCCCTGACCAACATGCGGACTTTTTGTGGCAATCCCCTCACATAACATTTGATTCTTTTGACCTCAGTGTCAACCATATCAGGCACCAATCTAGATAGTCGGCTGAATTCAGTAGTATACTCACGATGCGTCATCATACCGGCCTTCAAATTCAGGAACTTCATCTCCGTCCTTTCAACCTCTGCATCTGCACAGAACTTCTTCATCACCAACTCTTTCAGATCGTCCCATCTCAACGCCTTGATCTCATCCCTAGTCTTTCTCTGCTCCACACTTTCCCACCAATACATAGCTTCTTCCACAAATGACTGAGTAGCGTAACCCACAGCTTGGTCGGGACGGCATTCGCTAATGCGGATAACCTTGTCCATAGTGGTTATCCATTGGAGAGTAGCGATTGCGTCTCCCAACCCAGTCAGCTTCGGCGGGTCGCATCCTTTGAAGGACTTATAGCTGCACCCACCTTGTCCTCTTCTCCTATCATCGACTTTCACAGACTTATCCTCGCTCGAGGCCCCTCTTTCTCCTTCCCCAACCTCCTTACCATCACCCCCTGCCCCTTCAGCAGTTCGCTCTCGGCTTCCAGCAGATCCTTCGGGATTCAGGTTCTTCACAGCAGCAACTACAGCTTGAACAATGGCTGCTTGAACTGCAGGGCTAAGTTGAACTTCTTCATTGTTGTTCTGGTCTCCTCCAGCTGCGCTTCCTTCATCTTCGGTGTGGGAAGCTTCTTCTACCGAGGGTTGCCGGACAAGACGAGGCCTGCCACGACGTCCTGTGCGACCCCCAGTTCCCACAAATTCTCCAGCTCCAGCCATCCGTATTCTTAAAGGGACAACACAAACATCATCACGCAAGGAACTATTTAGTACAAGGATAGCAAGGCTAACAGGTAATAACAGTGGCCAGTTGTGACTAGCTGATCACGTTGCTTTCCGTGTCCTATACACTTCCCTTTATGAGTCTATTTGTGCTAGTTCTACTTAAGCAGTTAGTCAAATCAACAATCAATTATTCCTATCCCTTTTGTTCACATACCCTTTTCATTCTCATTAACATATGTCATTTAATCATACACTTTACCTTTACTGATCTTGCTTGAGCGACACATGGCATTCTTGAACTGGCATCTTCTTTCCTTTCTTACTTAAATCCCATTTTCTGTTCGAGTCTAAGCATGTAGGATGCTTAAATCTCTCGAACTTATGCTCTGATACCAACTTGTTAGGCCCCGAAACCGGTGGCCCTATTTTCGCGTCGGATTTACTCATAAACACAGTTCTTCAAATCAGAGTTTATTAAAACTTTACGCGGAAAATAAAACTTTCATAAAACATTACATATCGATTCATAATCATGTCTTAAAACATTCCTCTTGTCTTTCAAAATCAAAACATAACTTATAAAACATATCAGATCTTCAGATGCCAGGCTTTAGTCTTCTGCCATGTGTCCTCCACTCAAGCCAGCTGTCTCATCCTACTCACCTGCGTGCATACTAAAAGTCAGCTACGCTGAGTGAGTTCTAGTTAATCATACAATATCATACAATACCTTCTTACATACATACGTACTTAACCTCATAACTTTCTTTCATACACACATAAGTACTCATACCTTCATTCTTACTTACATACTTTCTTTCTTACTTACATACTTTCTTTCTTACTTACATACTTGCTACCATACATACATACATATCTACAATCACTAACCTCAGTCTACCGAGAGTACGTTCATAGTTCACCGTCTATACCTGTACTCAAGGTCGTGAACACGTACAAAGGTCCGCAGTCCTTACCTATGTTCACCCTTTATGGTACGTGCAAGGTCCGCAGTCCTTCCCTATACCATCCTACATCCACAACACGTACAAGGTCCACAGTCCTCCCCTATGTTGCAACCTAAACCATAGCACGTACGAGGTCCGCAGTCCTCCCCTATGCTACCACAATACAACTACAGCACGTATAAGGTCCACAGTCCTTTCCTATGCTGATGCCTATCTATAATACGTATAAGGTCCGCAGTCCTTAACTGCGTTGTCGTCTATTATCTGTAACACGTATAAGGCCCACCGTCCCTATCTACGTTTACATCTATCATCTACTTTACGTATAAGGCCCGCAGTCCTTAACTACGTTTACATCTATCATCTACTTTACGTATAAGGCCCGCAGTCCTTAACTACGCCATCACCAGCCGAGTCTATGTCCGACAAAAGCTAGAGGGATTTGCCATCCTAACTTACTATGTCGAACGTAGAACTCACATACCATTCGTGTACCTGTATACACCTACTTCACATATACAATAATTACATCATAGCATAAGAACACCCTAGGCGTTCTTTACATCATTCATTTAACAACCATACCTCTTGTCGATACGTGCAATATCCGAAGATCGTTCATGCCCCGACAAGTATTCATTTGAAATATTCATACATCTTCGATATATAATATTCGTACCTTTATTTTTAACCTGACAGTACGCGCAATATCCGAAGATCGTTCGCGTACCGACAAACAATCATTCATACATATCATACTTACCATATTTATAACGTTACAACCTGACAGTACGTGCAATATCCGAAGATCGTTCACGTACCATCAAGCAATCATTCGTACATATCACATATATCATACACTTATCACTTAGGATAAATGTATTAACAACACATCGAGTATGCACACAGCCCCGAAAACATAACAAGGAATGGGGCTAGAAACTCACCTGAATACTGTTACGCTCTCCGTTAATAGTTATTCCCCTCTTGAGCTGTGCACGGCTAACTGTATAATATTTACACGTATCAATTAGCTACTACTACTTATGTTGCGTTTCTATCTTTATATGACCCACAACGAACGGGGGTCCGGGGGCAGCGCCCCTGGCAGCGGGGTTCTAGGGGCGGCAGCCCCTAGCGGGGTCCAAGGGGCAGAGCCCCTGGCTGGGGTTAAGCTGCCAGGTCAGCTTGGAAAAATTTTATTTTCGATAACTGTCTTAACACATTTTCCATTAGGTTTTTAATTTATTTTCTAAACGGACTTGGCTTCAGGCGAAGTTAAACCTCGGGCGAACTTGGCTTCAGGCGAAGTTAAACCTTAGGCGAACTTGGCTTCAGGCGAAGTTAAACCTTAGGCGAACTTGGCTTCAGGCGAAGTTATCCTTAGGCGAACTTGGCTTCAGGCGAAGTTATCCTTAGGCGAACTTGGCCGTAGGCGAAGTTATCCTTAGGCGAAGTTACGCTTGAAGGCGAAGTTACGCTTGAAGGCGAAGTTCACCAGGCGAACTTAATCTTGCAGGCGAAGTTGTCGCGCTGCAGATCTGTTTGCCCATAAATCCTTCGTTTCTTAGCCAAATAACTCGATTTTGGTACCCACGGAACCGTATGATCGGTGCCTACAAATGCCAACCATCAAATCGGCCTAAAATCGACGTTTTAGGGGTCCGATTTGGGCAGTTTGGGTTTCGGGTCCGGTTAACCCATCCAATCCTAACCATTTTCAGTAATATTAACTTTGTTGGATTTGTTCTTACCTTACCAACTCAGATCTATCAACAAAATCTCGGGTCTCGGCTTCGAATCTTGATCGGTTAGAATGTGTGTGTTTTGAGGGTGTAAGGAGTGTGTGTTAGGGAGTTTGGTGAGAAATGAGATATTTTGGGATTTTGGGGGTATTTATATCCCTGAAATCCCATTCTCATTTAACCTATCTCAATTAACCCAAGTCCATAACCCACTTCCATTACCCGACACTAGCCCGACCCATACCAACTCCTATTCTTTTATTTATTTCCTGATAACCCGAGTAAACTTCCCATCTATTAATAAGTAATATAATTAATATTACCTTTGAAATTTCGGGATGTTACAACTTGGACACATTTGTTTTCCACAAAAAGCAACACATTTCCTATCCTTCGATCTTTATTGAAATGTTTAGCAATCAATTTGGCACCACTGTGAAATGCATTCGGTCGGATAATGCTTTTGAAATAGGGACTGTGTTAGTTTATCGTGCTTACTTATTGAGTAAAGGCATTATTCATCAGAATACTTGTGTAGCTGTCCCTCAACAAAATGGTATTGTTAAACGAAAGCATAAACATTTGCTTGAGACTTCGAGAGCTCTAATGTTTCAATCTAAACTTCCTATTCAGTTTTGGGGTGACTGTTTTAACTGCAACACATTTGATCAATTGGTTTCCCACTAAAATTCTTAACAATAAAACCCCATATGAGGTTTTAACAGGAAAAATTCCTTTTTATGCTCACATGAAGTCTTTTGGTTGTCTTGCTTACGCTTCCACTTTGAGTCAAGGACGAGACAAATTCAAACCAAGGGCAGTTCCTTGTGATTTTATGGGATATCCTCTTGGTAAAAAAATGCTTACAAACTATATGATCTTGACACAAACAATGTCATCATATCAAGAGATGTTGTTTTCTTTGAAGCTTTATTTCCTTTGATCACCAACTCTAAAGAAAGCTTCGTTTTTCCATCCATTGACATCATCAATCAATTTTTTGATGATCCTTCTCCAGCTTCCGCTTCTACACCGACTCCCGATTATGTTCCTTCTTTTCGTAATCTTTCTGATACTTATGTTTCCCCTTCTACTGATCCACATGTTAGAAGGTCTTCCAGAACTTCTGTTCCACCTTCTTATTTGAACGATTACGTCTGTAATCACGCTGACTCTTCTCATCAATGTTTTCACATTGTCACTAATTCATGCTCCTCTTCTGCTTCTTGTTCTTCCTCTCAACTTCTTCCTTTCAGTCAATCTGTCACCACAACATTATCTGATTTGCATGAGCCTACTTCGTATAAAGAAGCTGCAACTATTCCTACATGGCAAGATGCCATGAAAGCAGAGTTTCATGCTCTTGAAAATACTAATACTTGGGCTGTTGTTCATCTTCCTACTGGAAAGAAGGCTATTAAAAGCAAATGGGTGTTTAAAGTTAAACACAGAGCAGATGGCACGGTTGTGCGTTGTAAAGCACGATTGATGGTAAGAGGAGATGCTTAAAAAGAAGAGACTGATTATACGGAGACTTTTTCTCCTATTATCAAAATGACCACCATTTGGAGTCTTGTTGTTGTTGCTACCAAAGGAAGTTAGCCTCTTTATCAGCTTGATGTTAACAATGCTACCATCACCTGGTATGCAGCTCCCTAATCATCAAGTGCTTAAACTTTAGAAATATTTAGGGTTTAAAACAAGCTTCTTGACAATGGTATGGCAAATTTTCATCTGCATTATGGTCAAGGGGGTATGAGTTCCCAGAATGATCATTCTTTGTTTTCCAAATCTATGGGATCATCAGTAGTTTATGTCGCGGTATATGTTGACGACATTCTGGTTACTAGGAACAATTTGGAAGAGATCAATAATCTTAAAACTTTTCTGGATTCTTCCTTCAAGATTAAAGATCTGGGACCACTCAATTATTTTTTGGGAATAGATTCTTTATACCACTAAGGGTGTTATCATGTGTCAACGCAAATTTTCCAAAGACATGCTTTCAGAATTTGATATCAAAACTTTTTATCACCAATTCTCCATTACCTCATCATTTACAGCTGAAAGCTCATGAGGGTCTTGCTATTACTGAACTTTTACAATACAGGAAACTTGTTGGTAAACTCAATTACCTTACTCACACAAGACCTCATATTGCTTTTGATGTTCAGTTTTTAAGTTAATTCATGCAAGATCCGCGGCTTCGTCATTGGACGGCTGCTCTTCACACTCTTTCATATGTCAAAGGTACTTTATCTTAAGGATTATTTTATTAACAATAATCCTTCTTTTGACTTAGAAGCTTTTTGTGATTCGGATTGGGCGGCCTGTCCTAATACTCGACAATCGGTCAGTGGGTTTATATTTCTCTTGGTGGTTCTCCAATCTCTTGGAAATCTAAGAGACAACCCGTCGTTTCTTTAAGTTTTACTGAAGCTGAGTACCGATCGCTTCGTCGTGTTACTGCCGAGCTTGCATGGTTAACTAGACTCTTACTGAGTTTAATGTCCATAATATTACCCCAGTCAACCTCAAGCGTGACTGCCAAGATGCAATTTACATTGCCAAGAATCCTGTCTTCCATAAGCGAACACAACATATTGAAATTTATTGTCATTTTGTTCGCGAGAAATTACAAGACGGTCTTGTGAATTTGCTACATACAAAGACAACTGACAAGCTTGCTGATCTATTTACCTAGAGCTTATCCGGGCCTCATTTCCACGAGCTTTTGCGCAAGTTGGGGTTTTCTCAACCTCCAACTTGATTGGGGGGGGGGGGGGGGTTGAGCGCATATGTTGAATTTATCAACATATGCACCGCATAACATATGCGGCGCATATGTTATACGTCACAACATATGCGCCGCATATGTTGTAGTGTATATATATAGTTTGTTTGTTTCATTTATATTGTAATTTTGATACCGGAGCAATAAAATTCTTTCTCTTCTTCATTTCTATTTTCCTTTCGTGTTATCATTTTATATGATTACATTGTACGGCAACTCTTTGATAAAATGTTTGAACGGTATCGAGGGCCGTTGATGGCATTACAATAGGTTTTCGCGACCGAAGTGAAATCCTGAAGATCATATAGTACATTATGCTTCCAAAACAAATGTTTGTGTTTCATTTCTGATTATAAAGTACAATATGTTTATAAGAACAACATTGACAAATAGAAAGAAGTAGACATTAAAACCGTATAATTCTAGACAACAAGAATGCTATCTACTTTAATGTTTAACTTGATGGCTGAATAATCTCAGTAACAATATCAATATCAGCAGGAAGGTAAATCCGGCGGTGGTTTCTCTAGTTTCTGCATCGGCCCCGGTCCATCCTCCACAACAAACACCGTGGCCAAACCCCACCCGATGTGTACGTCTAAGTGACAATGCATAATCCAGGTACCTGACAAAATAAATATATACATTTTTGCTTAGTGTATTTTTAAGGTATAAAACTCTTCAATTATTTTGTATTAAAAAGTGTTTCGGGTCAATCCAACCCAAATGACCTGTTTTAACCCGCACCTAAGTTACAAGCGTGTCTGTTGTTTACCTGGATTATCAGCAACAAATCGAATAACTGCCCATCCTTTGACAGGTAAGCTAACTGTATTTCTTAGAGGCGAGTCCACAAGGTTAAACCTAGCAGCAGTGACGGATTTAGAATTTTTTTTTATCTGGTTCGCTATTTTAAGATGCTCTAAATATATAAGAACGCGTATAAAAAAATTGGGTCGGGTTGACGATTCGGATTGGTTTAACGGTTCGGGTCAAGTAAATGCTCCACTACGGTTCGAAAAACACCTGGTTCGCTAAAAAAGTCGCTATTAAATGCTCCACTACGGTTCGAAAAACACCTGGTTCGCTTGACCCGGTACTCATTGGAATAAATCCGTCCCTGCCTAGCAGTATCAGTTTTCGGGTTAAAGTTTCCAAATCCTTCTGCGAGGATATAGAAATCGTATCCGTGAAGATGAATCGGGTGGTTCTCAGCTGTAAAGATATTTGTCCCTTGCAAGACAATCTGGACCCTCGATCCATATTTTAACTTATACACCTTGGTCCCACGAATCGGCTGCCACAAAGCCCGACTCACATTACCCTTATAATCAAACTTTACAGAAGGATTGGCGGGAAAATCAGTTGTGAAAACCCCGGGTATTCCTTGGTGGTGTGCTTGAAGTATTGAAATGTTTGACGGGAGTACAAATGACACATTGTTCATGCTGGCGGTGAAGCGGGTCCCGTTGGGGGCCTGACAGTTTCGGGCCCGGGTTTTTGGTGGGCATTGGTTGATTCCAAGTCCCATTGTTATGAAAAGATTGTGATCGATTTCGGTAGGGACGATGGGTTTTATGAGGCTTTTGAAGCTGGTGGTGAAGGCAGTGGCGGTGGCAGTGTCGTTGTATGCAGGAAGTGGAGGCATGATCGGTTTTGAAGTGGCGGTTTTGTACTCCAAAATGGCGGTGGTGGTGGTGTTGTCGAAGGGTGCCCCTTGTGCACTGGCGTAAGCCCGGGCTGCAATGTAGTATCGGGCGGTGGGTTGGTCGGCTTTCATGAGGACGTCGGTGGTTTGACCGGGCCCAAACATGAGAACTCGGGTGGTGAAGGGTTTTACATAGGAGGCGTCGGCTCCCACCACTGTTAGTTTGTGGTTAGCGATTGTGAAAAACAGTTGTTGGTTTAAGGCTGCGTTAATCACCCGGATTAAGACTGTTTCTCCAGAGTCAACAGGTACTTTGACCGTATCTATATTCAAAAAGCATAAATCGTTACCTTAACATTCTGAAAAGGACAAAAAAAAGTTAGTTAATAATCAGCAAACCTTGGCTAGAGCATTTATAGAGATCACCAGGTTGCCCGTTAATCGTATACGCATCTGAAACATTTGGAGCTGCACCCGTTCGTGTGGCTTCTCGTATAACATCTATCGGGTTTGCATCCCACCATTCACCTGTTATCATCATCATATTATATTATATTATTATGCATGTAAATTTTGAGTTTTTGTTAAATGTGTATTTTTTATGTGGATAAAAATTATACCACAAGTAATGAGTGATTCACGGTGAGGTTTAGGGAACGGGTAAGAGGATCCTTCTTGTGGGTGAATAATGATGGCACCATAAACCGTGGCTCGAAGCCATGAGCTATGTGCATGCCACCATAATGTTCCCTCTTGACCCGATATTGTGAACCGGTATGTGTAACTCCCTCCTGGTCTAATCGGGCATTGTGTGATGAACTCGGGTCCATCTGCCCATGCTGTTGTCAATTGTCTAACACCATGCCTTAAAAATCAAAAACATAGATAAATAATGTTAATAAGCTTTTTATATAAAGAATTAAAGATCATCTGGTTGGTTATATACCAGTGAATGGTGACATTATATCTACCCTTGTTTGTAACATGTATCACTAACGTATCGCCTTTGTTCACTTCAAGGGTCGGGCCTGGGAACTGCCCATTGACCGTGACGGAATTATGGGTTTTGCATAGTCTCTTCACTTTTGTTTCTTGAACCTTAGAAATACGAATAAGTTAGTTAGTTAGCATTATCTGTTATTAACACAACAAAACCATAGATGTGTGTAGAGATAAGATCTCTTACGACGAAGTCATGGTTGTGAGTTTTGGCCTTTGCTAAAGTGGAAAAACTTGAGAAAAGAAGTAACAAGCTTAGTAGGAAGAACACGTGTCGGGTGTTAAACGCACGCTCCATTTGTAACAGTTAGCGTGTGTTTTTGGTGGGAGAATGAGTGATGAAATATGGGAAACAAGAGATGGTTATATAGTGAAGAATGAGGAAAAAGTGAGTTGGTTTTGTGGTTGGCAAAGTAGGTTTTGGTTCATGGGTGATGGTCAGGCTACTAAAGCATCATGTTTCATTAGTTCAATTCATGTTGGTGCACCAGCTCACCTAAGTAACAATGTGATCGATTTTCAAGAATGCTTGCTTCTTAATTCTACTAGCCATACATTAAGATTAGCCTCACCATCTTTAACATAAATTTGTTGATGTAACTTTTGTTAGTTAATCTAATTCTTTTACATTAATTTTTTTATGTAAGTAAGAGGTTAATTATGCTTTTCATAATGTGTTTATCTTCGGTACCTCATGGTATATAATATTCTCATACCCAATTTTTATCAGGACACGTCGATTTCTAACCTTTTGTGATAACTTGATGGTAACCTTTTTTCTCTAATCAAATATTCAAACCCGAATGAAGTATTTTCCTTTTAAAATTGTTTTCTTTATTGGCCAATGTGTGATAATATATTTATTTTATCTTTTTAACTTCATATGTATTTTTCTGGGTCGTCAGTGGCGAAGAACAATTTATAGATTTATTTGAAGAATTGGTTATGAAAGATCTATGTAATCAAACTCGAAACTAAATTTGATATATTCTTTGTTAAAATTATGAAATTAAAATTTCACTTAAAAACCACGAATATATTCAACCATTGACATTGTCGTTAACCTCAATGAAGAGACGTGGATCGACTCACTGGTAGACGATCTACTTTCCTCGGGTGTGATTATGCTATTTCACCGATGGTTCTCTGGGATCTGGACTCTTCCACCTACAAAATGAACAGCACCGTCAACTTACCCCTCAGAAAGGGACAGAGGGGTCCTCTTTGGGGTAACCCTCCGGTGTGAGAATAAGTGTTTGTAGGAGAAGATAATAATATCAGAGTAAGGAAATTTAGAGAGTATTGCTTGATATAGCTGAATACTGTATATTTGGATGTGATTGAGTGTGGAGTTGATGTGGTATTTATAGTGCTAGGGTTTCCACTGATTGGGCTCAGCCTTGTTGGCCTCCTCCAATTGATTTGCGCCACGTATCCTTGGGGACACCTGGTGCTTTTTCATTGGTTATAATCACGTGGTAGCACATGGGTTTTGCTGAGTTGTCCACCTTTCATTGGCAGCTGTCAACATTAGCATATTCTTATTCCTTAAAAAGATACCTTCTGGAAGGTTGTCTGACGTGCACAATCAAGGTTGCCCTAATCCTGATTTGGATAAGGACGAGGTTGATTATGTGCATGTGTGATACGCGCCTATCCTGAGGATGCGCGAGGTCTTCTCTTTATTCTCACGCGCAGATGTTTCATGCGCAGATGTGATATGCGCAAGCATGTGATATGCGCCACGCGCGGATGCGCCACGCGCAGATGTGATGTGCGTGAGCATATGTGATGCCTGAGCATGTGATGCATGAGCATATGTGATATGCGTGAGCATATGTTATATGCGCCATGCGCATAGGTTTTGGCTTTGTGCCTTCATAATGTCTTGTTTTCAAGACTCTTGTCTGTATCTTGTGGGTTGACCCGCCTCGCTCGGTGTTGAGGCGGGTACATACCTCTTCAAGCCCCCCCAGTCTAATGTGTGTCTTGTCTCGCGCGAGCGAGGTAAGATAGATATTAGACTTAATAGTTTGCTCTTTTAGTAGGGTTTTGTCTTTTTCTTCTTATTACTCATCGGTGCGCGAAATTCTATCCTTTTGGTTGAAAACGAATCGTTCCTGTACGTGGTTGGTTGTTGCTGACATGCGTCACTGATGGAGACGTGTCAGACCTTTCGTGTGCTCGAGGTGCTACAGTTGCCTTTCGTGTCCCCTCACATAGTGTCAGGGACACGTGTCGCGCTCGCGTTGGTCCGTTCCTGCGAGTGGTGGCGCGTGAACTCTGGCAGCACCTGTATAGTTTCTTTTCGTGTCCCCTCACACAGTGTCAGGGACACGTGTCGCGCTCGCATTGGCTTACACCTGCGAGTGGGGGCGCGTGAAGTCCGATCAGCACCACTTTTTCTCTCTCCTGGGCCTATAAAAGCCAGCCCATTTGAGTTTTTTATCCTTCATCTTCTTGTTTATTCAGAGCTTTTTCTTTGTTTCATTCTATTCCGATTACCGTCTTCTGCTTCCAGATCTCTGTTCTTTTAGAGGCATCCTCCGTTCGTTTTTACAGTTGTATGTCTGATAGTTCAGACAACACAATCTCCCCTATCCATCGCCATGTTAAATCCTTAGTAATGTCTACGTTGAAGAAGACCGGCAAGGGGAAGAAGGCTGTTGAGGCCTCATCGGAGGATGTAGGGAAGACCAAGACGGTGAAGAAGTGGGATGAGATCCCCTGCAAACTGAGGCAAGCCGATTTTAACAGCCTTATCGCCTCTCAGGGTTTTCTCCCTGAGTATGGTTACATGCTGCCGGCGGCCGGGCAAACGGCGGCGGACCCGCCCACCGGCTATATATCCCTTTATAGCCATTTTTTCACCCACTGCAACCTTCGTCTCCCGATGACAAGGTTTGTGGGTGCGCTGCTTAAGTTTTATGGGATTCATATATCCCAAGTCCATCCGTTTGGACTTGTGCGCATGACTCACTTTGAGTTCATGTGCAAATCCCAGCGCGAGGAGCCCACCCCTCGTCGCTTTCAATTTTTTTATAAGCCCAAGATCCAAGATTCTTGGTTCTCATTTATTCCTCGCAGTCAGAAGGTCAAGTGCTGCACTGTTTCATTCAAGAGCCTTCATGACTGGTCTGAGAGATTTTTCTATATAAGGGCTGGTGTGATCCCCATCCGCATGACCATGCGCGCGATCTCTTCTGCGCCTGCGGATGTGGGTGTCCTCAAGAACCCAACTGGCGCCTGGGTAAACAAGTTGACTGCCGAACCATCCCCCGCCAAGAACATTTGCGAGGAGGCGCTGGTGGGGGTTGGTATGAGCAGGAGGTGGGCCGACAGCGCGACTGAGCCGGTTATCCAAGTTGACGGCTTGTGTAAGTTAATCTCATTCCATTACTTCTGCGCTAATGTACTTCGTTTTACTGATATCATTTGCCTTGTTTTGTGCAGTCACCAAGGAGTATGTCCACGCCGCCTATGATGAGCATATGGAGGGTGGCTCCGTCGCGCTGGGCGCTGGGGAGGTTGGCTTCCCCGATCGCTTTGATGACATGTTCATCCCTGTTGATCTGGGATTTTTCTTTGACAGCGATGCGCCTGGTAAGCCTTTGTACTTTTGCTTATGCCTTTATACTACCAGGTTTGGCTAATATTTCCGTTTCACTTATTGTAGATGCGCTCGAAAACTACGAGCTGGAGCTCGCGGAAGAGGAGGAGGAAGAGGAGGCGCCCCAACTAAAGCGTAAAGCTAAAGGGGAAAACTGGCGCAGGGGCCAGTAAGAAACAGAAGAAAGATGATGCCCCTGTTGTTCAGGATCCTCCTACTCAGGCGAAGGGACCTGAGAAAACCCAGGTGTTTACCACCAAGTTTTCCTTGTCTTCCCTGCCTCAAAAAGTGGGCAGACCTCCTGTCCACCTGAGGTATGGTGCCACTACCTCCTCCCTTCGCGCGCCGGAAAAGGGAAGCGGCTTTGCGCCTGCCGTTTCCTCTCCGACAGGTATACTTTGCTTATCCTTTATGGTTCTATGTGCGCGATTCTGATAGAATTACTAATGAATCATTGCTCACTTAAATGTTTGTAGAGCCGGCGACCTTGGTGGACCAACCTCAAGCGCAACAAGGTGCCGAGCCTGCGCCGGAGGTCGCTTCGAAGTCCCCTGTTTTACCCTCAAAAAAGAGGCGAATGGACTTCATGGTGATGTTTGCCTCGCGAACGGAGTTGCGCCAAGGTATGTATTGCGCTTTTATTTTCTGACTTTTTTGTTTTAGATCAAGTCATGAACCATTTCTTTTTGTTGATTTTTTCATAGGAGTCATTGCTGGCGTACAAGCTGCTGGCGATACTCCTGGCGCCGGTGCCAGCGCCGCTGGTTCTGCTCCTGCTCCTGCAAGTGCTGAATCTCCCCTCATCGGGATTACTAAGGAGCAGGAGGCCGTTTTACGCGCCGACCTGGCGGCGTCGAGACCTCCCTCACCTCCTCCTGCGCACAGCCCTCCTCGCGAGACTGATTTTGGTTCTAGGTCGCAGGAGAAAAGGCCTGTTTCCGAGGAGGATGAGGAGTTTGAAGTTGAAGACTCCGACCGCGGTCGCGCCAGCCCTGCAGCGCCACGAGGTTTCGCGGCGGAGCCTTCTCGTGGGGCTGGCGCTGACTTTTCTGCTTCATCCCCGCAGGTATAGGTTCGTTTTTGCTCCGCTGCGCGGACTTCCATCTTAGTGTTTTGATGACTTAGATAATTACTTTGTTTTTGCAGGAAACCGATCACATTTACCGCCCAAGATGGAATATTACTGAGGACAGCACATTTCAGTCCATGGGTGTGTGTGCGGAATTCTGGGCTCATTCTGTGCCTCCAGCTGAAAGGAGGTTCCAGGAGGACCGCGCTCGCGATGACTTGCTCAACGATCATCTGTTTGCTGGGTCGGCTTTCTTTGCTGCCTCCCAAGAGCTTCGCTATGATTACGTAAAGGTACGTGATGCTCTTGCGGAAGCCAAGCAAGAGGCTAAAGTGTCTGCTTGGCATCTTTCTGATGCTCGAGAGAGAGCTGAGAAGCTCCAAGCAGAGCTCAGTGAGAACAGAGCAAGTGCTAACACCGCCTTCGTGAAGCGCGGTCATGAGCTACAGGCTGCGAGGGAGAAGCTACAGGCGGCCGAGGCGGACGCTGCCAAGTACGCGCGTAGAGTGCGCGACTTGGAGCTGGACGCGGAGGCGCGTGACCAAGCTCTTGTCCAGTCTATAACTGACAAATCATCACTGGAGAGTGAGGTTGCCCGCCTGAAGAAGGAGCTGGCGGCCGCGCAGGCCGAAAAAGATGAAGCCTTGGCGACGGCAGCGTCTAGCCAGGAAGCACTTGACCTTGCGCGAGCGGAAAAAGAAGAAGCTTTGGCGGCAGCAGCGTCTGACAAAGAGGAGCTGAAACAAACTAAGGAAACTGTTGAGTTGTTAAACTCTCAGATTCCTTCTCTTGAGACGTCTGTTGCTTCCCTCGCGCAGGATCGCCAATGGCTAGTCTCACAGGGCATGACTCGTTGCGCTTACGCGATGAAATACTCAGACGAGTTTCAGGCCCTTGTGATGGATTGCAACGCTGCCGCGCGCCTGGTGGGTCGAGCTGAAGGGTTCAAGGATGGCTATGAATATGGCATGCTGAAGAAGAACCCATCCGACTACCCTTATCAGAGCGACGTTGCCTGCGCGGACATGGCCCAGATGGGGGAAAAGTATTTGAATACTCCCATTCCCATCCTTGCGCAGGTATTTTAACTTTAATGAGATTACATTTGACTTATTTTCCAAGTCTTTTTTGTACTCATATTTTTCCATATGATTTGCAGATATCCGCGCTTACTGACCAGCCCGACCTCGGCGCGCTAAAGAAATTACTTGACGATTGCGAAGGGGCTGGTGGCGGCGATGATGGCGCGGGGAATGCTGCAACTGCTAGCGGCTCTGGCGTGGCCAAAGGATCCGCTCCTGACACTATTGTGACAGAAGACTCCATTCAGGATGAACAACTTGACTATGGTCAGTTTGGAGATGACGAGGAGCAGGCTGCGCCAGATGCTGAGGGCGATGATGAGGATTATGAAGAGGCTGACGTCGACGTGGAGACTTGAGAAGCCCTTCATGTTTTTTATTTTTATTTGTAGTTTGTATCTCATCATCTTGTAAACTTGTAAATTTCAATGCTTTGGAATGAAATTTTGTTTTTCCCTTCTTCGCATCTTGCGCATTCCCTATTCATCTCTTTATATCGCATGTTTGCTTGTTGAAAATAAGATATGCTTGCACGTTGAAATAAGAACAAGGTTGTAAGGAAATTATTATACTTAATCCTTGTCATATTGTAAGTGGTTTTGCCATATCTTGATTATGTTGACACGTGCCTTGGCGTTTTCATTATTCCTCTTTTGCGCGACGTTATCTCGCATTTGTTATAGGGAACTATGAGTTTTTAGCCTTTACGTGTCAGTATGTGTTACTCAGATATCCATTACAATTTCATGCGCGACCTCGACCTGAGACCTTAACAACTATGTTTTGGCATTTGCTTTGCCTTAGTTGTGTTTAGGTATTTTTATGGTCAGGCTGCGCAGCATGTAGTATGGATGTTGTGAGTGGTTTGAGCTAAGGCTCACATTGTTGGGCTAAGGCCCTGAGCTAAGGCTCATATTATTGGGCTAAGGCCCTGACGTTTTAGAGTTAAGACTCGTTAACGCGTTTGAGCTTGAAGCTCGCGCATGTATGTTTTACTTCGTTTTATTTTGTTTTGATGTCAATACAATGTTGTCATATTGCTCAAAATTAATAAAGGGAAGTGTGAAACATGTATGCAAAAGGTAATAGAATCCACCTTAAGAGAAGATAGCGCGTATCATTATTCATAATGGCTTAAAAAGCCTTGATTACAAACTTGACAATTTTTACATGAAACATTTTCTAAGCTGTGCCGCGTTCCATGCGCGCGGGATCTTCTTTCCATTCAAATCTTTTAAGGCGTATGCGCCTTTTCCCAATTCTTCCAAGACTTGATAAGGTCCCTCCCAATTGGGGGACATTTTTCCCGGGGGTATCGCGCGGCTAGCTTTATTGTTTCGAAGGACAAAATCATTTTTCTTGAAGTGGCATTCTTTCACGCGCTGGTTGTAATATTTTTCCAGTTTTTTCTTGTATTTGGCTTCACTGATGATAGCCGCCTCTCTGCGCCCTTCAAGTAAGTTGAGATCCAACCTTCTTTCGCGCTCGTTATCAATCTTGTTCATCATGAGCACTCTATGGGATGGGCATCCAATTTCTGCTGGAATCATTGCCTCCGTTCCATAGGTTAGGCTGAACGGGGACTCGCCATTGCTGGTTTTGCTTAATGTCCTGTGCGCCCACAGGACATTAGGTAGCTCTTCGACCCAAGAATGGGATTCTCCCTCTAACCTTTTCTTCAGCCCATTCAGCAAGCTTTGGTTCGCGCGTTCCACTTGTCCATTCCCCTGAGGGTGATAAACTGAAGTGAAAATTTGGTTGATGCGCAATTCCTTGAGCCAGCTGGATATCTTCTTGTCAGTGAATTGCTTGCCATTATCGCTCACAATTTCCATGGGCAAGCCAAAACGGCATATGATGTGGCTCCAAATAAACTGCTTCATCGCTTCGGCTGTGATTTTTGCTAGTGGCTTGGCTTCAACCCATTTTGTGAAATAGTCTACTGCCACTACCAAAAATTTTACTCGCCCTTGCGCTTGCGGAAGGGGACCCACAATGTCGATTGCCCATTTGTGGAAAGGCCATGCGGAGGTCACTGGAATCAAGTTGTTCTTTGGCCGCATGGTGTTTGGCGCATAGCTCTGACATGCTTTGCATTTTTGCTAGTGGCTTGGCGTCCAAGTACATGCCTGGCCAATAGTAACCTGCGCTCATTGCCTTGGCGACCACCATGCGCGGGCCAGCATGTATTCCACAGATTCCTTCGTGTATCTCTCTGATCACATAGCTTGCTTCCTCAGCATCTAGGCATTTCATGAGCGGCCCAAGATAAGAGCGTCGATATAATGTGACATCAAGGAGTTCATAGTTCTGCGACTTGTGTCTTATCTTCCTCGCCTGTGCGCGATTGTCCGGTACCTTTCCCTCCTTCAAGAATTCCATTATTGGAGTTATCCATGATGAAGGAGTTGTATGAGTTACAAGGACAGACTTCGCTACCACCAACGGGTTACTCAATACTTCTACCCTGACATCTTTGCCAAAGTGATCGAAACTGGTTGATGCCATCTTACTCAGCGCGTCGGCAGATTTGTTTTCACTGCGCGGAATATGAATGATTCTGAAGCAGTCAAATTGCTCGATGAGCTTTTTCGCCTGCTCTAGATATAGAGGCATGGTGTTCTCCTTGGCATCATAAAGGCCATTGACCTGTGCTGCTACCAAGTATGAATCAACATGGGCCTCTAGATTTTTAACTCCGAATTTGTGCGCGATGCGCAGGCCAGCCAGCAAGGCTTCATACTCAGCCTCATTGTTGGTGCTCTTGAAGTCCAACCTGATGGCGTAAGTATATTCATGATTCTCTGGATCCACCAGTTTTAGGCCTGCGCCGGACCCTTCGTTGTTTGAAGCTCCGTCAGTGAACAATCTCCAAACATTTTCTTCATCATTGGCTCGCGGAGGGTCTGCCTCGCGCTGAGCCTCTTCAATTTTTCCTTCTGGGACTTCTGCAATGAAATCAGCCAAGACTTGTCCCTTTATTGCTGGACGGGGCTTATAGGCGATCGTGTGCTCGCCTAATTCCAGCGCCCATTTTGTCAGCCTTCCTGAGAGCGCGGGGCGCCGCAAGACTTGCTGGATGTTGTAACCAGTCAGAACTTCAATGGGATGACCATTGAAATATCTATGAAGCTTGCGCGACGCGTGTGTTAGTGACAAAACTAACTTTTCCATGATGGAGTAGCGCGTCTCAGGATCTGTCAGCACCCGACTCACATAGTATATTGGCGTTTGGATTCCCTTGCGATCCACCAACAATACTGCGCCGATGGCGCGCTCTCCTGCTGATAGGTACAATGTCAAAGTTTCACCAGGAAGTGGAGCTGTGAGCGCGGGCAGATTTATCAAACATTCTTTAATCTCACTGAAAGCTTGCTCGGCCTCAGGAGTCCATTTGAACTGGCTTTTCTTTAAGCAGTTTCTCAATGTATTGACAAATGGGGTAGATTTGCTTGCATGGTTCGCTAAGAACCTGTTGATTGATACCAATCTACCATTCAGCTTCTGGACTTCTTTCATGGTGGATGGCGAAGGCATGTCAAGGATGGCCTCCACCTTCTCAGGATTCACCTTGAAACCATCCTTGGTAACCATTACACCTAGAAATTTTCCCTCTTGTACGCCGAAAGTGCATTTGCTCGGATTGAGCTTCATGTTAACTTCCTTTAGGCGCCCAAGGGTTTCCTCGATGTCTTTGAGCATTTGTTTTTCCTCCCTGCTTTTGATCACCAAATCATCCACATAGACTTCTAGGTTTCTTCCAATTTGCTCGCTGAAAACGGCATCCATAAGTCTTTGGTATGTGGCGCCCGCATTCTTCAAACCAAAGGGCATTTTTGTGTAACAAAAAACACCCTTGTCGGTTCTGAAGGCAGTCTTGTCCTCATCTTGTGGTGCCATTTGAATCTGGTGATAGCCTTTGTAGGCATCCAGGAAACATTTTAGCTTGAATGGCGCCACGGAGTCCACCTTTGCGTCGATGTTTGGGAGGGGGTAACAATCATTTGGGCACGCTTTGTTGAGGTCCTTGAAGTCAATGCATATCCTCCACGACCCGTTACTTTTCTTTACCATCACAGGATTGGCTACCCACGTCTGGTATCGTATCGGGCGGATGATGTTTGCGCGCAGTAGATCCTCAACCTGCTCATTCATGGCCCTCGCTTTCTCATCCCCCATGACTCTCTTCTTTTGAGCAATTGGCTCTACAGACTTGAACGTGTTGAGAGAATGTTGTGCCAGGTCTCGCGGAACCCCAGTCATATCAGAGTGTTGCCACGCGAAGACCGACATATATGCTGTGAGCAATCTTTTCATTCTCAACCTCGTGTCGTCTGATATCGTTGCGCCAATTGTGATTTTCTGCTCCGGGAATTTTGGGTTGAGAATCCATTCCTCTGGCGCGTTGTCTGCCATTGGAAGTTTCATTCTCCCTTCCCGCGGAGTATTTGTCACTGCACACAAATGATCTCGGTATACAAAAGTTACACCTGTTGGTGTTGGGAACCCCAACGCGCCGTGCGCTGGCGACGGTATGGCGTTAAATTGGGCAATCGTTCCTCTACCCAAGATCATATTGTGGCAAGAAGTGGTGGGCAAGACCAAGAAGTTGACAACTTCGGCTCGCTTGTGTTTCTCATCCCCCATAGTTAGCTCAAATTGTATTTGACCTAGGGGATGAATGATTTCATTTGAAACACCAGAGATTGGTGCATTCACAATTTCAAGCCTCGCTTGGTCTGCCGGATCCAGTTTTCTGAAACATTGCTCATACATGATGTCTGATTCGCTGCCAGTGTCCACCAGGACTTTTGACACTTCGTAATGAGCAATGTGTGTAGTGATAACAAGAGGACTGCTGATAGAAGGGCCTCCCCTGATTCTTGGGAAAATTACTTGTTGCTCGCGCCAATCTCCTTGGATTTGCGCGCTTCTCTTTCTTGATGTTTGCCCTTGCCTTCCTCCCTCGGCTACACAGATTCTTTTGTACTTTTTGCTGGCAGAGGCTCCTTCTGGTTGTTCACTTTCTGGTCTTGGGTTTTTCACCAGGTGAGCCAGCTTGCCTGATTTCACATCTTTTTCAATTGCATCCTTCAAGTGGTGGCATGCATCAGTGTTGTGTCCTGTGGACTTGTGAAACTCACAGTACTTGCCACTGCTTGACGGTCCCTTGTAGTGTAGTGGCTTGGGGCTTTTGAACTGGACATTCTCAGTGCTCAACACTTGTGAAGGCGTTTTAGTGAGGGGAGTCCATATTCTTGGCAGAGGTCTGCTAGGATCTCTGCCGCCTTCCCTCTTATCACCTTCCCCGCGATTACGAATGTCTTTTTGGGGCTGAGGTGAGCTTGGTTGCGCCTGCTTTTCTGCGGGAGAAAAACTGGTTGGTTGCAACCTGGACCATACAGTGTTCTGTTTGCCCCTTCTTTCGTTGCTGCGCGGTGTCTCAGTTTGATGCCCTCTTTCTCTTGCCCTATCTTGGGCAATTTGTTTTTCATTTCTCGCAAATACTCGCGATGCTTCCATTAGCTTGGCCCAAGTGGTGGGCATGCCATCTCTGCTTACGAGAGCTCGGCGGAGTTGATCGCTGCGCGCGCCTTGTATAAAGGCCACGCGCAATAGTTGCTCAGTGATGCCTCCGATTGCCAGAGACTCCTGATTGAAACGAGTGATGTAGTCTTCAATCGTTTCATCATTCCTGCGCACGCAGTGCATGATGTCATCAGGGTCGCGCGTGTGTCTGCGCTGTTGTACGAAGTGAGCTTGGAACTTTTCCAATAGTTCCTCGAACCCATCGATTTGCCCAGTTGGCAAGCTTTCGAACCAGACACGCGCCGCGCCCGTGAGGCAGCGAGCAAACATGTGACACCATGTTGGCATCGTCCAGCTTTCTAGGTTTCCCGAGTTGTAAAAACCTTGCAAGAAATCGTCTGGATCTGTTGTGCCGTCATATTTGCCCAAACCACTTGGCATCTTGGTTTTGTGCTGAATTGGGGCCTTCGCAATGCGCTCAGTGAATTTTGAATGTTTCACCAAGATGGCTGGCATGTACGGTGTGGTTACATCCACTTGCCCTCTCACTGGTGGGCTGTATGGTGCGTGCAGATCCAGATCGGCTCTGGCTCCAGGCGCCATGTTCATTTGCGCGCGGGGCTGTGAGCCTCCTGCATGAGTATCTCGCGTCCTCCTGACGCTGTGCACTTCTTCATCACTAAACTCAGCGTGTTCAGTGTGAACAGAGTGACCTTCTTCCGGCGCGCGCGCCCTTTTTGTTCCTTGAATGGCTTGCTTGTCAAACGCTAGCCTTTGTGTTAAGTCGGCTAACTTTTTCTGTTTGACCATCTCATTGTACTTGTCCATTAGACGTCGTTGCTCGTTTATGAGCCATTCTTTAGGATCATTTGTTTCATCTTCTGGACCCATTGGTCCTTTTTGTTTCGCGCCGGCAAGATTTTGTAACGTGAGATCGTCTGGAGGAGTTTCAGTCTGGCCATGAGGAGTTGTGATGAAGGGACGGTTACTGGTGGTGCGCGTAGAATCACGCGGCACCCTCAGAAACTGCTGTCCCTCATTAACATCCTCACGTTCAATATCCTCCAGAACTTGATCAACGTTACGAACGCCAGAAACCATGGTGAAAATTTTTTTTTTATAGATCTGATGAAGATCTTGTTGCCGTTGTAACAGCGGATGGCGCCAATGAAGAGACGTGGATCGACTCACTGGTAGACGATCTACTTTCCTCGGGTGTGATTATGCTATTTCACCGATGGTTCTCTGGGATCTGGACTCTTCCACCTACAAAATGAACAGCACCGTCAACTTACCCCTCAGAAAGGGACAGAGGGGTCCTCTTTGGGGTAACCCTCCGGTGTGAGAGTAAGTGTTTGTAGGAGAAGATAATAATATCAGAGTAAGGAAATTTAGAGAGTATTGCTTGATATAGCTGAATACTGTATATTTGGATGTGATTGAGTGTGGAGTTGATGTGGTATTTATAGTGCTAGGGTTTCCACTGATTGGGCTCAGCCTTGTTGGCCTCCTCCAATTGATTTGCGCCACGTATCCTTGGGGACACCTGGTGCTTTTTCATTGGTTATAATCACGTGGTAGCACATGGGTTTTGCTGAGTTGTCCACCTTTCATTGGCAGCTGTCAACATTAGCATATTCTTATTCCTTAAAAAGATACCTTCTGGAAGGTTGTCTGACGTGCACAATCAAGGTTGCCCTAATCCTGATTTGGATAAGGACGAGGTTGATTATGTGCATGTGTGATACGCGCCTATCCTGAGGATGCGCGAGGTCTTCTCTTTATTCTCACGCGCAGATGTTTCATGCGCAGATGTGATATGCGCAAGCATGTGATATGCGCCACGCGCGGATGCGCCTCGCGCAGATGTGATGTGCGTGAGCATATGTGATGCCTGAGCATGTGATGCATGAGCATATGTGATATGCGTGAGCATATGTTATATGCGCCATGCGCATAGGTTTTGGCTTTGTGCCTTCATAATGTCTTGTTTTCAAGACTCTTGTCTGTATCTTGTGGGTTGACCCGCCTCGCTCGGTGTTGAGGCGGGTACATACCTCTTCATTATTGTTAAGTTATTTGTTAAATTTTAGTTTTAACTACTAAACGTCCCTGCGCGTTGCAGCGGAAACGTTGATAAATATAAGCCCAAGTGTCATGATAGGAACATCAATAAAAGATAAAGGTAATAAAATTTGTCTTCATAAAAATTTAAGTTTCTTTGATGAAAACAAAAAACATTGATATTTATCCATATGTTATGGTTGTACATTGCAGGAGGTTGTTGTATCAAGGCGTATGTAGATATATTAACGTGGAAACGATGTATTCAAAATTTAGAACAACATTATGTTGTTAAAAAAAGAATATAAAAGTATATTATATTTGATATGGATTGGCTTTGAATTAATCTTACACTAAAACATTGGTAAAATTAAGAATCTCGTAATGTTATATTTGGCATTTAAGAAATTATTATATTTCAAAATTTGTAAGTGAAAAACAAAATATTTAAAAGATACTTATAGAGCTAAAACAACATTAAAATAAAAGTTAGAATTGTGTGGCTCAAATTTAAATAATTACATGTTAAAATAAGAAGAAAAAATAAAATTGTGTGGCTTAAATTTAAGGGAATAATGAATAGTAGTTTGTGTGAGTGGAGTAGATTTTGGTTTTTAATATATATATAATTTGTTAGTTTATTAGTTTTTAATTTGTTAGTTTGTAATGAACTTTGCCTGAACCATTAAACCGACCCGAACCTCGAACCGACCCGGAATTTTTTATACCCGATTCTATGAAATTAAAACAGATAAAAGTAGTGCACCACCTGAAAAAAATTTCTGGATCCGCCACTGGTTAGTTAAGTACTTTATGAAAACGTGTTTAAACTATATGCATATTATACAAGAGTTAACACGTGTTTAGTAAATGAGTTGACAAAAATAAATGGCACACTCGTCAACATGCCAAGTTGATATAAACCGACCCATTTAGCTCAGTGTATTTGTGGGTTTTACATGAAGAGCTCAAGCGTATTTGTATTAAACTCAAGTCCATCTTATTCATATCAGGGTTGTGTCTTGTTGAAAATGCATACCATTTAGTGCATCTACTACTAGTATATAGCTCTATTTTTTTTATCGTTTGAACCCCATAATTATCACTTTTGTTTGTTAATGAAATGTTAAAAAAGACAAGAGAGGAGATTGATAATATGATACATACATTTATGGTTTAAGGTTGTTTAATATGGCTTAATGTCGTATAATTAAATGGGATTTGTTTCTCTAGCTTAAATGCCAAGTTGGTACCTCAGAACCTCTTGATACACACTAATGAAAATATATGTTGGCGCTTAAATTAACTTGATAGCATCAAAACAATGTCTATTCGCGCACCATGATCAATCTAGGCAAGATAAACATACCTCATTTAACTGCATTGGCATCTACTCTGTCTCACGTTATATTAGATGGGTAACGATTTGCATTCCGTATTTCACAAGATATTTATAGTAAAGGTATAAATTGATATCTTACCATATAAAATAGAGTTGAAATATGTAAGATATGAGATCAATCAGCAACGGGGTGATTTGGATGTAGCATATATAATGTGTTATCTACTTGAAACGTATTCTTCGCATATTTTACTTGTGTTCGGGGCTAAAGATTAATCTCCATAAATCAGTGTTATTTGGAGTAGGTGTAGAAGATGGTGAGATCGATATCCAAGTTGGTTTCATGGGTTGTAAGCCGGGTAGAATCCCGTTTTCTTATCTAGGGATTATGGTTGGCGCTAACATGAATAGGGTGGTTAATTGGGAACCGGTTGTGTCCAAGTTCAAGAAGAGGCTATCTAAATGGAAAGTTAATTCGTTATCTATTGCCGGTCGGTTAACCCTTATTAAATCGGTGCTGGATAGTCTTCCCACTTATTATTTTTCGCTTTTTAAGGCACCCAAGAAGGTTACCAATGATTTAGAAGCTTTGATGAGAAGGTTCTTATGGGGTGGTTCGGATGAAGTGAGGAAGATGTCATGGGTGGCTTGGGAGGTAGTCACCAAACCTATAAAAGAAGGGGGTTTAGGTATCGCTCGTTTAGAGGTTAATAATCAAGCGCTGATTACTAAATGGCTTGGGAGATTTCTAAATGATCATCACGCGATGTGGAGAAGAGTAGTGTTGTCTATTCACGGGTCCTCGCGCTGTTGGGGGCTTGCTCCGGTTAATAATGGAGTTCCCGGGGTTTGGAAGAATTGTGTTATGTTTTGGAACAAATTTAAGGTTGATGGTGTGGGTTTTAATAGAGTGATCCGGGCCACAGTTGGGAATGGTCGCCAAGTTCGGTTTTGGACGGATTTGTGGTTGGGTTCGGCGCCGATTATGGACAAGTATCCGTCCTTATATGCGGTAGAAAAACATAAAAATGTCTTGTTAGCAGATCGGTTGGTGGTCACTGGATCTTCTCGTCGCATTGTGTGGGATTGGCTTAGAGCTCCTTGCTCCCAACAGGAGGTGATCGAGAAGCAGGAGTTGGAAGATCTCCTTCAAGGGGTGGTGATGGTTGACCGTGAAGATTCATGGTCTTGGGCGGTTGGTAGCTGCAAAGAGTTCGAGGTTTCGGCGATTAAAAGATGGATGGTGCGGTCCGTTGTGGATGCTGGGAGTTCCAGTTTCCAATGGAGCGATTGGGTCCCGAAAAAATGTAATATTTTTATGTGGAGGGCCGTTCTGGATAGTCTTCCAACCAAGCAGGCTTTAGCTAGACGTCATTTGCATTGTGATGATCATAGTTGCGCTTTATGTGAGAGTAATGAGGAATCGCTCGAGCACTTGTTAACCGGGTGTTTCATTTCTATGGCCGTTTGGAATGCGATTGGTTCATGGTGCAACATCCCTAGATCTTTTGTTTTTCATGTCAATGATTTGGTGGAAGTGCATAAGGTTTGTGGTGCGACGGGGAATAAGAGATTGATTATTCATGGAATTGTCATCATTACTTGTTGGAGGATTTGGCGGGCTAGGAATGAAAAGATTTTTTCGGGCAAGAACACTAAGGTGGCAGAAATGGTTGCGGATATAAAATCTTTGGGTTTTCTTTGGTACAAAAATAGATCTAAGATAGGGGTAGTGGATTGGAAAAGTTGGTGTTTATTTGATGTAACGTGATTGTTGGTTTTGGTTTTTGGATTTCAGCGTCTTTCTCCGTCTTGGTGATAGTCGTTGGTTGTGTTTGTTTTTAATGAAAGTCAATTTTCAAAAAAAAAAAAAATATATAATGTGTTATCTGAGGATATTGCTTGTTGCTAGACATTTACTACTACTAGTGTTGAGATATATTGAATCTTGTGTAATTTGAAAGTTGATTGGTTGCATGTGATTAAAACAAAATATGCTATACAATTACTAGTAACATAATATCCCTTCAAAAAAAAATGGATGCTGCATTTGGGCCATTTCTGGATGAGTTTCGTCCATGTGCTTTTGATTCCTCTTTGGAGCCCAACAAACTTCATGTTGTGATTTATAAAAATTATTAAAACTAGTTTTGTAGAAATCAAAATTCTTTTTTTAAGGCCATTAAAATTAAGGTTTATTGGATACTAATAATCTCTATTGACTGGTATTGGCCGATAATAATCCCTATTCATTTTATCACCACTCACGGTCCCAAATTTAAAAAAGTTGGCCCCCAATGGTCCCGTTAAAAATAACTTAACGGCGTTATACTTTTTTTTCGAATTTCAAATTAATGTTTTAGGGCTCTTGATCGGAAGGAGGATATAAGTCGATTGATGTAAAAGTAAGGTCGAAACGGTGATCCAGACGACTTGATTTTTGTTAATTGTAAGTTCAAACACCCGAATTGAAGCATTGTTTCGTCGTTTTGGAGCAACGTTTCGAACGAAGTTTTACATCAATCGACTCGTATCCTCCTTCCGATCAAAAGCTCTAAAATATTAGTTTGAAATTCGGAAAAAAGTATAACGCCGTTAAATCATTTTTAACTAGGGACCATTGGGGGCCAACTTTTTTAAATTTGGGACCGCCAGTGATGATAAAATGAATAGGGATTATTATCAGCCAATACCAGTCAATAGGTATTATTAAAATCTAATAAACCTAAAATAAAAAAATAAAAAAAAATAAAAAACCCAAAGGGCCCTTACAAGAAGCAAAAGCCGAAGACATAGAGTGTAAAAATTAATTAAAACTAGTTTTGTAGAAATCAATTAATATAGCATCCAGAACTACATACCTAAATATATTTTAAAGTCGTCTACAAATAATAATTTCAAATAAAATGCTCATTTTTTATCTACCAAAAATTATAAAATGAAATTTAGATATTTTAGTTAAGGTAGCCAAAAATATTAATTGGTTATTTATCATTTTTATAATATATAAAATACATTACAAATTTTATGAATATAATAATTTTAGTTGAAGCTTTTGACATCAACCATGATACTTCATGTTAGGCTGAGGGGTGTGGAGCGCGAGAGGGGGCGCGTGAGCCCATCCGCTCGCGCCCCGGGGCGCGAGCACCACACCACCGAGGCGCGAGAGGGGCGCGAGCGCGGAAATCCAGGCAGGCGCAAGGGGTCTCGCGGCTGGGAATACGCGTGAGGGAAGCTTTGTCACGTGGATGTCTTCATGAGGACATATCATGTTACATGACTGCATATCTGTTACTAGGAGTTTACATATTTAAACCCACAAAATAATTTATCATCCTTTCAAAGTAAGTTTTGTATATTTACTGTTTCCCCACAATACCAAAAAAAGAGAAAAAAAAAGAAAAAAAACATGATTTTCTGTTGACATTAACCTACATATATCAAGACTTTTTTTCTAAATACTCATGATGTGAAATAAAATTATCTTGTGATGTGAAAATCAATAATAAGTATGGTAAAGATGAGGTTTCATGAATGAACAATATGTGAATTCTCTTGATACCATTCTAGTCACACTATTATAATTATGCAAGATGTTAAACTTTATGCACCGAAAGAAAGACAAAGCGAGTACACACAATAGTTTAAAAACTGTTCCTACACATCTCCGTGGGTTTAGGTGTGTTTTACTATTCAAAAACTCCTATATTGAAACCATATAAAGATAAAAAAAAACTTCACAATAACAAAATTAAGGTACTCAATGATATGATGAATGCTGCTTTTTGTTAGTCACTTGACAATCATCACTCTTTTTTTCTTGAGCATGCTTGTTTGCAACAATACACTCAAAATGGTTTACACAATATATTAAAATCCTAGAAATATGATTTCACCTCGACTTTAGTAATTACATATTTTAATTTACATTTATCAATCATTTATAAATACACATGCTAAATTCATAATGTAATCAAATTTTCTTAAAAGAGAAATGAAAGTAATTGTATTATTGAATGTTCGGAAACAACACCTAAATGGGTTTATAGCGTAGTAACAAAAGATTAGTGTGTTTCTGGTTCAGATGTTAGTATTCGTAATGTTGATAAAAGATAAAGTATGTTACGCCAAAAGGGTTTGGTCTCATGACCACATGTCAATGTGAGAGTTAGAGGTGGGCAAATAAACCGGTTAACCGAACCGACCTGAAAACTGAACCGAAACCGAACCGGTTTGAAACCGATTATGTAGAAACCGGTTTGGAACCGATTGAAACCATAGGTTCAGAACCGGTTTGTAGTTTTCTCCATCAAAACTGGTTTCAAACCGGTTAACCAAACCGAAACCGTCCAAAACCGGGCAAAAACCGGTCAAAAACCGAACCGAAACCGATCAAAACCCGAACCGAAACCGGTCGTACCATGGTAAGAAACCAGTTTCAACCCGAACCGAAACTGATCATAAACCGATTTTAACTTTTGTTGACCAAACCGAACCGGTTTTAACCCAAACTGATTTTGAGTTTTAAACCGGTTTGTGTACCTCTAGTGAGAGTAACTCAAAGAACACTTATTCAAAGAATACTTTATAAATGGATAAAGTAGTTATAACTTAATAAGTATTGAATATAAGAGAATTGTATATTTAGTTTCATCCACAACTAGAGTATTTGTGTCGAAGGATTGACCATTCTTCTGATACCAGTGGTGATCTGTCAAAATTTTATTTATTAAATCCGGTTTAATAAATATGACAAATAAGAATTAATCTCATTAATTAATAAATGCGTAGCAGAATGTAAACGAGTAATTAGCACCAAAACTAAACCCGACAGGATCCGGTTACAAATCAGACGAACACGGTTACAACAAAACTAATTATATATATATATATATATATATATATATATATATATATATATATATATATATTGGATCTTTTCAGAAGTTTTTTTACAGCGAGAAGTAATATTATCCAATCATATCTCTTCTTTTAATATTTTAATTTATTTAATTATAAGGTTATTATGGTCATTTTATTTTAATATTAGAATTGGTAAATCCTAATTACCAGCAACCGTTTCAACATTGTTTATCAATATTAGTCATCTGATATGTTATTCCATCATTCAATATAAACATTGATTTCATAATCCCAGATGAATAGCATCCCAATATTAGATGTTTTCAGTCATGCTATTGATATGGATTTTGATTTTGACAATCACCAAGCTAATGTTATGCCTAATATTAATATGCTCCCGATCAAGCTCAATTCAAATCAATATGATTCGGCTACTCAAGAACAGCAAATCCAGGTGTATATCTAATCCGATTTCCCCTTCCCCCTACCCCTTTGTATTTCCCAGTATGATCATATTATTTATTAGGGTTTCATAAATTAATATCAGGTTATCATAGTACATGACAATTTTCTATAAAATCAACTATTTGTTTGATAAATGATTTTCTATAAAATCAATTAAAAGTTTTTCTTATCTATATATAATTCTAGTGTTGATTTCCTTCAATTTTTGTAATGTTTCCCAACATGTGTTTGATTATTTGTTTTTAGTTATGAAAGATCAATTTCATTAACTTTTAGATGTCTTACTCAATATACAGCCATAAATGTCCAATTATGAGTTTAAAACTGTTTATTTTCCTTAACTTATTATACACAACTGTTTCATAAAGACCTTATTCCGCATTCCACTAAACACATAACTAATATTCTGGTACAACTATTCCTCTTATTTTGGTTTTTAAATTGAATTGGTTTTATCGAATTCTATATCTAAGCAGGTGCAATGGGTAATGACTCAACTACACATAATGTTCAGACAATCAGCATACCGAGTAACGATTCTGACGGTAACTTATATTTTTTGCATAATTTATCATGTTTTTCAACTTTAAGCATTACTCAGAAATTGTTCGGGTCCGGTCAAAGATACATGTACGTTTGTCACCTGTGTAGCTATGTAAACTGTGTATGTATGTTCATACATAACTAATATGCGTCAACGGTTGTCACCTGTCTATCTATGTTCATACACTTGTATGCACGGATCCAGACAAATATGTGCGTACGTTTGTCACATGTGTAGCTTTGTTTTTCGATGTTTGTTTTCTATGTGGTTATATCTAATATTATTCAAACATATGGTCTGTTACAGTTGTTGTTCTGTTTGTTTGACATTGTTATTTATTTTTACATGATTGAAGGTACTTTTGTAAGTTACTAAAGTAAGGTCGTTCAACTAGTTACGAGTTTGCTTTTTATAGTCTGAAACATCAAACAGCTTCTGCAAATAGTGGTTACTTTCCTGTGTTGGTGACTTCACTTTATGGAAGGGCTGTCTTTTTTCGAGACGTATCGAATGTTATGAGTTTTTTCAGTATTTGTTCATTGTATATGTTGTTTTGTCAACCACTTAATGATGTTATGTTGTTGATGTCATATGTTGATGCACTATACTCTGTAGGTCTGATAGTAATTTTTTTCATCGCATGTCAAGCCGCGTGTATGCTTTAGCTATGTTGTCCTTTGTGTAGTTAATGGCATATTGTCTTTTATATCTTTCTAGCATATTGTTGTGTAGTTCAACAATTATGTAAATACTAATTTGGTTTACGTGTTTGCATCTCAACTTGTTAAAAGTAGTCATCTTATGTCCTCTATAGTCTGCATCTGTTGTTATTTTTATTTGACTACCTAAATTCATTATGTTCCTATACTTATATAGTTGGCCAACATTTTTAACATTTACTAGACATTATAATCATATTCAAACGGTTTGTGACACGAAACCATCATTTTGACCAGATACAAGCTGTTGATCCAGAAAACTGCGAGTTGTTAATCGGACAGTCGAGCGTTCCACGGGTTATCAGCCTTGAACGTAAGAGTTAGCAAGTTTAATTCACTTTTATTTTCTTTAATTAACACTTACTTAAGTTTATCCAAGTATTAGTAGCTAGTTTGAACTTTTAAAATTAATATTATATGCAGAAAATGATGAACCAATTTGCTTATACTCGTCTGATGGGTCAAAATGTTGGATCCCAAATGTCCCGTCACATGAAAAACCTTTGATTGGTCTACAATTTAAAACTTGGGATGACGTAGTTGCTACATACAAGGCGTATGCAGCCAAGGCCGGTTTCGATGTAAGGATGTCAACCATAACATGGACCAACGGTGCCATATCTCATAGGTATATGGTGTGCAGCAAAGCCGGTGCCCCACGTTGCAAAGATGTCGATACCATGGACACGTCATCGTCCGCTTCCAAGCGACGCCACACAAATATAAATGTTACAGGTTGCAATGCGTGTATCAAACTTAAAGTTCCATCGAACTCTGTCGGTTTTGAGATATATGATTTCATAGAGGCTCACAATCATGGGCTTGTTAGTGATTACAATATGGACTTAACACGAGGGAGAAGACAGTTACAGTTTTCAGACAAGGAATTTATTCAAAATCTTCAAACTACAGGTTTTGGTCCAGTCGTTGCTCACCGTGTTCAGTCATCATTGAAGGGTGGACAACATTTGGTCACGGGATCAAAGACTGATTTTAAGAACCATGCTCGCAATGTCAGGTATTGTGTAGCTGATGCGGATGCTCAAATGATTGTAGATAGGTTTACCCACAACATGAGTCATTTGGAGGATTTTTTTTCCAATTCAAAGCTGTTGACGGTGTGCTACGGTCTATATTCTGGTCTGACGGCGTATCTAGATCCAACTACAATATGTTTGGTGAAGTGCTAGCTTTTGATGCAACATACTCAACAAACAGGTATCAAATATCGCGCTACGTTTCTCGTCAACGAATTATAATTCTATTTAACCACCCTTTATTTTTAATTCAGGCATGACATGATTTTTGTTCCTTTCACGGGCGTTGACTGCCACAAGAAATGTGTTACCTTCGGTGCCGGCTTAATACATTCCGAAACGATTGACTCATACAAGTGGTTACTAGATGCGTTCCTATCAGCTCATGGCAAGCAGCCCAGGTTGGTGTTGACAGATCAAGATCCAGCAATGAAACAAGCCGTTTCATCTGTTTTGAATGAATCTACACATAGGCTGTTGTAACACATATGCATTTTCATGCATGAAATCACTAGTCTTTTATACTCGTATTTAATAAGGTCCATGTATTAGTTCACCATCTATATTATTATGGAATCATATATTATTTATTTCTAGTTATTAATATTATTTTCATATGCACAATTACATGTTTCTATGTACATTTAGTTATACATGGTTAATCGTTAACGTGACACGTTTAACCAGGAATGCCTAGATTTAGTATTTGTCATTGTCAATTTTATCCTAAAGTAATTTTATTTATATCCTTAAATTCAAATTAAGAATAACCTTCTAGAATATTTTATTCTTGATCTCCAAGATTAGCCTTATCCAAATTTGAATTCAAGTCCTAGTCAAATTCTATCTGTAATTCATCATAATCTTTTCTCTAAACACCCCTATAAATAGAACTCTCTAGCACCCCTAAAATTCATTCCAAACCTGCATATTCCAAAGCCCCAAGGTTGAAAATTCGTGATCATCATCCTCTCAAAGATTCACAACTCGTTTCCTTTCTAGTAAGTTCTAATTTCCGTATAATGTTTTGTTCTTTCATTCTGCAGAAAAACCTTTTATTTCAACGCTTAGATCTCGGTCATAATATATCCAAATCACGAATTTCAAAAGCCTAAATTGGTTCTTTATGTGTCTAGTATCTCTGTAATTTTTGGTGTAAAATTTTATAAACTTTAAAAATGTTCTTATTATTTTTCTTTAACAAAGGGTCTTGCTGAAAATCCTAACAGATAACTTTAGCCTCAAAACGAATGTCATAACTCACTCATGTTTACGAATTATGACCCAATTTTTGGATATATTGTAGACCTTCTAATTATAAAAATTATCCAACTAGAATCTCCTCAATTTGTTAAAGTATCGATTTTTAGTTATTTTTCTACTAAACTGACTCAGAATCAGACCCCTTGGTAGTCTATGAATTTTTTTTTTATAAACACTTAAAACTTATAAAAAATATACATGTTAAAAAACTCATACGGTTACAAGATATAAAATTTTCGTAATCTAACTCAAAGGTTTACTATTTTTAAAAATTCGTGTCTTGAACAGTAAACAACCTATTCTTTTCTAGAAAAGATAATCTAAAACCCTAAACCATAAAGTATCACTTGAAACCCTAAAATCCAATTGTACTTCCAAACAAACACCAAGTCTATAGATATTCAACCAAGGGTTCTGTCACCAAGGCTACGGCCTAAGAAAAAACCAAGTGGCGTGTCCGGGCGTGAATGGACCCACTTACCTTTTCCTAGGAACCTGAGGTCGGAGATTCTATTCCACCGAAATAGGGTCACATTCTAACAACTTTCTTGATCATTAGGGCTCTAAACAAAAGCGTTACAAGTCTCAATTCATCAACGAAGGTGAGTTCATAGCCCCTTTTACATGCTTTTAAACGTTTTATACTTCGAGGTGGAAACATGCATAATCAATTTGTTTTACATGTTATTTGATTCAAGCTTTATTCATGATATTCATTGTGTGATTATTACAAGTGTATACTTAATCGCATGTACAGCCATTAACTTGTTAAAGCCCGTGGTAGTATGATGATAGATCTATTGGCCCGACGCACCCACACAAGCCTTAGGTAGAGGCTTGTGTGTTCAGAATCCGACGATCGTTAAACATTAAACATAATAGTCTAATCGTGGATTAGACGACTCGCTAAACGTGTCAGAGGTTTGGTTGTAATCACAAAGTATACAGAGTAACTTAACACATATGGATTGCTTTCAACTTAAAACTTATTTTATTAAAACCTATGTTCTCACCAACTATTTTTAGTTGACACTCTCGCATGTTTTTCAGGTATTGGAAATTTGTTTGTTGAAGATTACTTGATGCAAGATATAGGATTGCATGATTGGACCTAGATGACTATAAAACAATTCATTGTATCTCTGTATTGCTTGATATTAAATTAAATTTAACAACTATTGTAACACGTAGTATCATGTGCTATGAACAATCACCGTCTCACCTCGACGTATTCCGCCGTCAGTTGGGGTGTGACAGCTGTGCATGTGGCACGTTACAAACAAAATACCTGTTAAGGTATGTATACGACTTTCATTATCAATGTTCTAATCCAGTTTTTAACTATTGTGGTATATGTTTGTCATTTTAAGTTATTTACTGCTTCTATTTTCATGTTCAACATTGCTGGTTACGTTTTTTTTTTTGTTTTATAGCTGAAGGGTGAGATTCAGGTTAATGAAGAAATTAGATGTCGTGTTAACAAGCTGGTTTGGAATGTATTCATCAAGCCGGAGACGTTTGAATCCAGATGGCATGATTTGATTGATGAATTTAATTTAAGCGAAAACAAATGGTTAAAAGACATGTTTGCTATTAGGGGAAGTTGGGTTCTGGCTTACTTTAGAGATATTCCAATGTGTTGTTTGATGAAGACTACCTCACGTTGTGAGAGTTCCAACTCACAGTTCAAAGTATATTCTAGCCCTGGCAACAATCTTGTTCAATTCATGAACTGCTTTGAAATGGCATTGAATGCTCAATGACACGTGCAGCACGAATTGTAAAATGATACCACAACAAAGACACCACTGTTAGAGACCCGTTTGCTAATCGAGTGTCACGCCTCCTACGTCTACATTATAACAATTTTCAAAGAAGTTCAGAAAGAGATTACAAAGGGTTTGTATCATTGCGCATGTACACGTGTTGACTCCGTAGATGGACTGAACATTCATCTTATCAGTCACAAAGACAAACGCAATGGGTTTGTTGGTGAATTTAAGGTACATCTCCTATCATGTAACAAAATATCTTACATTTGTCCATAACCTACTATCATTTCACTAAATACTAACCCTAATTTAACGTATACTGCAGGTGACTCAGAATCCCAATGACAACACATTTTCATGTTCCTGTAAGGGTTTCACTCGCATCGGTTACTTGTGTAGACACATATTCAAAGTCCTCCAAATCGAGCTTATTGATGAAATCCCTGACAAATACATTCCATCTCGATGGAGGAGTGATGTTATACCCTCATCACTTTTCAAGATTGAAACCAGATATGGTGTTCCCCTTGATGAAAGATCTAAACTAAGGCAACAGTTTTTGTCTTTGACCAATCAGTGTGCCGACCGTGCACGAGGAAACATAGAACTTCTTCAATCGTTGGTCGATCAGATGAACCAGATCAATGTCCAAATATGGGGAAAAAATTCCTATAGAACCTTCGTATAACAACAACTCCGCCATAATACAAGACTTGATTGGCTACAAGTTACCTGAGCAAATCACAATAAAGCCACCAACCGGGATTAAAAATAAGGGTTCGGGTTCTCGCAAGCGCAAGATTGGTCCAGGCGAGAAGGCTAAGAAGAAAAGCAAAAAACCAAAACGTTTTTGTGCAAAATGTAACAAAAAGGTTCGTGGTCATGACTCGCGTAACCATAAGAAAGTTATGGAAGAGAAGGAACGGCGAAAAGAAAGGGAACAACGCCGAAAGGAAAGGCAACAAAGGAGAAAAGACAAAATGGCAACGACTGGTAACCAACCGGCGGAATATGCTGAAACAATGAGACCGTTGACACATCTGAAACGGATTCGTCTGAAGATTCGGATGACACAAGCGATACCGACTACAATACTGAATAGTATCTTTTATTTTATTTTATTTTTTTTGTTTTTCTACTTTCGAGACATTACCATCTACTGTTACACCTTTACGTGTTCAATAAACATCACATTTCAATTTCATACACATATATTGAAATCACACTTGTGTAACATACGATTATTTTTTTAGGTTTGTAGCCCTAGGAAATGTTATATTCGTTTATTTAATGTAAAATACATGCGTTTCTCTCTGCCAACCGTTTATTGTACATCGATTTGATGCATTAACACAAATCATGTTATACTCTTTCATGTACAACACATGATAATCCCTTTCATACCAACGCTCTGACTTGAAAAACTTTTAGATTTGCATATGCTTGAGTAAACTACACTTATCTATTTACGTATGTAGCCATACCAAAAGCTGTCATCATCCCCTACAAGTCAACTACGTGCGTCTCTGTCTGGCAACCAATAAGTGAGCATGGAATTTGCTGTGGTTAAACAACTCATCTGTGAAGGCACATCGTTCACAAAATTATGGAATGTGAATATCTTTTAAAACCCTGCATACACAACATGTTATATTCTATAGGTACCAATTTCTGGATAAACGGTTGTTTGCTTGTCGGTCCTACCTGGATAAATGCCCATATGTGGTTACCTGTTGGTCAACTATAATTGTATAATATCATTCATATGCACCAAGTGGACTTCAAGTACGTGTCATTATCTTTGTGCGCTTCTCCACTATACTCTACACAACATTACACTAACAAACTTGACACTAGACACATTCAACCGTTACGTTGTTCAGCCAACATAAAACCCAAAAAAATAATCGCATACTTTGCGTGAAACAACAAACATATTGCAACAACTTAATTACCCACGCATTTACTGCATCCGACAGCACATAAACATCTAATTAGAATACCAACTTCATTAACATTCTTAAATCCAGTTACATTTAAAGATCCTCAAAATTCGGTCATCGAAACCCAGCCTTTGATACATAGCTGATACATCAGAATCAAAAGCACATCGACATACCAAAAGGTTTTATCAACCATATACAAAACAGACTAACGTCTTAAAATAAGGGAGTTTTGGACAGAAAGACAAGAGACATAATTATTAAAACTATAAAACATTAGACACTAAAACCGTGTTACTAGACTTCACGCATGCATCCATCAATCGCTTGCCAATGCTTCATCAATCTTTTCTTTCTGCTTATTCACTGAAGACAGGAGAATCTTTGCGGTGTACTTTATCCTTAAGCTTACTAATACCTTTTTATTCTTCATCGCTGCCTCCCCAAGTCCACAACAGCAGTTACTCCCCCCTTAAACGTCTCCATGTGCCTCATTGTGAACAACCCAGACTCTTCATATTCCTTTCTAGTGCACCTTAAATTCAGCCACTTCGGTTCTACCCCTTCCATTGGAATTGCTTTTGGATGATCAACGATTCGGAGGTAACTCACAAAAAACTCCTTCTGCAAAAACCATACAAAATTAGACGTTACCCAGCCTTGTCATTTATTATCAAATAATAAACAATAACAAATTCACATTTATACTCCAACCATACTAACCAGTTTCATCACCGCACGTGTGCAAACGCCACTATACTCTTCAATCAAATCCTTCTCGGATTTCGACCGCCTTTTGTTTGTGTCCTTATTAACATTGTCTAACACCTCAATTGCCAGATTTTTCACATCAAAGCACACCAAATAACAGTGATCACATGTCACTATAGGTATTACAAACATGTCATATGGCCGTATTCTTAATTTTCTCATATCGTTGTTAACAGCTCGCCTTAGATTCTCCTTTATTAATCCAACGCCCGTTGTGAATGTCACATCTTTAAACTCGATCAAGCCTCCATTCTGTTAATTTCAAAAAACATTAATCAATACATACATTACACTATCTAATCGACCATCAACTATAATCAGTCTGTTAACTACAACAATAAAGCAACACAGACAGTTAAATTTGTACAAACTACCGTATCTAATCAACACTCAACTCAAAAAATTATGTTAAATTCAAAAAACATTTACAAACAAATTAACTTTAAACAGTCAAACAATATGTATACACTACTACCGTACCCGAGCTACCATACTGAATAAGCATTATTTTAATTTAAAAAAATAAAAACACAGAAACTACATTCTGTTAATCGCATAAAAGACTAAATCACACCAACAATTGAAGACGTTTACACTACCGAAATAACTACACAATTTACCTCTACGCTAATCCGGTGATTGACCACGACTATTCCTCATAACCCGTAACTACATGAAAAAACTCCGACCCATGTACATCACAAATAGACATGCGTATACCAACGGACTTACTACACAGTATACACGATTTCTATACACACGGTTACACAACAGCCCAATCTCCTAACCACAAACAACCAGCTCCACCTCCTAACCACCTCAACTTACTAGTCAACTAGCATCACGAGAATACATACAGACCTTTGAACATGTACACACAATCGTATCCCATCAACTATAACGTCTCAGCATTCCCTTAATCTCAAAAACAACAACACACACAGACAGTTGACAAAATTTATACTACCACATCTGATCATCCCGCAATCCAAGCACATGTTACAATTTCTCGTTATGTACTACGCTACATGACTAAAAACTAACAAATACCTAAGTACCTACACCCCAATTTGACAACATAACCATGTCATTTTAACGCATGGGCCCCTCCCGTACCAGTCACCATCCCAAACTAAGGTTGAATACTATCAACTATAAAGATGTAAACACAAGCCCAATGCACCCGACTACTTAACATTTACTTTAACATACATGAAAAGCAAGTGTAACAGAACTTACAAGCTCGATTGGCCCTAGAAACAATCGAAACGGTGACGAATCGCTCCAAGCTGACTCCGCTTCATTCAATACCATTGAGAAACACGAGATCACATTGCTACTTATCGTCATGTTCGGCTGCAGTGTCTCGAACGCACCCTGCAATCCTAACAGTCCACCTTTAGTCGCAAACAAAGTTTCCCTACAAAGACACACAATTTTGTTACTACTACTAAAACTAAGATATGAACTTAGCGTTTACGTTACTGAGCCACCAGTCCTATGTATGTACCTCCAAACAAGAGTCTCATCTTTTTCTTCTTTCCTAGTGACATCCACTGGCCTATACACATACGGCGATCTAAGCCGGTAGCTTTGACGTATTTCCCTTTTCTCCCTTTCTATACCTTTACCTTTATCGACCATTCGTCTTGACACTTCACTCAAAGGAACATGCTCTGTATCACTATCAATCACTTGCCTCCCTTGACAATCCCCTGTCCTCAACTCAACATCCTCACCTAGTGCATAACCTACTATCTTTGCTATCGTTGGTGTCTTCAGCACTACTTCTTCACCAATTTGTGTCATTCCCAAACTAAACGTCGGTTCAAACAAAACCGGATTACTTTCCTGTGTTACACCCTTCGATGCCCTGGGGCTGACAATTCCATCTTCACTTCCACTTCCGCTTCCTTTCCTACCGGCACTCACCTTGTCCACACTGTCGCACAACTCTTTCACAACATTCAGATCACTCCAAAATGGTGAGCAATTAGGATCTTGAGCATCTAAATCATCTACTTCGCGTACCTCTTCTCCCTTTTCTTCTATCGTTTTCCGTATGCTAGGCTCAATGCTCTTTTCGTTACTAACCTGGCCTACACATGCTGCCATTTTTAACTGTTTTCCTACCCGCACATCCTCCATTTTTTTACCTCTGCTTTTACGTCCACAATCCCCCAAATACCTCTTCCATCCGTCCTCATGTTGAACAACCTCAGTGTACTTATTAGCAAGTTCTTTCAGATCACCATCCCCGGGATACCCATCATACACTTCTTTCATTAACTTTTCAAATTCCTCCTTGCATCTGGAAAGCATGGCTAACACTTTCCCCATGCGTTGCACTTTCGCCTACATACACAACAGTTGGCAGTATTACAAACTCGACAGTACTTTCAACAAAGTAAACAATAAAACGGTGTGACATAAAACACGTAAATGAATATTACCTGCAACTCAGATTCTTCTAGTGCCAGACCATCCCTACTATTTACTTTCTCCTTACCACTTCTCTTCTTTGAAGATCGTATCATTTTTACATTCATGCTTCTACCAAACCCACCACCAACAATTTCAATATGTTTCCTATCCTTCAACTTATCTAACATCCAGCCATATAGACCGAGATTTGATAGTGCGGCTGGTACTCCATCCACCCTTACTTTGTCAACATAATACAACTGCAAGCATAGCAAAGATCATTACTTACGTTGAACATATCTATCCAAACTGTCAAGACAGGACATTAACTAAGATTACAATAACTTTGATGACATCAATGTTCACAACAACGACTAAGTTCATGTTTATATTATCAACGGTTAAATCAGTTTGAACTACGTTTATTTACCTACACCCTATCCACATGAAAACCATATACGATTATTTATTCTATATACCACAACTTCAAAACATAGCAGAAATCATTACTAACTGTGAATACTAACTACCATACAGTAATACTATACCTTTAAATTTTACTACATCAATGTTCACACCAACGAGTATCATATATTTTATATTCTGTACAATTGTATCAGTGAGTTCTACGTCTAAATACCTACACCATATCCACATTTAAAACAGAAACGTATTGCATCTACTATTAGAGAACGAATACGTCATAGTACAAATAACGATAAATTTGTTAGGTTACATCACTTACAGCTAGTATTGTTAGCGGCCCAACATAGTAATTCTTACGATCGTCACGCTTCCATTTATTCATACACTCTATAATACAACGGTATATAACCTCACACCAATCAATGTTCTTCACATCACACTCCTTATTAAAGAATGGTAGAAAAGCCTTCAGACATCTACCGTTTCCAGAACACTCTACCATTGTCGCCATGAACAGCATCAGAAAGTCAACCTTAAACATCCAGTCAGCTTGATCATATGTTCCAAGCCTGCTATCTATATCCGGAGGGCTCAAATCACTTTTACCATGTACCTTTTTCCATGCCTTACTTACACTTAGAATCGATTTTGAATCCTCACACTTTACAACTACTTAACCTACTTTAGGTAACCTCGTCAACGAATGAATACCCTCCTTTGTTAGCCTTAACCCACCTTCACACAATTCCAGAGTCATTGTTGACGTATTAAGCTTGTCCACCACATAATATCCCAAGTTCCCTGGTATTCCATCAACAGTCATTGACATGAATTTACCAAAACCCATATCCGTTACACACTTCCGCTGTGCGTTCGAAAGTTTCTTCAATGCACTACACAACGAATGTTCTGGTCCTTATGCTTGGGACATTATACTTCTCATACTTTGTCTTCCGTTTCAAGTTCTCTTGTTTTGTTACGGCTAGCTCAGTGTTATGGATGACCAAAGCTGCTTGCTCTTTGACAAAGTCGTCATCAATTTCCAGTAGCTCTGTCGATGAACCGACCACAACACCAAATCCACCTTCAACGTATGACACATCCCCTACATTTTTGAAAACATTGGTCAACCATAAACCCACATATCTACAATAAGAAGCCTCCAACAGCATGTATGCTACGATATTATATTACAACACATGTCTAAAAGGTATTGACAAAAGACACGTACCTTTCTCCTTACTCTTATTCTCTCGTTGCTCATCGTATGCGACACCCCCTACAATTAAATCAACATTTGTCAGCCGATAATATAATTCTACGTAAATAACTCCTCCTACAAACATATTGATAAATTTTTTTCATAAAAAACAAACTTACCAATGTGCTTTTTTTTACCCGCTGACTTTTCTCCTTTACGTAACTCCTTGGTTTCATCTCTGCTCTCGAAGTGCCCTACACAAGCCACCACGGTCTATAAAACCAAACATACTATACAAACGAAAATCCAAACAACGATAGCTATTAACGTAAATGGTCCCTATTTTTGTTTACATCCCCATAATAACATTTTGCAAACAAAGACACATACATTTTTCCTTACTCTTACTCCTCCCTTGATCACCGTACGCTACATCTCCTACATTCATACGACCGTTGAATACCATTACACAATCTCTATAAATATATCCTTCAACCAAAACAGTGATACACTACTCTTATACACAATCCATCCATACCTCTACGTTTCTTCTTAGCAGGTGACTGCTGCGCTTTGGGAATCTTCTCTGTTCCATGTGTCTTCTCGCGGTCCACTGCACTCACAAAACACCCATTAGCAAACACAACATAATACACTGTCGACCTTCAATACAATCGCTACATACAAACGCCACAGTAACCTAATTATTGTTACTTTCACTATTTACCTTACATTTTTAAAACACTAACACATAGGGTTATTCTTATTTGTTACTGTTACTGTGCACCTTACACTTTTAAATCACTAATACATACCGTTTTGCTTATCCGTGTTCTCCTCTTCCGCTTCAACATCCACTGGGTTCGCACTATCGTTAACAAACCTAGAAAAACTAATTCTCTTGGAAATCCTTTCACTTTTCCTCTCTACATAATCCATAAACGAAACTATCAAAAACCAAACCACACAACCGAAACAGCCTTAACGATGTCCAACTAAAAAACCCAAAAATACAATAGCATCTGAACAACAAGGATAACTTACTGGTCGACATCGTCAAAGTCCGCTCCATCCGGCTATGACCAGCACAACATATGCAAATATCAGCATCCTCATCAAACATATCTACAAGAACACACTCCTACACATATACATCAAAACCAGACCTGCGTAGACCGTCTTTTGTAGTACACATCATACACCCATAACTCATATACACAGCATACACATAAAAATAAAACACATATACATAGCATAAGTAACTCAAACGACACAACAACTCACTAAAAACATCTACACAACTCTAAAACCACAAGGTACACAATTCATTGTGTACACATACAACACCCATAACTGATATACTAGTTGCTGCTCAAATCAACTACACAACCAGAAATCTACACTACTTTTAAACACCTATGTATAAAAAAAATAACAAACAAAAAACACTAACAACGACCGTACATACATACTACAATAAAATACATCTTAATCGTACTTTCATACAACCCTGTCCAACATCATGTATATATTGATATGAACATTGACACCCAAATAGTCATTACTTACATCTGCTCAATCATAGCTACACCCAATACATTGCATCAGAGGACAAACCACAACCTACACACCTCAAATACAATAACATTTGAACAACAAGGATAACTTACTAGTTGACATTGTTAACGTCAGCTCCGTCCGGCTATGACCTACACAACATACGCAAATGTCAGCATCCTCATAAAACATAACTACAAGAACAAACTCCTACACATATACATCACAACCACACCTGCGTACACCATCATTTTTAGTACACATCATACACCCCTGACTCATATACACAGCATACACGAACTAGCAAAACGCTGTGCACACAACTTTTACAACTATATCTCAAATGACACAACATATCACTAAAAACACCTACACAGCTCGAAAACCCTAAGGTACACATTTCAGTGTGTACACATAAAACACCCATAACTGACATACTAGTTGCTGCTCAAATCAACTACAGAACCAGAAATCTAAACTACTTTTAAACACCTACGTACAACAACAACAAAAAATCACTAACAAACGACCGCAAATACATACTACAATACAATACATCTTAATCGTATTTTCAGAAAACCCTGTCCAACATCATGTATATAATGATATGAACATCAACACCTAAATATAAAATTACCAACAGACTATCCTACATCTGCTCAATCATAGCTACACACAATACATTGCATCACAGAGGACACAAACCACAAACTACACACCTCAATAAATTCAAAGACGTCGCTATCTAGGGTTCGTTTAGCAGGAACCCAAAAAGAAAACACAACACAAGAACATATACATCTAAAACTTGTGTACATACCTTCCAAACAAACTGAATCGTTTAATCGAACTAGCAAACACCAAACCCCCAAATCGATTGTAAGCCAACAGCTGTGAAACTATACTCCACTACAATTGTGTCTTATAGTACACCAAATGGTATCCACCGCGTTTAATTAACCGGATTTGTGTGGACGTCTGTTTCGTATAACGAGAGGATTTCCCGCACCGATGACTGCGTAGGTGAACAAGTGTTTTGATTGTGTGTATCATCTTGAAATCAATAATATATTCGTTCCTTGAACAACGTGAAACTATATGAAAGGAAGAGTGAGAACCGGGATCAATAATTGATAAACCAACCGTTCCCTCTAACCAGCTACACAAAGATTACAAACTTACCCTTTAACCAAATATCTGGTTACAACTTACCTGTATTTACGAAACTGCCATCAACTAACCTACACCATAGATCTTTTTATTTAACGGCTGAGATTCACTTCTCGCAAGATCCATCCTCTCTCTCTCTCTATATATATATACATATACATATACATATATATATAGGATTAGTATCATTACAGAATAGGGATGAGTTCGGTACCGGTACCGAAATATTCGGTTCGGTAGCAGTACGGTACCGGGACGGTACCAGTATTGAAGGTATAAATTCGGGAAATACCGGTACCGTACCGATCCTGAAACTCAAAACTTTGGTACCGATTCGGTACCGATGGTACCCAATCGGTACCGATTTCGGTACCGGTACCGGTTCGGTGTACGATACCGGTACCAAGTACCAAATGCTCATCCCTATTACAGAACTCTTAAATTATTTAAAAACTTGAAGGAACTCTAAATAACTAACGTTTTTATAAAAATTTTTGTATGTTAATGTTACTTGAGTGTAGTTTTATCACTTTTGATATCTATATTTACGATTACAATTATGAAAATTAGTTTTTTTACGCATATCTATATTTTTTTACACATATGTATATTTTTTATCACATAAATTTTAAACACGTGTAACTTGTGATTTATATATGTAATCAAGCTTTTTTTTTAAATATGATAAAACAAGTCTCAAATAATGTTAATATATAAAAAAAGTTAAAAAAATTATATTTATATATATATATATATATATATATATATATATATAATTTTACCTCGGTTAATAAATAATCGGTCGAGACACTGAGAGTTAACGAGTAATGCTAGGTGACAAACGAGACCCGACGGTGGCGGTGCACTAAGCAATGGCAGCAGCGGTGAACAGTGGTGGCGGTGGCAGCCGACGGACAGCAGCTGCGGCAGCAGCGGAGAAGCAATTGCAGCAGTGGCAGGGTGCTCGGGACAGTAGCGGCAACGTCTAGGAGGTTGGTGGCTGGTGTGGGCTCCACGGACAGCAGTAGGCGGCGGCTAGGGGCCGGCACCTGCGATGGTGTGGAGTTCTTCGAAGAGATGATTGCTTAAGGTGGCTAGGGTTAATTATAATGATAGGTTAACTAGTTTATAAATAAACTAGTTAAGCTAATACGGGCCACCAAACCTATCTCTTGTTCTCAAAAGCCCAGTCCATAATATCTCGTTAATTTATGTCATATTCGGTTAACTAACTTAAACGGGTTTCATGCTCGTTACCCACGGTGTAACTCTAATGGGTCAAAATTTGGTCAGCCGTGTTGATTTTACCGAACCAGTCCATAAATCCAACACAAGTGTTTTAATGCAGCGACACGAAGGGTCTTATCGCATACATTGCCTTTTCATGTGTTTGTATCTTTTATCTTAAGAACACCCCATCACCTCTATAGTGTTATAGCACTTTTAGTGTTTGTTATGATAATGTCTCGAATTCTTGGCTTCTTTCGTATTAGGACTAATACAGGTCCAAAAGACGAAACTTCCTACCCATAGTTAACATTTAATGAACTTGGAGCTCCAATCACCTATTGCCTTATAAGTCCAAACCTATTGTGCACAGATGAAGGTTACCGATCTTGATATGAATATGTATCGACTCAAAATTTTATGTTTTATTGTTAAATTATTCTTATCTCTTTAATTGTACGTGGTTGGGACTATAGGCATGTCATCAAGTATTTGGTTCTACTAATTATAGTTTCATAGGTAGGGCGTGCACGTTTTAACATACCCTTCAGGGTGCAATGGCCAATGGGATAAAAACCTAGTAGCCATCCTTACATGCCATGGATTTAACATGATTCTTTACTTCATTTGTTTTGTCAAGATGAAATTACCTCTCATGCTTGATCTTATATGAAAGGTGTTCAACATGCTTTTATGGACCGCATGGTTCAAAATCCGTCGTTAATGCTAATCATGACATGCGTATTTCTGACCATGAGGAATTTAGCATGAGGAATGGCTTTTGTTTAGACTCAAATCAAAGTCACATTAGTTAGTGATTATCGAAAATTCAATACTATGCATTGAATCAATTTGTGTAATAGTTTTATTTTGACTCTTTGATGTAGACGTGTCAATGTATTCACTAAGTCACTAGATATTATTTACCTATTATTAACAAATTGAAAATAGTATATACGTTAATTTGATACTAGAGTAAGTTACAGATCAAAGCAAATATATTTTATTTATTTAAAGAGTAAAAAAAATGCACTTTTTAAACTTGAAACATGAGAGGGTCCATGACACTTTTTTTTGGTAAGAATGAGTGGTGGTGTGACATTCGTCAATTTTCTATTCGTATTTGTATTTGTAAACCTGACCCGTTGGGTCGTTTGGTTATTTTGTCATGATTATTAATAAAGTATTCCCGACATTTATGTTCAAACGTTCGTTCATTTATTACTCGAGGCTTATCGATAACCCGCTCTAACACGTAATCAATCCAAAACAAAATGTTATATAATTCGGTTATATAGTTTAAAGCCAAAAGTGTAAACTTCGAAAACTTTTATTAACTTAAAGGAGATTTATTTTCCATTTAAAATGTTTATTAAACTTCAGGGTGCAAAATGGAACTTTTAAATTAAATTATATTAATTAAATATAAAACTTAAACCCTACCCAGCCCCCCCCCCCCCACCCTTTCCTTGTTCGTTTTTCAAGCCACCTGCCGTTGGCAGCGCCGGCGATATCGAAACCCCATTTATAACCCGTTTTAAGCTAAAATAATTATAAGAAAATGATTCTCCGTCAATATTAATTGTTAACAAACTATTTAATTGCTTTTAACATTCGTAAATCACCCCGTAATCGTCGCCGGAAATCACGGAATCACCATTAACGAATTAAACGCGTTGACGCTCCTCCACTTAGTATAAATAGATGCCTAGACTCCTAAACAACTCGCTCACACTTCTCAATCCCCCTCTAATACACGGATTTTTCTGTAATTGGGAGACTTCTTAACTTTTCCGGCGAGTTCATCTTCTCCGATGAAACAAAACATTAACTGGTAATTAATATATGCATTTGAGTAGTTTTGATCCAATAAAAGAAAACCCTAATCTAATTTCTTCAACCATTGAGCAGAAACTGAGATTGAAACTCTAGGGTTCTTCTTAAAGAAGATGAACCTGAAATATATTATATATAGATATTTTCTTATAGTTAAAATGAATGTGTCAAGCAGAGCAACTGGTTAAGCTGTGGTGTTTGTAACCAAGGGACCCGGGTTCGAAACCTAGGTCACGCATCCTATTATCGTTTTTTTTAAACTGTTTATATTATTATTATTATTAATTAAAACTATCAAGATCTGTTAATGTATATATATTTAAAATCATATCCTTAACGAATATGAAGTCTAGAGCTGTTGGATAACACACTGATCATCACCAAGACATGGTTCGAAACCCAGGCCAGACATATTTTTTTTATATTATTTAAATTCATATTATTAATATTAATTAACCTTTTTAATCAAGTAAAAATCAAAATAAATTTATAAAAACTTTTTTTAAAATAAATAAAAATTATGTAAACTAACTATAAAATATATCTCACCATTTCACACTTAAAAATCGAGTTTTTCGTTTTCGTAAACCGTAACTAAAAATCGTTTAATAAACGTAAGGTAAACTTTAAATTCCTAGAAATCGTTTAGTCAACGTAATAATTATAATTATAACTTATAACCAATAGTTCAAGCTTTTTGAACATATAAATTTCGTTTTCTCACCGCTAAGATACTTAAATCATATTAATAACCAAATTTCCATTAAAACTTAAATGTTAATATTATAATTAAAGAATACAAAATAACATGAAATATTCAATAAGGGTTATCGATTGAGTCTTATTTTTTTTTTATCTATTTTAGTTTGTATTGATCACACGCTTCGGCTTTCGTGACGTGTTCGGTTGTTGCATTATTCAACGCTTTCAAGCTTCTCTTATTACCTTATTCATAAGGTGAGTTTTTCACCACCCCTTTTTAATGTTTTAATGTTTTGGGGTAGCATATGTATCCTTATAAAAAATTCAAGTATTATTTCTTCTATTACAAAACTACAATTCGTATATGGACTTGTGTGTTACTTGTATTACTTGCACGAATATTACTTGCACGATTGGGAAGCCTCATTAAGTATGATCATACGCCCTCCTTTGCACTCCGGTCCATTTGTATCGAGTGGAAAAGGGCCTCATTATCCAAGTACGTTGATTTTTACCAATTGGAAAGGATCTTACTTGCGTGATTATCCAAGTACGTTGGTTGTACCAACTGGAAAGGACTTACTTGCTCGTTTACCACATGTCTATGAATTGTATGGTTTTTATGTACGTATTTAAACTGTGGAAACTCACCAGCTATATTTATAGTTGACCATATTTTATACATATGTTACAGGTACCGTGATTAGAGGATGAAGGACTAGAAGACACTTAAAATACCTAGGTTATTTAATAAATGAGACATTTGTTTTGATTATTGTTTATCTTTGATTTAAACTCGTATTGTTTACTTGATTGAACTTGTGTACTTGGCTATTTAATTAATGTTATTATGGTCACTTAATAGTGCCACGTGTGTTTGAGCAATCTGTACGTCACACTTGGGCGTTTCCGCTTAAGCTGGGGTGTTACTGGTTGTTGTGCTTGTTATTAGGGGTTAAAGGAATAAAAAGGCATAACAAACTTTTCATGAAATAATATTTAACCAAATAATAGTAGGGTAAAGGATCTAACATTGGATGGACAACCCACCAAACAAGGGAGAAGGGCATGATCATGAAACTATCTTTGTCAACACTAACTAATTCTGTTTTTTAAAACTCAATCTAACAACATCTCACCTAAGCATGACTTTGTTTTTGCTTTTCATTTGATTTATATTTTAGGTTTTTCTGTATTCATAGTTACCAAACGCTTCAAGTATAGCTATATCAATGTGTGTACATATGGTATAATTCCCCAAGTGGTTAAGGATATAGATATTTATGGTTAGAGATAGAAAAAGAAAGCCAAAAAAATATTGAGTTAGAGGCAAAACTAACTTGAGTGGAAAATGAAGCATTAATATTAACTGAAGATGGATCAATGAATCAAGAATGAATTTTCTAAATCATATCGATTAGTGGGTATATACCCGCTAATCGGTATAGGGTTGGATATAGCGACAACATGCTGTTGTCGGGATAGGTGTTGTCGAGATTGGCTAATATTCTTGTAGTGTACGAGATTCCTAGATTTTATTGTACGTGTTCTTTGTTTTTAACATACGCCAACTAAACATTGATAAGAATGATAACCGTTCATTCTCATACTCATCAATTAAAAACCACCATAATATAAATATCTCAAGTAAGAGTAACCAAATTTATTTGGTGGACACTAGCTAGGTCACCAGCTATAAGAACCACTTAAGTTCTTGTCATGCTATTATTAAATAAAAGCTTATAAATGTTAACTATTAAAATATTAGCTGCCTAAATGACGGTCCCAATCAAGTGCTTAGTTAAAATAACTAGAGAAATCAATTAGATTTACTATGACTGAAACCGATAACTAAATTGATCATGCTATAGGTCTTCTAGAAATGTCATATGGTTTTGGGTTTCATTTAAGTTTTTGCTTGCTTGTTTTTATTCATAAGGTATTCGTCATGTATTATTTTATTGCGTTGTATAGTAAAGAAATGTTGCCCTTAATTCCAGAAGAGGAGAATTCGAAAACGCAAAGCAACACGTACATATGTTACCATATATATTAATCTACGAAAATAGAAAAATAAAAATTGAACATGTTTTTTATAGGGTAGTGTGATTTCCACATAAGGCGTACGTTAAGAATCAACACGCCTTTATTCGTTTTACTTTCGATACATTTTAGTCTCTCACTCTCTTGTCCCCGATGTGGCTACGTTTCTGAAAAGAGTTCAGTTGGTCGTGCACAGTAACTTAACGACGCCGAAGAACGATAACTTTGTTTTTAGTAGGATCGGTTTTGCTATTCAAAAAAGGGTGACGGCGCAGCTTGTTGCCCGCTTACCGGCCTCTATATTGTAATTGGATTCTTTTACTGTAATATAAAAGTAACATAAAGTAAATGTTGTCAATCGTAAAATTTGATGTTTAGATCATATTTTAAATTAATTTGTTCAAAGTGTGATTCAATAGACTATTGATTATTGATTAGGCTAAGGGGTGTGGGGCTTCAGCGGGGGCGCGAGAGCCCGGGCGCGAGCACCACACCACCGAGGCGCGAGAGGGGCGCGAGAGGGGCGCGAGCGCGGAATTCAAAGCAGGCGCAAGGCCGGTAGCGGGAGAAAGGGGGCGTAAAGGTGGCTTGGGAATGCGTGAAAGAGCTGTTGGACCATTTAACATAGCCGTTGGGCTCATAATTTAATAAAAAAAAAAGTTTTTTCTTCCTATTTTAATAAAAATAATGTCGTCGTACTCGTCTGATTCCGACTCCTCCGAAGAGGATGATTTGCTTCTTCATGTAGGGGGAGTTTTGACCGCAACCGTGGTCAATCTCTTGCAAAATCAAGCCCATCAACCTCGACTCCCGAGGGTTAGAGCACCACCTCGTGATCGTGATCGATCGGGTGCTAACGATATTTTGATTAGGCATTATTTTAGCCCTCAACCGGTATTTTAGCCCTCAACGATATTTTGATTAGGCATTATTTTGATTAGGCATTATCTCGTCGGACGCTTTGGTTGAGTATTTAGCTATCCGTCAATTAGCTATCCGTCAAATAACGATCTTAATGTTATCGATCAGTCAAATTTGATCAACGACCTTATCGACGGGGTTGAACCACCTCAATCTTTTGTTGCAAATGGAGAACTCTTCAAGTACGGGTACTATCTGGTCGATGGTATTTACAACGAATGGGCTTTGTTAGTTCAAGCTTTTACAGATCCAATCGCCGACAAACGGAAGTATTTTACGAAGAAGCAAGAGTCTGCTAGAAAAGATATTGAAAGAGCTTTTGGAGCTATAAAAAAACAATATTATGTTCTGGCGAACCCGATACGTTATTGGACTCGGGAGAGGATAACGGACGTCGTCTACACGTGTCTGATCCTACACAACATGACGTTAGAAGACGAGGGCAAAGCTATCTGCCAAAACTACCAAGGTGACATTCCGCCACAACCGTCCACAATCAATGATCAACAAAAACTTCACAACATAGCAAATATCAAGAGCCGTGAGATACACGGGGAGCTTCGACATGAGTTGGTTGAACATTTGTGGGAGAGGCGACCCGATGATCTTGTATTAGATTAGTAGAATTATTAAGTATTATTGTTTGTTTAATTTTTAGTATGTTTTTTTTGTAATTTGAATTTTAAAAAAAATGTGTGTTTTTTTAAATAATTTATGAGTTTTTTTTAATAATACGTTTTTTGAATATAATTATTAAAAAATAAAAAAAAAATCCGCTGGAGCCCCTGCTCGCGCCCCTCCACACCAGGGCCAGGGGCTCCAGCGGGGGCTCCAACACCCATCTTATCCAGTTTCTCTCTCTGCCACACGTCACAATATTATTGGCTGGAGCCCCCACTCGCGCCCCCGTTAGAGCCCCCCACACCTCTCAGCCTTATGATGTATCTCAAATTTAGGGAGTAAATGATTTATTAAGCAATTGCAAATGTAATCTTAGGTGTGTGAATAATAATAATAATATTTGACCTCACTTTAATCCATTGATTAGTTATGTTTTCATCATTGCATTTAGTTGACGTTTGTTGAGGTAAACGACAATGGTCAATAGTTAAATCTATTTATGGTTTTAAATAAAACTTTATTTTAATTTTTTTTTTATGAAAATACGAATAGATCAAATTTGTTTTTCTGCTTTGATTAATCTGATATGCGTTGTATATTAGAAGTTTCATAACTAATTCTTCAGATAAATCTATAAATTGTTCTTTCACAGCGAAGTAAAAACGAAGTTCACATAATTTTTTGAAACAGAACAAAAAATCCTTAATCACATATTTGACAAAGAAATAAAGTAATAAAAGAAAATCGCCAGACGACTTTATTTACAAAGGAGAGGGTCTTGTGTTCAAGTTCAAACTATGACAAAAAAGAGGTTCTGGGTTGGGTTAGGGGTTTTTTCGTCTTTGGTGTGTTTTCTCCTGAAGGTTGTCACCAAGTCGGGACTGATGTGGCTGGCTGATGTACGAGCTTCCCTTTGTGGACGTATTATGCTAGCACCCCACAGTTTCATACTCGAGAAATGAAGATGATCGGATGGGCCAGTAACCCGCAAATAAAATTGTCGTTCAAAGAAAATGTTAACCTCCATTAAACTCTTAACATCCAAAACAATATTTAATTTTCACACATATTTTTTTGGTTAAAATACACATCAAGATTTCGTTAAGAAGTTTTAGTCCAAACCTTTATTTGTGTTAAAACACTCGAATATTTGATATGAGATGGTAAAAATACCATTAACTCATAACATCTATCTACAAACCTGAGCCTTTTTATAAAACAAAAGTTAAAAACATGAGTGGTCATTGGTCAACTATTCTGTTAAAGAAGATGATGAGACTAATCTTGATGTAGGGTTAATTAGTACTTGTAGAATTAAGAAGCAAGCATTCTTGAAAATTGATCACATTGTAACTTAGGTGAGCGGGTGCACCAACTTGGGTTGAACTAATGAACCATGATGCTTTAGTAGCCTGACCATCACCCATGAACCAAAACCTACTTTGCCAACTACAAAACCAACTCATTTTATTCTCCCTATCTATATAAACCACCTCTTGTTTCCCACATTTCATCATTCATTCTCCCACCAAAACACACACACTAACTGTTACAAATGGAGCGCGTACTTAGCACCACTCAATACGCAGGCTTATTCCTACTAAGCTTGTTACTTATATTCTCGAGTTTTTCCTCTCTAGCAAATGCCAAAACTCACAACCATGACTTCGTCGTATGGGTTCTTATCTTCATATATTATCTACGGTTTCCATAGTTTTATTGTGTCATTAAATATTGCACAATGCTAACTTATTTGTGTTTTTTAAGGTTCAAGAAACAAAAGTCAAGAGACTATGCGAAACCCATAATTCAGTCACGGTCAACGGGCAGTTCCCGGGTCCGACCCTAGAAGTGAACGATGGCGATACTCTAGTGATTCATGTTACAAACAAGGGTAGATATAATGTCACCATCCACTGGTATCTAGCCATATGATCTTTGAAAGTGTCTTTGTAACTTTATAAAAGATTATAAATTAATGTTGTATTCATTATTTGTTTTATGTTTGTAATTTTAAGGCATGGTGTTAGACAATTGACGACAGCATGGGCAGATGGACCCGAGTTCATCACACAATGCCCGATCAGACCAGGAGGGAGTTACACATATCGGTTCACAATTTCAGGCCAACAAGGCACATTATGGTGGCATGCACATAGCTCGTGGCTCCGAGCCACTGTTTCTGGTGCTATTATTATTCACCCACAAGAAGGATACTCTTATCCTTTCCCTAAACCGCATCGTGAATCACTTGTTGCTCTCTGTATACGGTCTATTTAGATAAAAATATACATTAAGAAAAACTTCAAATATTAATGACGTGGTATAATAATATGGTGATGGTGATGGTGATGGTGATTATAGGTGAATGGTGGGATGCAAACCCAATCGATGTTGTACGAGAAGCCACACGAATGGGTGCCGCTCCAAATGTTTCAGATGCGTATACGATTAACGGGCAACCCGGTAATCTCTATAAATGCTCTAGCCAAGGTTTGCTTATACAAAAGATAATTAATATTAACTATCTTTTGTGATTTTGACAATGTTTTAAGGAAATGCTTTTATGTTTTTATTTATGAATATAGATACGGTCAAAGTACCTGTTGACTCGTGAGAAACAGTCTTAATTCGGGTGATTAACGCAGCCTTAAACCAACAACTGTTTTTCACCATCGCTAACCACAAACTAACAGTGGTGAGAGCCGATGCCTCCTATGTAAAACCCTTCACCACCCGAGTTCTCATGCTTGGGCCCGGTCAAACCACCGACGTCCTCATGAAATCCGACCAACCCACCGCCCGATACTACATTGCAGCCCGGGCTTACGCCAGTGCACAAGGGGCACCCTTCGACAACACCACCACCACCGCCATTTTGGAGTATAAAACCGCCACTTCAAAACCGATCATGCCTCCACTTCCTGCATACAACGACACTGCCACCGCCACTGCCTTCACCACCAGCTTCAAAAGCCTCAGAAAACCCATCGTCCCGACCGAAATCGATTACAATCTTTTCATAACAATGGGACTTGCAATCAACCAATGCCCACCAAAAACCCGAGCCCTAAACTGTCAGGCCCCCAACGGGACCCGCTTCACCGCCAGCATGAACAACGTGTCGTTTGTACTCCCGTCAAACATTTCAATACTTCAAGCACACCACCAAGGAATACCTGGGGTTTTCACCACTGATTTTCCTGCCAATCCTCCGGTGAAGTTTGATTACACGGGCAATGTGAGCCGGGCTTTGTGGCAGCCGATTCGCGGGACCAAGGTGTATAAGTTAAAATATGGATCGAGGGTCCAGATTGTCTTGCAAGGGACAAATATCTTTACAGCTGAGAACCACCCGATTCATCTCCACGGATATGATTTCTATATCCTCGCAGAAGGATTTGGAAACTTTAACCCGAAAACCGATACTGCTAAGTTTAACCTCGTGGACCCGCCTCTAAGAAATACAGTTAGCTTACCTGTCAAAGGATGGGCAGTTATTAGATTTGTTGCCGATAATCCAGGTACTAACAGATTAACAACATAATATGCCACGTCAGCAAATAAGTATGTATGTTGCTCATTTCTTCATGTATGTTGTCAGGTACCTGGATTATGCATTGTCATTTAGACGTACACATCGGGTGGGGTTTGGCCACGGTGTTTGTTGTGGAGGATGGACCGGGGCCGATGCAGAAACTGGAGAAACCACCGCCGGATTTACCTGCGTGCTGATATTGATATTATGATTGAGAATTTGAGATTGAGATTGAGATTATTCAGCATCAAGTTAAACATTAAAGTAGATAGCATTGTTGTTGTCTAGAATTATACATTTTTAATGTCTATTCCTTATTCGATATCGTTCTTATAAACATATTGTACCTTTATAATCAGAATTTTAACACAACATTTGTTTCAAAAAATTATTGTGCTTGAAGAAGCGTGGATCGACTTACTTGTATTCGATCTACGTTCCTCGGGTATGAGTGTGCTATATCACCGATGGTTTTCCGAGATACGAGTTCTTCCACCTACAAAACGAACAGCACCGTGAGCTTACCCCTCAGAAAGGGACAGAGGGGTCCTCTTTGGGGTAACCCTCCGGTGTGAGAATAAGATATTGCAGAAGATAAGAATGTGAAAATGAGTAAAGGATTCAGAATGTATTTCTTGCTTGCCTTCAACTGTGGAGGTGGTGTGGTATTTATAGTATTAGGGTTTCCAATGATTGGGCTCAGACCCAATTAGGGCCTTTTTGGCCTCCTCCTACTGCTGCGCGCCACGTGTACTTGGGACACCTGGTGTTTTTTCATTGATTATTCTCTGACCAAGGTATTTTACCTGACCCATGTGCCATCACGTGGTGGCACATGGGTTTTGCTGAGTTGTCCACCCTTCATTGGCAGCTGTCAACATCAGCACATTCTTTATTCCTTAAAAGATACCTTCTGGAAGGTTGTCTGGTGAGTACAATCATGGTTGTCCTTATCCTGATTTGGATTAGACTATTGTCTCATTTGTTGTTTTGTCCTTTATGCGCCTATCCCGAGGATGCGCAAGGTCTTCTCTTTATTCTCACGCGCAGATGTTTCATGCGCAGATGTGATATGCGTGAGCATGTGATGCGCAAGCATATGTGATATGCGCCACGCGCAGATGTGATGCGTGAGCATATGTGATATGCGTGAGCATATGTGATGCGTGAGCATATGTGATATGCGTCACGCGCATAGGTTTTGGCTTTGTGTCTTCATGACATCCTGATTTCAAGCCTCTTGTCTATATCTTGTGGGTTGACCCGCCCCGCTCGATGTTAAGGCGGGTGCATACCCCTTCAAGCCCCCTAGTCTAATGTGTGTTTTTTCTCGCGCGAGCAAGGTAAGATAGATATTAGACTTAATAGTTTGCTCTTTTAACAGGGTCTGTCTTTTATTTTTCATTTCTCATATGTGTGTTGCGCGAAATTCTATCCCTTTGGTTAAAACGAATCGCTAATGCACGTGGTTGGTTGATGCTGACATGCATCAGAGATGGAGACGTTATGTGTCAGACCCTTCGCGTGCTCGAGGTGCTACAGTTGCCTTTCACGTCTCCTCATACAGTGTCAGGAACACGTGTCGCGCTTATGTTGGCCTACGCCTGCGAGTGGGGGCGCGTGAGCGTAGATCTGATTATTACTTTTTCCTCTCTCTCCCCTGGGCCTATAAAACCAAACCTTTTGAATGGTTTTTTCTTCATCTCCATTGTCATTTTCAGAGTTCTTGCCTCTTCAGTTTACAATCCGACTAAGAGCCTTCGTCTTTGTCCCTGAATTCCGTCCTTACAGTGACCATAATTGTTCAATTTGCAATTGTATGTCTGATAACCCAGACATCACAATTTCTCCTAGTAAACGCCGTGTAAAATCAGTGGTTATGTCTACTTTGAAGAAGACCGGCAAGGGTAAACGGGTTGCCGAGGCCTCGTCGGAGGAGGGAGGGAAAAACAAGGCAGTGAAGAGATGGGATGAGATTCCCTGTAAGCTGAAACAATCTGATTTTGATAATCTCCTTGCTTCTCAGGGTTTTCTCCCTGAGTATGGTTGTCTGCTTCCAGCAGCCGGGCAGACGGCGGCAGATCCTCCTGCTGGCTACATCTCTCTATATTCTCATTTTTTTACTCACTGTAACCTTCGTCTTCCGATGACAAGGTTTATAGGTGCGCTCCTTCAGTTTTATGGGATTCAAATATCCCAAGTCCATCCCTGTGGATTAGTGCGCATGACTCATTTTGAGTTCATGTGCAAAGCTCAGCGCGAGGAGCCCACCCCTCGGCGCTTTCAATATTTTTATAAGCCAAAGATCCAAGATTCTTGGTTCTCATTCACACCGCGCAGTCAGAAGGTTAAGTGCTGCACTTTTTCTTTCAAAAGCCTTCATGACTGGGCTGAAAAATTCTTTTTCATCAAGGCTGGTGTTATCCCAATTCGCATGACTATGCGGGCGATCACTTCTGCGCCCGCGGATGATAATGTCCTTAGGAACCCAACGGGCGCGTGGGTTAAGAAGTTATCTGCTGAACCATCCCCCGCCAGGAAAATTTGCGAGGAAGCGTTGGTGGGGGTTGGCATGAGCAAGAGGTGGATTGACAGCGGGACTGAGCCTGTCATCCAAGTTGATGGCTCAGGTGGGTTGTTTGTTCATTGCGTTAATTTTGCGCGAGTATAATTCGTTTTGCTGATATCATTTATCTTGTTTTATGCAGAAAGCAAGGAATACATCCACGCCGCCTATGACGAGCATATGGAGGGTGGCTCTGTCGCGCTGAGCGCTGGGGAAGTTGCTTTCCCTGATCGCTTCGATGATATGTTCATCCCTGTCGATTTAGAATTTTGTTTTGACAGCGATGCGCCTGGTAAGCCTTTGTATTTGTGCTTAGGCCCTTAGAATACCTGCGTTTTGTTTTACCATTTCTGTTGCGCGTATTGTTGATGCGCTCGAGAATTATGTGTTGGAGCTTGTGGAAGAGGAAGTGGAGGAGGAAGAAGCTGAAGTGCCGCAACTCAAACGCAAGGCTAAAGGCAAAACTGGCGCAGGGGCCAGTAAAAAACAGAAAAAAGGTGATGCCTCTGTTGCCCAGGATCTTCCTCCTACTCAAGCGAAGGGACTTGAGAAAACCAAGGGTTTTACATCCAAGTTTTCCTCGTCTTCTTTGCCTCGAGGTGTGGGCAGTCCCCCCGTCCACACGAGGTATGGTGCCGCCACCTCATCTCTTCGCGCGGCGGACAAGGGAAGCGGCGCTGCGCCTGCTGTTCCGTCTTCTTCAACAGGTATACTTTGTTTATATTTTGTGGTTTTATGAGCGTGATTCTGATAGTTATTAATAAAGCTTTGTTCACTCAAATGTTTGTAGAGCCGGCAACGTTGGTGGCTCAACCTCAGGCGCAGCAAGGTGCCCAGGCTATGCCGAAGGTTGTCTTGAAGTCCTCTGCTTTGCCCTCAAAAAGGGGGAAAATGGACTTCATGGCGATGCTTAATTCGCGGACTGCGGTGCGCCAAGGTATTTATTGCGCTTTGATTGTCTGATTTTTTCCTTTAGTTCAAGTCATGAATCACTTCTCCTTGTTGGTTTTTTCATAGGCATTATAGCTGGCACACAAGCTGCTGGTGGTACCACTAGCGCTGGCGCCGCTAGTTCTGCTCCTGCTCCCACAAGTACTGAATCTCCCCTCATTGGGATCACTAAGGAGCAGGAGACTATTTTTCGCGCTACTCTAACAGCGTCAAGACCTCCCTCACCTCCTCCTGCGCGCAGCCCTACTCGTGAGACTATTTTTGATTCTTCCCAGTCGCAGGAGAAGAGACCTGTTGTAGAGGATAATGAGGAGGTTAATTCTGAAGGTTCTGATGGTGGCCGCGCAAGCCCTATAGCGCCACGAGATTTCGTGGCGCAGCCTTCTTCTCGTGGGGCAGGCAGGAGCTCATCAGCTGGCGCTAATCTTTCCGCCGATTCTCCTCAGGTATAAGTTTGTTTTGCTCCGTTGTGCAGACTTCCGAATTAGTGTTTAGATAACTAAAACGTTTCTTTGCGTTGCTTTGTGTTTGCAGGAAGCCGATCACATATACCGCCCGAGCTGGAATATTACTGAAGATAGCTCATTTCAATCCATGGGCGTATGTGAAGACTTCTGGGCTCACTCTGTTCCTCCGGCTGAAAGGAGGTTTCAAGAGGACCGCGCTCGCGTGGACTTGCTTAATGACCACCTTTTTGCTGGGTCTGCGTTCTTTGCTGCCTCCCAAGAGCTTTCCAATGATTATATAAAGGTACGTGATGCCCTTGCGGAGGCCAAGCAAAAGGCTAAGATTTCTGCTTGGAATCTTTCTGATGCCCGAGAGAGGGCTGAGAAACTCCAAGCAGAACTTAGCGAGAACCGGGCAAGTGCCAACGCTGCTTTTGAAGCGCGGGCTTGAGCTGCAAGCTGCGCGGGAGAAGCTGCAAGCGGCAGAGGCAGACGCGGCCAAGTACACGCGTCGAGCGCGTGACCTGGAGTTAGAGGCAGAGGCGCGTGACCAAACTATTGCGCAGGTTAATACTGACAAATCCTTATTGGAGAGTGAGGTTGCGCGCCTGAAGAAAGAGCTCGATGCTGCGCGAGCGGAAAAGAATGAAGCCTTGGCGGCAGCGGCGTCTGACAAAGAAAAGCTAAAACAAGCCAAGGAAACTGTTGAGTTGTTAAACTCTCAGATCCCTGCTCTTGAGACGTTTGTTTCTTCCCTCGCGCAGGACTGTCAATGGCTGATTTCACAGGGTGTGACTCGTTGCGCTTATGCGATGAAATACTCAGACGAGTTTCAGACCCTTGTGATGGATTGTAATGCAGCGTCGCGCTTGGTGGGTCGAGCTGAAGGGTTTAAGGATGGCTATGAATATGGCATGCTAAAGAAGAATCCATCCGACTATCCTTATCAGCTCGACGTTGTCTGCGCTGACATGGCTGAGGTGGGGGAGAAGTACCTGAATACTCCAATTCCCATCCTTGAGCAGGTATTTTAACCTTAATGAGTTTACTTGACTTATTTTCATAATCTTTTGTACTCATACTTTTCCTTGTGACTTTGCAGATAGCCGCGCTTGCTGACCTGCCCGATCTTGGCGCTTTAAAGAAATTACTTGATGAATGTGAAGGGACTGGTGGCAATGATGATGGCGCGGGCAACGCTACCTCTGCTAGCGGCTCTGGTGTGGCCAAAGGACCTACTCCTGACGCTATCATAATAGAAGATGACTATATTCAAGACGAACAGCTTGATTATGGTAAGTTTGGAGATGAGGAGCGGGCTGCGCCAGATGCTGAGGGAGGAAGTAATGATGAGGACGATGAAGAGGCTGATATTGATATAGAGACTTGAAAATCCCTTCTTGTTTTTTTTTGTTGTTTTTACCTCATCATTTGTAAATTTGTAAACTTCTATGTTTATGGAATGAAATTTTGTTTTTCCCTTATTCGCATCTTGCGCATTCCCAATTCTTCTCTTTATATTGCATGTTTGTGCTCGTTGAATATAAGGTATGCTTACTCATTGAAACTTGGACAAGGCTGTAAGGAAATTATTTTATTTAATCCTTAACAGTGGTCATATTTCAAGTTATTTTGCAATATTCTGAATATGCTGACACGTGCCTTAGCATTTCATTGTTCCTCTTTTGCGCGACGTTATCGTGCGTTTATTATAGGGAATTATGAATGAGTTTTTTAGCCTTTACGTGTCAGTGTGTTACTCTGCTTATATCCATTATAACCCCATGCGCGGCCCCAACCTGAGACCTTAACAACTATGCTTTGGCATGTGCTTTTGCCTTACTTGTGCTTAGGTATTTTTATGGTCTAGCTGCGCAATACGTAGGATGGATGCTATGAGTAATTTGAGCTAAGGCTCATATTATTGGGCTAAGGCCCTGAGCTAAGGCTCATATTATTGGGCTAAGGCCCTGACGTTTTAGAGTTAAAACTCGTTAACGCGTTTGAGCTTGAAGCTCGCGCATGTATGTTTTACTTCGTTTTATTTTTAGTTTGACGTCAATACAATGTTGTCATATTGCTCAAAATTAATAAAGGGAAGTGTGAAACATGTATGCAAAAGGTAATAAAACGCATATTAAGAGAAAATAGCGCGTATCATTATTCATAATGGCTTAAAAAGCCTTTATTACAAACTTGACAACTTTTACATGAAACATTTTCTAAGTTGTGCTGCGTTCCATGTGCACGGGATCTTCTTTCCATTTAAATCTTTTAAAGCGTATGCGCCTTTTCCCAATTCTTCCAAGATTTGATAAGGTCCCTCCCAGTTGGGAGACATCTTTCCCGGGGGTATTGCGCGACTAGCTTCATTGTTTCGAAGGACAAAATCATTCTTCTTGAAGTTGCGTTCTTTCACGCGCTGATTGTAATATTTTTCTAGTTTTTTCTTGTATTTGGCTTCACTGATGATAGCCGCCTCTCTGCGCCCTTCAAGTAAATTGAGATCCAACCTCCTTTCTTGCTCATTATCTGTCTTACTCATCATGAGCACTCTATAGGATGGGCATCCAATTTCTGCTGGAATCATAGCCTCCGTTCCATAGGTTAGGCTGAACAGGGACTCGCCATTGCTGGTTTTGCTTAATGTCATGTGCGCCCACAGGACATTAGGTAACTCCTCAACCCATGCATGGGACTCTCCCTCTAACCTTTTCTTCAGCCCATTTAGCAAGCTTTGGTTCGCGCGTTCCACTTGGCCATTCCCTTGAGGATGGTATACTGAAGTGAAGACCTGGTTGATGCGCAATTTCTTGAGCCAACTGGATATCTTCCTGTCAGTGAATTGTTTGCCATTGTCGCTCACGATTTCCATGGGCAGGCCAAAACGGCATACGATGTGGCTCCAAATAAACTGCTTCATTGCCTCAGCTGTGATTTTTGCCAGTGGCTTGGCTTCAACCCATTTTGTGAAATAGTCTACTGCCACTACCAAAAACTTTACTCGCCCTGGCGCTTGCGGTAAGGGACCCACAATATCGATTGCCCACTTGTGGAAAGGCCATGCAGAGGTCACCGGAATCAAGTTGTTCTTTGGCCGCATGGTGTTTGGCGCATAGCTCTGACACGCTTTGCATTTTTGGATTTCTTTTAACGTGTCCAAGTACATGCCTGGCCAGTAGTAACCTGCGTTCATTGCCTTGGCAACCACCATGCGCGGGCCAGCATGTATTCCACAGATTCCTTCGTGTATCTCTCTGATCACATAGCTTGCTTCTTCAGCGTCTAGGCATTTCATGAGCGGTCCAAGATAAGAGCGTCGATATAATGTACCATCAAGCAGTTCGTAGTTCTGCGACTTATGTCTTATCTTCCTCGCCTGTGCGCGATCGTCTGGTACCTTTCCCTCCTTCAAGAATTCCATTATTGGAGTTATCCATGATGAAGGTGTTGTATGAATTACAAGGACAGACTTCGCTCCCACTGACGGGTTGCTCATTACTTCCACCCTGACATCTTTGCCAAAATGATTGAAGCTGGTTGATGCCATTTTGCTTAGCGCGTCGGCGGACTTATTTTCACTGCGCGGAATGTGTATGATTCTGAAAAAGTCAAATTGTTCAGTGAGTTTCTTCGCCTGCTCTAGATACAGAGGCATGGTGTTCTCCTTGGCATCATAAAGGCCATTGACTTGTGCTGCTACCAGGTATGAATCTACATGAGCCTCTAGCTTTTTAACTCCGAACTTGTGCGCGATGCGCAAACCAGCCAGCAGGGCTTCATACTCAGCTTCATTGTTGGTGCTCTTGAAATCCAACCTGATTGCGTAGGTGTATTCATGATTTTCTGGATCCACCAGTTTGAGGCCTGCGCCGGACCCTTCGTTGTTTGAAGCTCCATCAGTGAATAATCTCCAAACGTTTTTTTCATTATTGGCTTGCGGAGGGTCTACTTCGCGCTGAGCCTCTTCAACTTTTCCTTCAGGGATTTCTGCGATGAAATCAGCTAAGACTTGTCCCTTGATTGTTTGACGAGGCTTATAGGTGATCGTGTGCTCCCCTAATTCCAGCGCCCATTTTGTCAACCTTCCTGAGAGCGCGGGACGCCGCAAGACTTGCTGGATGTTGTAATCAGTCAGGACTTCAATAGGATGACCAATGAAATATTTGTGAAGCTTGCGCGACGCATGCGTTAGTGATAAAACTAACTTTTCTATGATGGTGTAGCGCGTCTCAGGATCTGTCAGCACCCGACTTACATAATAAATTGGTGTTTGGATTCCCTTGCGATCCACCAACAATACTGCGCCAATGGCGCATTCTCCTGCTGACAGGTATAATGTTAAAGTTTCACCAGGTAGTGGAGCTGTGAGCGCAGGCAGATTTATCAGACATTCTTTTATCTCACTGAAAGCTTGCTCGGCCTCAGTCGTCCACTTGACTTGGCTTTTCTTTAAGCAATTTCTCAATGTGTTAATGAATGGAGTAGATTTGCTTGCATGGTTTGTTAGGAACCTGTTAATTGATACCAATCTACCATTCAACTTCTGAACTTCCTTCATGGTGGATGGTGTGGGCATGCTGAGGATAGCCTCCACCTTCTCTGGGTTCACCTTGAAACCATCCTTGGTAACCATTACGCCGAGAAATTTCCCTTCTTCCACGCCGAATGTGCATTTGCTCGGGTTGAGCTTCATGTTTACTTCATTTAGGCGCCGAAGGGTTTCGTCGATGTTTTTGAGCATTTGTTTTTCCTCCCTGCTTTTAATCACCAAATCATCCACGTAGACTTCTAAGTTTTTCCCAATCTGCTCGTTGAAAATTGTATCCATGAGTCTTTGGTAAGTGGCTCCTGCATTCTTCATACCAAAGGGCATTTTTGTGTAACAGAAAACACCCTTGTCAGTTCTGAAAGCAGTCTTGTCTTCATCCTGCGGTGCCATTTGAATTTGGTGATAGCCCTTATAGGCATCCAGGAAACATTTGAGCTTAAATGGCGCCACAGAGTCCACCTTCGCGTCAATGTTTGGGAGGGAGTAACAATCTTTTGGACACGCTTTGTTGAGGTCTTTGAAATCAATGCACATTCTCCATGACCCATTGCTCTTCTTTACCATCACAGGATTGGCTACCCATGTTTGGTATCGTATTGGGTGAATGATATTCGTCCGCAGTAGATCTTCTACTTGCTCATTCATGGCCTTTGCCTTCTCGTCTCCCATGACTCTTTTCTTTTGAGCAATTGGCTCTACAGACTTGAATGTGTTGAGAGAGTGCTGAGCCAGGTTTCGCGGAACCCCAGTCATATCAGAATGTTGCCACGCGAAGACTGACGTATACGTTGTGAGCAATCTTTTCATTCTCACCCTTGTGTCATCTGATATCGTAGCTCCGATTGTGATTGTTTGTTCTGGGAATTTTGGGTTGAAAATCCATTTCTCTGGCGCGTTGTTTGCCATTGGAAGCTTCATTCTCCCTTCTCGAGGTATACTTGTTACTGCGCATAAATGATCTCGATACACAAATGTTACTCCTGTTGGTGTTGGGAACCCCAATGCGCCATGCGCTGGTGACGGTATGGCGTTGAATTGGGCAATCGTTCCTCCACCCAAGATCATACTATGGCATGAAGTAGTGGGCAAGACCAGAAAGTTGACAATTTCAGCTCGCTTGTGCTTCTCATCCGCCATAGTTAGTTCGAATTGTATCTGACCTAGGGGGTGAATAATTTCGTTTGAGACACCTGAGATTGGTGCACTCACAACTTCGAGCCTTGCTTGGTCTTCTGGATCCAACTTCCTGAAACATTGCTCATACATGATGTCTGACTCACTACCGGTGTCCACCAGGACTCTTGACACCTCATAATGAGCGATGTGTGCAGTGATGACTAGATGACTGCTGATAGACGGGCCTCCTCTGATTCTTGGAAAGATTACTTATTGCTCGCGCCAATCCCCTTGGATTTGCGCGCTTCTCTTCCTCGATCTTTGCCCTTGCCTTCCTCCTTCAGCTACACAGATTCTTTAGATCTTGAAAAACAATGGTAATCCCATCAGTGGCTCATCATATTGGATGTATACTGGTGATATCGATGCGTTCCGGATCAAGCATTTTAATTATCAAACATTTTGTCTCCCAGTCTTACACAGCAACCAACATTAGTGTCTAGGGTATCAAATCAGTCTTAAATATATGAAAAAACAAGGTGTCAAAGAAACCCCTTTTCAGCATACAATTTGATGAAGATTAACGTGCTTTGTTCATGTGGGTCTTGGCCTTACCTTTTAGGAAATAAAAAACAAATATGAAATTGTACGACAAAATATAAATATACCTATCTATTAAAGCAATAGGCTTTTTGAACAAATGGCATGTATCTATTGGTCCATCATTATAGTTTTCATAGATACTAAGGCTTCTTAAAATTTCTTGGTAATTAAATAATTTAAAAGTAAATAATATTATTCAAAAGTGAACAATTCAAATGATATATTAATGTTAAAATGTTAAAATTATGATGGTAACACTCCAATAATTTTAATGGTGGTCAAATTTTTTGAATATTTAATGGAGGTTATGCTTTATTTTAGTTATTGAAAAATTTGAAAACTTTTATATTATTAAAATTACAATAAATGTTATGATTAAGGAAAATCATCAAAGATTTTAAATGACTTTAAAATTTAAAATGGAAGAAGTCAATGATAATTACGTTTCCATTAACAATCTACCTATACTATTAAAGCAATAGTCTTTTTGAACAAATAGCATCTACCCATTGGTCCATCATTATAGTTTACAATTGGAATGTAGTAAAATATATTGCATTAATATTATATATAGTTTTGATGAATAGTAACTATTATTAAAATTTTAAAGTAATTTGTTTAGATATTTTTATTGAAGTCATGAATTTTTAGAAATATATTATTTTCTAAAGATATTAACTCTGCATTAGTTTTCTTTCCTCAGTATAATCGACAACATATTTCTGGTCCATTATAAATACTTAGTAAATTCGACTAAATCCAATTACATTGTAATTTTTATATAACGTGTATGTATTTTTTTGGCATGATGCTTCGTAAGGATGATCGACATAATAAGTTTCAGTTATCTTTTTGACAATAAAATTTCTTATGTTAAGTTCTTAAGTTCTATATTATGTGTTTGCAGTATTTATTACAACATGTATTTGTGAAATATATATATTCTTATAGGTTTTTATATGTTTCTATGATTTTACATTACATTTATTTGTGTATTTAAATTACGTATGTAATAAATATCATGTTGTCATCCCAAAAATATATACTACAAATTATCTTGCTGTTTAATATTATATATGTTAGACGATTTCTATATTTCCACCCGTGTCGTACACGTGTTAATAACCTAGTATCAACACTAAAGTTGAAATTAATTAATAATTTAGTTATTCAATTGTATGACTTTAATAGAATTAGACAGTACAAAACGTTCCTCGCTTTCTCGAAAAATGTTCGTTTATTTTTTCGCTCGACTGCAAACGAGCCGTTCTGCTCGGTTTGGTTTGTAAACGAGCCAAGCAATAAGCAAATGTCTGATAAGTTCGGTTCGTGTAACGTCGTCGTTTCAATAAATGAATAAATAAATGCTTCGAGTTTTATATAGTTATCGTATCGTTGGCCTCGTTTAATTAATTAAATAATATGAAGATAGTGGATAAGATTAAGAAGGATTATTGGACTTAAGGATGATTTGAGCCTAAAAATCTTTGGGTTTTGCCTATTTAAACCTTAAAAACCCTAGATTCCATCCTTTCATTCCATCATCATCATTCTCCAATCATTGTACACACCTATCCATACAAAACACAAATCTCATGTACACCAAACATTCCAAATCCGACCATCCACCCTAGATCTAGTCCAACAACACCAACAAGGTAAGTATTATGTTCATTTCGTTCATTGACTCGTTAAGATTGTTGATATGCAACCAAGCCAAACCGACAACGAATCGATATAAACGAACCAAGATAAACGGGTTTCAATCAAATAATAACGACAAGGTGTTTAAGAAAATAAACAATACAAATGACAAACTGATGAAAACAGGTCTTCAACGAGACCCAGGTTCCAACAGGTTCGGCCAAAACTCGAACCCGAAGCCAAGTAACAAAAGCAATATAACACTAGCGAATTCCGGCGAGGGTGGAAAACCCATTTCCCGTGAGCAACGAGCAGACATGAACCCAAGGTCAGCTCAGATCCGAACCCATTAAACCCTATTGCGACTCCATCCCAAGCGAATTATGAAATTCGCCCCCCGAACGAAACCTTGAATTCGCATCCCATGCGAACTCCGGTATGCGAAATCCCACGCGAACTCCGGCATGCGAAATCCCAAACGAACTCCGGCATGCGAACTTTCCGTGCGAACTGCCCCTATGCGAACCAAACAAATCACATCCCGTGCGAAGTTCTCATGCGAAATTCTTGGATTCGCAGCCGTTGTGTGTGGCCGGAGGTGAAGGAAGGAAGGGTTGGTGGCGGTGGCCGGAGTTAGCAGAGGTGGTGGCGGCCGTGGGTAGGTAAGAAAGGGAAGAAGCGAAGCGGTGGTGGTGGTGTAGCCATGGAGTAGCGGTGAAGGGGGCAAAACCCAAGCCCGACTAGGAACCCGGTCGCCGAAAAAGATAGAGTGCAGGAAAGGGGGAGGGGCTAGGGTTAGGTAGTGGGGAGGAAGAAGTGTTTGGTGGATTATATAATAATAATAATAATAATAATAATAATAATAATAATAATAATAATAATAAAACTTTATTATTAATAATAATAAAAGGATAATAAAGAGGACGTTGGATGCTAAACTTAAACCAAAACCCGAACCCGAGACCCGACTCGTCTAGAACCCGTAACCGCCCTGTACTAAACCAACGACTTATGGGACCCGTTCAAAGACACTACATAAGAGCTCGTTATATGAGTGGAGGAATTTTAAGTAAGATACGAACGAAAGATAACTTGTAAAGTATATATATGTGTATGTATATATATATATATATATATATGTGTGTGTGTATATATATATAATAAAGTGTGAGGGTGGGAACTTAATATAAAGTTAAGAATGTGAATTAATAATAATGAAGTAAATATAATAATAAATATATAATTATTGTTAAAGATGTAAACTAATGAAGTCGGTTTGTTTATAAAACGAGGTTAAGTACATGAAACCAATGTGGTCGGTTAGGCCTGTAAACGAACTGAACGTTCGGGAACTATTCGTAAACCGTTCGGCGGGAAGTTCATTTATGTTCGTTTATTTAATAAACGAACGAACATGAACAAAAAATTTGTGTTCGTTTAATTAAACGAACGAACATGAACACATGTTCCGTTCGTTCATTTATGTTCATGAACGTTCGTTTATTTATGTTCGTTTATGTTTGTTTATGTATTAATAGAACATAATTAAGTATTATCTAGATAGGTAATTTGATTAAAGGTTTTTATATTTGTTAATTTGCGTTCATTTAAGTGTTTTCATTTAAGTTCATTTATGTTTGTTTGTGTTCATTTATATTTGTTCATTTATTTTCGTTTATAATTGTTCAGTTATGTTTGTTTATATTTTAAACAAATGAACACAAATGTTCCTTTTTATATAAACGAACATGAACATAAATATTTGTTCGATTAAGTGTCCGTGTTCTTTTAAATTTAAATGAACGAACACGAGCATGCCTTTGTTCGTGTTCATTCGATTCGTTTACAGGCTTTCATTATTCACATTGATGAATACATTGGTCTCAATCTATAGGCTCTGTCGATTTTATTTGTGTTCGTTTGTGTTCGTGAACCGTTTGTGAATGCATTAATTTCGTTAATGAACGAACACAAACATAAAATCTCGTTCGGTAAGTGTTCGTGAACACATTAGTTTCTTAACGAACAAACATGAACAAGGCCTTGTTCATGTTCTTTCGGTTCGTTTACAGCCCTATGGTCGGTTTAAGGAGGTTACATGTCGGTACCGTTAACCTAACAGTTAACTCTGTTAACTCAATAAAATAAGTAAACAAGCAAATGTAGAGGATTAATACGAGTACATTGTTAAACAGTTAGCCGCGCATAACTCAGGAAGGGAATTACTATTAACGGTGAACGTAACAGGATCCAGGTGAGTTCTACCCCCTTTTATGTGTTATGTTTTCGGGGCTGTGTGCATACTACGATGTGTTTTGATTTATACACTTAACGTAAATGGTAAGTGTATATTAGATATATATTTGCGTATGAATGTGAATGACATGGATTGTTTGACTAGTATGCACGTAGTTGTTATATTAGTTATGATTGAAGGAAGTAGAAAGAAAATGTAACGAAGGTAGAATGATATTATGTTAGAGGGCACCGGGCCCTAATAATAACCGAGTTATGTAGGGCACTGGACCCTTCTTATATCCAAGGTAAGTAGGGACTGGACTCTGAGTATATCCAAGGTATGTGGGACCCCAGATCCTTATTAATTCCGAAGTATGTAGGGTCTGGACCCTTATAATATCCAAGGTATGTGAGGACTGGATCTTTATAGTATCCGAGGTATGTAGTTAGCAAGAAGTATAAATGTATGAATGTCTGTTTGATTAATAGAGGAACAGGTAAGTATTAATACGTATCTTCGGACGCGTATTAGTAAGTAAGTGAATGCAATGTATGTTAATTAACTAGAACTCACTCAGTGTAGCTGACTTTTAGTATGCACGCAAGCAAATAGAATGAGACAAGTTGCTTGATGAGGACATGTGGCAATAAGAGGAAGACTTGCATCGCTATGAAGAAGACACCCGTGCCATTTATGTTTTATGTTTAAGACTTATGTTATGTTCTTTTAAGACAAGATGTTTATGTTATGTATGAATGAATGACTTTTATTTCCGCAAAATTTTTTAATTAACTCTGATTTTACGAATTATGTGAATGATTAAATCCAACCAGCGAGAAAGTAGGGCACCAGGGTCGGGGGCCTTTTAGGTTGGTATCAGAGCATAAGTTCGAGAGAATAAGCATCCTTCATGCTTAGACTCGAGCAGAGAATGTGACGAAAAGAAGAAAGAAAGAAGATGCCAGTCAGAGAATGCCATGTGCCACTCAAGCAAGCTTAATACGAGAATTTCCTTACGTATAACGTAGGGATAAGTAAGAGGCTTATATGAATTGTTAGAGATAGAATTGCTTTCTTATATTTGAAATGCTTGACTGTTTAACTGCCTTAAGTAGAACCGAGCACAAGTAGACTCACGAAAGGAAGTGTATAGGACACGGAGAGTAACGTGAGTAGCTAATCCCAGCTGGCCATTGTTATTAATGCAGCCTTACTATCATTGTACTAAATGGTTCCTCACGTGACGATGTTTGTGTTTTTTCCTTTAGAAATCAAATGGCTGGTGCTAAGAATATTGGACAAGGAGGACGTAAGGGACGCCGTGGTAGGCCACGTGTTAACCAAGCACCCTCTGAAGAACCGATTATTGAGTCTAGTGAAGACAGAAGTCTGACTGTGCGTGAAGAAAAGTATCAGCTCGATCCTGCTATTCAAGCTGCGATTACTCAAGCTGTTGCTGCTGTAGTGAAGAATCTTCAATCAGACAAATCTATTGAAAGCCGTACTGAGACTGTTGAGAAGACTAGTGAGAGTAGTAAGAAGGATACCGAGACTGAGGATAAGGCATCAAGTGAAGCTCCTCCTGTGAAGGTTAATGGTGGTAAGCGAGGCCGAGGTGGTTGCAACTACAGAACCTTCAAAGGTTTAGACCCACCTAAGCTAACTGGTATTGGTGACGCAAGCGCTACTCTTAGCGAGTGCCGTCCCAACCAAGCTGTGGGCTTCGCTACCCAATCATTTGCTGATGAAGCTATGTTCTGGTGGGAAACTGTTGAACAGAGAAAGACTACTGCTGAAATCAAGGCCATGTGGTGGGATGATCTGAGAGAGATGGTAATGAGAAAGTTCTGTGCTGATACTGAGGTCGAGAAAGCGGAGATGAAGTTTCTAAACTTGAAGGCGGGGAAGATGACACACAGCGAGTACACTACTAAGTTTAACCATATGTCCAGGCTGAGGCTAAGAGAATCAAGTGTTATATCAGAGGCTTCCACAGAATGTCCGCACACTGGTCAAGGCAAATAGACCTACTACTTTTGATTCCGCAGTCGAACTGGCGGAAATGGTTTATGATGACTTGGCGGTGAACGACGTTGTGGTGGAAGTAAAGAAAGATAAGAAGTGGGATAATCACGGAAAGAGGCATGGTACTCAGTTGTGGAACCCGGGAGACAAGAAACAGAAGGTGTGGGAAAGAAAACAGTTCAAGACTTGTGGGAAAATTCATGGTGGTGAATGTAAGTGGAGTGCTGGTATTGATGTGTGTCATAAATGCGGGAAGCCTCATGGAGGAGAGTGCAGACTTAGGTTAAATGTCTGTTTTAAGTGCGGGAAAGTGGGGCATTATGCTCATGAGTGTAATGCAAAACCTACCTGTTACAAATGTGGAAAGATAGGTCATATGGCTCGAGAATGCACTGAGGGTGAAGCTGGAGGAAGTGGGAAGAGAGATGCTGAGAAAAATAGGCCAAGAACCAGGGCTTACATGCTGACTCAGGAACAAGCCAAACAGATTCCCGATGTTGTGACAGGTACATTTCTCGTAAATGGTATTTCTGCTTCTGTTTTATTCGACTCAGGTGCTAGTAGAAGTTTTGTAGATGTAACATTCTTTAAGTTAGCTAAAATGACATGTAGTCGTGTGCCTGAAACGGTTATGGTAGAAACGGCTAGTGATACCTCTGTTAGGATCATGAGAATGGTGAAGAACGGTAAGATAGAATTAGAGGGACGTGAGTTCCCTGTTACTCTTTTTGTAATGACCTTAGGAGGGTTCAATGTGGTTTTGGGAATGGATTGGTTGCCTGAGTTTGAGGCTCATATAGTGTGTAAGAGTAGGTTAATAAGGTTAAAGTCCTTGGATGGTGGTACAGTGACGGTTTATTGTGATAAGGAAAGTATGGGGCTTAACGTCATTTCGATGATAAAATCCGATAAGATGTTAAGGCGAGGGTGCGGTGCCTACCTGGCGTATGTTGTCGACACTTTGGCAGAGGCAAAGGAAATGAAAGATGTTCCTATAGTGTGCGACTATCACAAGGTGTTCCCTGAGGACCTTCCGGGATTGCCACCAGAACGAGAGGTAGAATTTCAGATAGAGTTAGTACCAGGAGCGCAGCCCGTCGTGAAAGCACCTTACCGACTGACGCCGTTCGAGATGAAAGAATTGATGTCCCAACTGCAAGAACTCCTCGACAAAGGTTTCATACGACCGAGTATCTCCCCATGGGGCGCGCCGGTGTTGTTCGTGAAGAAGAAAAACAGAAGCATGATGTTTTTCCCGATGAGGATCGATGAACTCGATATTGATCTACGAAACCGAAAATGCACGGAGAATGTTTCGTGCGTTGCGGTACGAATCGGTGAACGAAAACGACCGAGCACGTACACAAGATGTAAATAATAACTCGTTGAAGTTCATTAGAAATTTCGGCAGAGATTCGGTACAGATCGGTGTCTCGTAAGATATATGGTTCTCGTTATGACTTGTCTAACTAACTGTCTAAAATGTGAACTATTTATAGTATACAAGCCATTCGTTAATACTAGCATGCTCATTCGTTATTAAGCAGCTCACATTCGTTAGTTCATGATCAGCTCATTCGTTATGATCATATATCAACTCTTGTCTTTCCCATTCGTTAGACATTTCTTTTCCAATCACCTTTCATTCGTCATACATGCATGAAGCCTTCCCTAATTCGTTATGAGCATGCATCTTATACAAAGACAATGCGACTCCTCGGTTCAACTCCCAGCATTTGTCACATTTCATGTACTAACAAACTCCCCCTTGACAATTGCTTGAGTTCGTTTAACTTTTTTGCCTTGGCATTAGTTGTACGTCTCCAATCTTTATCAGCATCAAGCTTGTACACATGACCGGCATCTTTACTCCCCCTTAACTCGAATACTCTGCCATACCTTAACTTCACCATCTTGAGAAGATTCAAGGATTGAATAATCATCACTCTTATCATAACTGCAGTCAATCAACACATTCCATCAATAAACCGTAAAGTTTATCTTGATTTAGCATTTAAGCACCAAATAGTATAAATAAGAATGTGTAATGGTGAAAACAATTTTTGTAGCACGGCAAAACAATTTGAAAATGTGTATCGCCTGTCGGAAGATCAAAAATAAATTGGAAAGAAAATCTTTTTGGCTTTTACAAAATTTAAGCTAAAAACACACCCAAAATATTTTTGATTTTTCCAAATTTATATCAAAACACACTTAAAATCCTTTTGTATTTTTCTCAAAAATAATGAAAAGAAAATTAAAGCAGTAAATGTAAGCAGCACATATTTTTTTAGAGAAAGATCGTGACATGGGATCATATTGACTAGTAACGTCCTAGACTACACTTCAATTTCGACATTATTATGCACATAACCCAACGATGATTGCAGATATAATTCACCACTTTAAACTTTATATAGATCCTTCAGTAACTTTACGATACGCATTAAGGTTCAATTAAGCACACATATTATATGGATCCCACCTATCAGACACAATTTTTATATCTTTTATACAGTGAATTTTACATGTATATACTTTTCCTTTCTTGAAATGATTAGCTGTGACTCATGCAAAAATAAAAAATAGAAAATAAAGAAGAAAGTTAAAATTTTCCATTAAGATCGGTATTACCACACGCAGATAAGATTCCATTTTAACAAAATAAAAAGATAAAAATAATTTGAAGTTGCACAAAATCTTAACTCTCAATTCGGATAATCTTGTATTATCGCGCGAAGAAAGTCCAAGATTTTACATGAAACACCAAGAAAATAAAGCAGAATATTCAAATCTTAACCTTCAAGTTGGATAATCTTATCGCACAGGAGAGGATCTAAGATTTGAATAAAAATAAAGAAAAAATGAAGTTGAATTTCTGCAAAATGAAACAAGAAAATAAGATGAATTTCTTTGCAAAAATAACGCATGTACACACAGCAATCTTTAAACTTTTTGGTACTTAAAACAGATTTTAACTATGCATCAAGATGTAACACCACTAGATTTGGCAAGCATTTAGGTTTATATCTTTTCAGCTCTGTTAAGCCTATCATACACATCATGCAATTGATCTTACGGCACTTTTTAGTCTAGCTTATTCATGTGTTAGGTCCGCTAAGTCAATGTACTATCATTTCCCATATATGTCGGATCACATTTCTCAAATTTTATATTTTTCAAAATTAACGACATATTTTTGTATTTTTTATATTTTTCATACAGAAAACACAATCTTTGTGGATTTTTCTAATTTTCACCATCCTAAAAATATTAACAATAACAAAAAATTTGTAGAAAACAACGAAAAATGAAAACGATCTTCCAACATTGATAAATCTTTTGAAAATCTTATTCACCAAAAAAAACCTTTCATTTTAAAACAGTGTGAATGGTGAACAAGTTTGCCGTTTGAAAATTTTATGAATTTTGAATCTTTGCAAGTAACACTAAATCAAACTAAACAAAAACACCCATCATGTGCAGAGATAATCCACTATCAACAAATTTGATTTAGCAACAATCCATATGACATTGATAGATCTTCTTGGATATCCCTGCACAAAAACTAGATAATTTAATGAGAAACTGGAACCCAGACCATAGTCTTCAGTCGGCCAGTATCCTCAACATGATCAGCACATGCTGATGGAATCTTTGGTTTCCAAGCTGGTAACGGTTTATCAGCTTGTTGTCTCAAAAATTTCGCATGATCAGAACCGTGAGACGTTTCAGGAGATTTTAACAATGAATTAAGATAAACTCTTTGTTGTTTAGCTTTTCGTTCAAGTGTCTCAAATTGCCTAAAATTTAATGAAACCTTGTTAACAGCATCTGGCAATTTGAGTTTTCTCCTGTAAGGACAATCAACAATCAAAAGTCCTTTGACATTACAATAAAAACATTTTCTCAATTCAACCTGTGTCGAAGATGACTCTGTTAAAAGCTCAGACGCGGAGGGTTGAATTTTCTCACTTCTCTTATTTTGGAAAAATTCAAGATTTGAACACTGTGCAAAATTTTCCACTACATAAGAACCAGTAGATTTGACAAATCTGTTCTGTTGAAACAATACTGGTTTAGATTCCTTTTGGGGTTTTGATTTTTTCTTTTTCATTTCCCCAATAGGCATCACTGATGCATCACGATTAAAAAATCTGAGTGATCACAGTTATAAACTTTTTCAACACACTCAGGTTTAACAAGAGCTATCGGAAATAGCTCATCAACGAACATCTTGTCAACACCTTTTAATTTATAAACCTTCCAGTTTTTACCTTTAACACACAGTTTTGAAAATGATTTTGATATCTTTTCATAAACAACTTTCTTTTCACATGTCTTTGGTGCAACAATCATTTTTGGTTTACTAGTTGATTTCTCAGCAGTTTGTGGTTCATAGAGAATATGATTTTCAACAGGTATATTTTCATTTTTGTGAACCACCACTAGTTCAACCACATCTTCAATAAGAATATCATCAGATTGAGAAAAAACCAGATTGCTTTGAATATGAGATTTTGGAGTTAAACAATTTGTTTCTTTCTTAACAGCCCTTATTGAATCAATTGGTTTAACTTTCTCCTCATTGATTATTTTAACCTTACTAACAGTCACAGGTGGATCTACTGTCAGTGGATAGTTAATTTCCACTTCTTTTAGATTTACCGTGTCTGGTCGTATGGTGTAATCATTTTGAAAAGGAGGAGGGATTTTAACAAACCCTAAACCAGCTTTACCACTCTTTTGGTGATTGCTGTTAACTTCAATGATTTCATTGAGTAGAAAAGATGAATTTCTAAATTTATCCAATTTATTCTTTAACTCCAGCACCTCATTTTCAAGCTCAGTTATTTTGGTTCTCAATTCCAAAATTTTTTGAAACTGTTTTTCAATGATTATTAATTTACATCCAACTTGTGCTTTCAAGTCATGATTACTAATCGACAAGGCATCAATCTTATCTTTAGATATTTTATTATTTTCAGCCACTTGTCAATAGTTATCACGAATACATGTTAAATCAAAAACTAATTGCTCATTGTGGTGACGAATTGATTTAAGTTTAGACTTGTATTCAACACACTGAGAACAATCAATTTTTTTAGGTTCATCAACAACAAACGAATTTAAATTCTTAGCAAAAGTTTCACAAATGAATGAATCAGATGGTTTAGAAGATACCTCGGGTGACTTTGGCATGGAATCATAAGATTCATAAAGATTATCAGGAAGATTCACCTGGGCAGGCATGATAATTTCCATCACATTTGGATCTTTATCAACATTCATTGATGAGGTGGTCTTGAATATTTCATCAGCAAGCATATACCAACCATCATCAACATGAGCTTTCTTTAAATCCATTAACCACTCTTCGTCAACTTCAAAGGCAAAAAATTCCACTGATAAAATCTCATCAAATAATGAAGGCTCTTGATTAGCTTTAGATGAGCTTTGACATTCTAGTTCACGCTTCCTCAATTTTTCAACAAAATCTATACATTTGAGATCTAACGTTTTGAAATACCCATTTTCTATGAGACCCATCAAGTAAGTTGAGTAGAAAGGAGGTAATGCATTCTTTAATCTGTCAATTTGATTGCATTCACTCGGCTCCATTTTCACATTGGACATTTCGGCAATCAATTAACAGTACTGATTCAGCATTTCTTCCACAGTCTCATTTTTCAGCAGTGAATAGTTTCTGAAACGAAACTTCAACATTGTTTTCTTGCTTTCAAGTGTGTTTCCCAAACTACTTGCCTTTAGGTGAGCAAACAAGGTAGCACACTTTTTGATATGCTAAACTGATGAAAGATGTTTTCAGATAGTGCCATAGTAAGAGTGGAATATGCCTTCGTCTCATTTTCAAGATTCTTCTTCTCATCAATATCATAAAACTTGAACTCCTTTTCAGTAATTCCTGTAGTATCACTGCCAATAGTTGGATCTATATAAACATCTTTCAAATTGCAAACACACTCTAGATGAAGATAACCCAAGTGAGCTTTAAATCTCGGTTCCAATTTGGAAAAATCATCCAACCTCAAAAGCTTCGGGCACATAGTGTGAGACCCAATCACAGAATCATTTGCGTTTTGAGCAGCTAAGGAATAAACGCTTGTCATTTTGAAAAGCTTAACAAATAAGCGAGCTGAGCACTGAAACGAGAATTGAAAATTTTCCTTGATAACAACTTCAAATGATGTCTTTAATCGAATCAAACTTTAACCCGTTGAAAAGTTTGATCAAAAGACGTTCGTTAAGCTTGTTAAAACTTCTAGCTTGTATTTTCGTAGTATTTACCAAACTGCCACTGCAGTTAATTACAATACTGCCACTGTAGCAATATTACCAAACTGCCACTGCAGTTAATTACGAAAACGCCACCAGCAGGTAATATTCAAACAAATGAACGTATGAGATGACCCAGAAAAAAAATTTCTCCAAATATTTTCCTTGAACGAGTCACACTCGCGTTGAGGAAAAAACTTGTCAAAAATTTCACCGAAAAAATTTGATAAAAACTCGTTCGTCTTGGCCTGCTTGACAAATAAAGTCAAACAACAAATCTTCGAAACAAACGTCCAACTTCGCTTTCGAAACTAGAATCTGACCGAACTAAAAAAAATTCCAAACACCTTCCTGAAAATACCCTTTTTCTATCATTTTGGCCCGTTTGACAAATAAAGTCCACGGCCAAACTTTTAATCAAATTCCAAACAACAATCCAAATTTCCCCTTTAACACCTGAACCAAAACTTTTACACAAATTTTTACTCGTCTCAAAATCTGAATTTTTGTTTAGGATGCCCAAATGAACCTTGAGATTAAACAACAAATCTGACCCGATCTTTTAGTCCTTGTCTTGAAACTGGCCCGTTTGCAAATTTAGCAAAACCGTCGTTTTCTTTTGTTTTGGTTCTTTTGACAAACAAAGTCAAATGATAATTCGCCAAACAAGTTCTATAACTGTCCACTCGCCATCAATCAAGAAATCTGACCCGAGCTAGTATATTACCAAATAGTTCTTATTTAATTCCTATATGCCCCTTAATGAGTTAACTACTAAACTGCCCATCAAATCAAAAACTCAATTTGCAAATACTCAATTCAAACTCCAATCTGATATGGCCACAGAATCATCAAACGGATACTGTCTATTTAACATTCCTTCCCAAAATGCCCCCAAATTGAAACGACAATATAAGCCAGCAAATGAAGTAATACTTTGCTGCACACAACAAGCTGTAAATACGAGCAAAGATTGAATCAAAACAATGCGTATTTGTGATACCAAAAGCTACCGAAATAGGAAACGAATGAACCGAAATGAATCGAATAAACCAAAAATCAAAACGAAACCGGAAATAAACCACACAAAATTTGTTGTGATTTGACGCCAGGAAAAGAAAGGAAAAACTTTGTTGTGTGATTTGACGGTAGGAAAAGGTTCCCTTTCAATTCAGCAAATGATTTCGAAAACGGTTACCACTCGGATATCATCTATAATTTGTTATTTGTTTTAATATCTTTTCCGGAAAAGTTTATTGACACCGTTGGAAAAAGAAAAACAAAACTCATTGAATAATTCTGGTTACACTCGCCGGAGAATCCAGTTAGATGGCCAGAAAAAGTTGTTGTGGCCGCCGGAATAACTATATACGCCGGAAAACACAAAAAACATCACCGGAGAACGAATTAATCACAGATTTGGAATCGAAATCACTCGTAGATGAATCCTAAACAGTTCTCAACATCAAACATCAGCCGATTATAGTCCGAATCAAGTAAAAATCAAACCAAAAAGTACGAACACTTCGGAATCAAAATCGAACATGTTAGGATGATCGGTCTCACACAAATTTCAGCGATTAGACGTAGAATCAAGCACCGAAAGCTCTGATACCACTTGTTTTTCCTGATGAGGATCGATGAACTCGGTATTGATCTACGAAACCGAAAACACACGGAGAATGTTTCGGTGCGTTGCGGTACTAATCAGTGAGCGAAAACGACCGAGCACGTACACAAGATGTAAATAATAACTCGTTGAAGTTCATTAGAAATTTCGGCAGAGATTCGGTATAGATCAGTGTCTCGTGAGATATATGGTTCTCGTTATGACTTGTCTAACTAACGGTCTTAAATGTGAACTACTTAGTTCATGTTCGTTTTAAGGATTTTAAAGAAATTCTAAGGAATGAGATTTTAAACCCATAAATTGATATGTTCGTTTAATTAAATGAAAGAATGGGAATGTAAAGGATTTTCTTACATTCCATCAAATCTCATATTTCATGGGATTTTAAAATCCCACCTATTTTAAAGGATTTTTATGGAAAATAAAGGATTTTCTTATTAACAATAAAAACCCCTCCAAAAAAAATTCAAAAAAATTAATAAAAAAAATCATAAGTCAAAATATAAATAAAAAACGAAAAATGTATAAAAACTAAAACGTTTCCGCCTTTGCCCTCGTTCTTAAAAAAAAGAAATGAACCGAAACCCAAAGTCGACGAAAACGAAACACAAACCAAAATTTAACCGAATTGATAAAAACCAAAAAAATCGATCAAAACGAAACAAAAAACTAAAACCGAACATAAATGAAACTGAAAAAACCCACCACAACGAAACAAAAGGCCGAAAACGAATCCGTAACCAACCAAAAACAAACAAAAGAAGATTCCAATTCCAATACATATTAACCAACCAAACACATGATAGGGATTCTCAAACATTCCATTCCAATTCCAATTCCAATTCCAAATCCTTTAAAAAAAGTCCGTGAAACGAACGCGCCCTTATAGTATACAAGCCATTCGTTAATACTAGCATGCTCATTCGTTATTAAGCAGCTCACATTCGTTAGTTAATGATCAGCTCATTCGTTATGATCATATATCAACTCTTGTCTTTCCCATTCGTTAGCCATTTCTTTTCCAATCACCTCTTATTCGTCATACATGCATGAAGCCTTCCCTAATTCGTTATGAGCATGCATCTTATACAAAGACAATGCGACTCCTCGGTTCAACTCCCAGTATTTGTCACATTTCATGTACTAACACATGAGGATGTGTATCAATTATCGTGAGCTGAATAAGCTTACAGTGAAGAACAGATATTCGTTGCCACGGATTGACGACTTGTTCGATCAATTACCAGGTGCTAGCTGGTTCTCGCGGATAGACCTTCGATCGGGCTATCATCAATTGAAAGTGAAAGAGGCAGACATTCCAAAAACAGCGTTTCGGACGCGGTATGGACACTACGAGTTCCTCGTTATGTCGTTCGGTCTAACGAATGCTCCCGTGACACTCATGGACATGATGAATAGGGTATGTCGGCCGATGTTAGACAAGTCGGTTATCATTTTCATCGAAGATATACTGATTTATTCGAAAATCGAGTCTGATCATGCTAAGCATCTGAGAGAAGTATTGGAAGTTTTGAAAGATGAGAAACTGTACACCAAGTTCTCGAAATGCGCGTTCTGGTTGCGTGAAGTGCAGTTTCTAGGTCACATAATCAATCCCGAAGGGATTACTGTGGACCCAGCAAAGATTGAGGTGACAAAGAATTGGAAAACGCCGCAAAACCCGACTGAGATACGCAATTTCTTAGGGTTGGCTGGTTATTATAGTAGATTCATTCAAGGTTTCTCCAAGATAGCCGCACCGTTGACCGGTATGACCCGAAAAACTGTGGTGTTCAATTTGGGAAAGTATCAGGAAAAGGCGTTCGAAGAATTAACGAAGAGGCTCACACAGGCTCCAATTCTTGTTTAACCCGACGGTAACGAGGATTTAGTAGTTTGTGCTGACGCTTCGCATCAAGGGTTGGGTTGCTTGCTAATGCAACTAGGAAAGGTATAGCTTATGCGTGTAGACAATTGAAGGTGCATGAAAGTACATACCCGACGCATGACTTAGAGTTAGCAGCTGTAGTACATGCTCTTAAGATTTGGAGACAGTACCTGTATGGTACCAAGTGTACTATCTATATGGATCACAAAAGTTTGAAATAGTTCTTCGAGCAGAAAGAATTGAATATGAGACAAAGAAGATGGCTAGAGTTGATCAAAGACTACGACTGTGAAATTATGTATTACCCGGGAAAGGCTAATGTAGTTGCTGATGCCTTGAGCCGGAATAATGAAGAAGTAATAGCAACAGTAAAGTCCTTCAAGCTGATTGTTAACACGGATCTTTTTACAGAAATCAGCAAAGTTCAGACAGAAGTACTTGCAGATGAAGGGTTAATGAAGAAAGAGATGATTTATGGGCAATAGACAGAGTTGGTAGATAATACACAGGGTATGAAGATCAGATTCAATCGAATGTGGATTCCCCGCCATGGGAATCTCATAAGTCGAATTCTAGACGAGGCTCATAAATCTCGATATTCGATTCATCCAGGATCTAACAAGATGTATCAAGAATTAAAGAAAGACTACTGGTGGCCTGATAAGAAAAACGCAGTGGTTGATTATGTCAGTAAGTGCTTGACTTGTTTACAAGTTAAAGCCGAACACCAGAAACTGTATGGGAAGCTACAGCCTCTAGAAATACCCGAGTGGAAATGGGAACACATCACCATGGATTTCATAACTAAGCTACCGTGTACAGCTAAGAATCATGATACCATCTGGGTGATTGTGGACCGTTTGACCAAGAGTGCTCACTTTCTGCCTATACGAGAGGCCATATCATCAGAAACGTTAGCAAATGTGTTCATTAAAGAAGTCGTAACGAAGCATGGAGTGCCGTTGTAGATTGTATCCGACAGATATACCCGTTTTACTTCCCGATTCTGGAAGAGGTTTCATGAAGCAATGGGAACAAGATTGAGCATCAGCACGGCGTATCATCCTCAAACAGATGGGCAGTCTGAGCAGACTATCCAAACCCTTGAGGACATGCTACGTGCATGTGTGTTAGATTTTGGAGGAAGTTGGGATGATCATCTTCATTTAGCAGAATTCTCTTATAACAACAGCTACCATTCGAGTATTGGTATGCCTCCTTTCGAAATGTTGTATAGTAGACGTTGTAGAACTCCCGTTTGTTGGGGAGAGATTGGTCAGAAAGAGATTGGTAGTTTGGAAGTCGTGCAAGAAACCTCCTCGATGTTTGATCAAATCAAGGCAAGGATGAAAGCTGCTCAAGATCGTCAAAATTCTTATGCCAATAAGCGACGACGACCGATCGAGTTTAACGTTGGCGACTACGTGATGCTTAAGGTCTCTCCATGGAAAGGTATCATTCGTTTTAGAAATGGAGGAAAGTTGAGTCCAAGGTATATTGGACCGTTTAAGATCATAGCTCGTGTACGAGAAGTGGCTTATAAGCTCGATCTACCTGCGGAACTGGAAGGGATTCACTCTACCTTTCATGTTTCTCACTTAAGGAAATGTCTCGTCGACGACACGTCTCACGTGCCGTTAATGGACATAGAGGTGGACGAGCGATTGAATTATATCGAGTAGCCAGTCGAAATCGTTGACCGTAAGGATAAGAAACTTCATCAAAGAGTTATTCCGTTAGTTAAGGTGATTTGGAAACATCGCAAGAGATCTGACGCAACATGTGAACCAGAGGAGGAGATGCTTAAGTTCTACTCGCAGTTTTTTATGTAATAGATAGGTTTCGGGGACGAAACCTTTTTTAAGGGGGAAAGACTTGTAACGTCCTCGTTTCAATAAATGAATTAATAAATGTTTCGAGTTTTATATAGTTATCGTATCGTTGGCCTCGTTTAATTAATTAAATAATATGAAGATAGTGGATAAGATTAAGAAGGATTATGGACTTAAGGATGATTTGAGCCTAAAAATCTTTGGGTTTTGCCTATTTAAACCTTAAAAACCCTAGATTCCATCCTTTCATTCCATCATCATCATTCTCCAATCATTGTACACACCTATCCATACACAACACAAATCTCATGTACACCAAACATTCCAAATCCGACCATCCACCCTAGATCTAGTCCAACAACACCAACAAGGTAAGTATTATGTTCATTTCGTTCATTGACTCGTTAAGATTGTTGATATGCAACCAAGCCAAACCGACAACGAATCGATATAAACGAACCAAGATAAACGGGTTTCAATCAAATAATAACGACAAGGTGTTTAAGAAAATAAACAATACAAAAAACAAAATAATGAAAACGGGTCTTCAATGAGACTCGGGTTCCAACAGGTTCGGCCAAAACTCGAACCCGAAGCCAAGTAACAAAAGCAATATAACACCAGCGAATTACGGCGAGGGTGGAAAACCCATTTTCGGTGAGCAACTAGCAGACACGAATCCAAGGTCAGCTCAGATCCGAACTCATTAAACCATATCGCGACTCCATCCCAAGCGAATTTTGAAATTCACACCCCGAGCGAAACCTTGAATTCGCATCCCACGCGAACTCCGGCCTGCAAAATCCCAAGCGAACTTCGGCATGCGAACTTTCTGAGCGAACTGCCCCTATGCGAACCAAACAAATCGCGTCCCGTGCGAAGTTCTTATGCGAAATTCTTGGATTTGCAGCCGTTGTGTGTGGCCGGAGGTGAAGGAAGGAAGGTCTGGTGGCGGTGGCCGGAGTTAGCAGAGGTGGCGGCGGCCGTGGGTAGGTAAGAAAGGGAAGAAGCGAAGCGGTGGTGGTGGTGGTGTAGCCACGGAGCAGCGGTGAAGGGGGCAAAACCCAAGCCTGACCCGGAACCCGGTCGCCAGAAAAGAGAGAGAGTAGGGAGGGCTAGGGTTGGGTAGTGGGGAGGAAGAAGTGTTTGGTGGATAATAATAATAATAATAATAATAATAATAATAATAATAATAATAATAATAATAATAAAAAAAACTTTATTATTAATAATAATAAAAGGATAATAAAGATGACGTTTGGATGCTAAACTTAAACTAAAACCCGAACCTGAGACCCGACTCGTCTAGAACCCGTAACCACCCTGTACTAAACCAACGACTTATGGGACCCGTTCAGAGACACTACATAAGAGCTCGTTATATGAGTGGAGGAATTTTAAGGAAGATACGAATGAAAGATAACTAATAAAGTATGTATGTATATATATATATATATATATATATATATATATATATAAAATATAATATAAAGTGTGAGGATCGGAACTTAAGATAAAGTTAAGAATGTGAATTAATAATAATGAAGTAAATATAATAATAAATATATAATTATCGTTAAGGATGTAAACTAATGAAGTCGGTTTGTTAATAAAATGAGGTTAAGTACATGAAACCAATGCGGTCGGTTTAAGGAGGTTACATGTCGGTACCGTTAACTTAACAGTTAATTCCTTTAACTAAATAAAATAAGTAAACAAGCAAATGTAGAGGATTAATACGTGTATATTATTAAACAGTTAGCCGCGCACAACTTAGGAAGTGAATTACTATTAACGGTGAACGTAACAGGATCCAGGTGAGTTCTTGCCCCTTTTATGTGTTATGTTTTTGGGGCTGTGTGCATACTACGATGTGTTTAGATTTATACACTTAACTTAAATGGTAAGTGTATATTAGATATATGTTTGCGTATGAATGTGAATGATATGGACTGTTTAACTAGTATGCACGTAGTTGTTATATTAGTTACGATTGAAGGAAGTAGAAAGAAAATGTGACGAAGGTAGAATGGTATGGTACGTTAGAGGGCACCGGGCCCTAATAATAACCGAGGTATGTAGGGCACTGAACCCTTATAATATCCAAGGTAAGGAGGGACTGGACTCTGAGGATATCCAAGGTATGTGGGACCCAGATCCTTAATAATTTCGAGGTATGTAAGGTCTAGACGTTTATAATATCCAAGGTATGTGAGGACCGGATCTTTATAGTATCCAAGGTATGTAGTTAGCAAGAAGTATAAATGTATGAATGTATGTTTGATTAATAGAGGAACAGGTAAGTCTTAATACCTATCTTCGGACACGTATTAGTAAGTAAGTGAATGCAATGTATGTTAATTAACTAGAACTCACTCAGCGTAGCTGACTTTTAGTATGCATGCAGGCAAGTAGAATGAGACAAGTTGCTTGATGAGGACACGTGGCAATATGAGGAAGGCTGGTATCACTATGAAGAAGACACCCGTGTCATTTTGTTTTATGTTTAAGACTTATGTTATGCTATTTTAAGACAAGATGTTTATGTTATGTATGAATGAATGACTTTTATTTCCGCAAAATGTTTTAATTAAGTCTGATTTTACGAATTATGTGAATGAGTAAATCCAACCAGCGAGAAAGTAGGGCACCCGGGTCAGGGGCCTTACAGTTCGGCTAAAAAATTTTTGATTTATTTTATATATAATTATATATGAATAAATATATAAACATATAGACAACACACATAAAACATAAGCAATTTGCAAAAATCACAACTAGAATCCATGATTAATCGTTAGTCCCCACTTCACTAATTAATTTTGGGCTAATCGGTCAATGGAAAAATCCGGTCAAAATTAGGATTAGTAGGCTTTTTCTAACGAGGGTTCGGCTAAAATCAACTGTTTCCGACGAGAGTCTAGCAAAAATCAACAGTTTCCAACGATATTTCAGCCAATTTCCGGCCAAAATGTGTTTGTGTATGTATAAAACTGAAAATTACATATGAAAATGTGTGTATGTATATATAAAACTGAAAATTATACATTAAAGTCTGATCTGATTAATCCTGATCAGTCGCTAGTCTCCACCCCACCGCCCGACTAACGACTGACGATTTTTACAACACTAACAATTTTTTAAACCCTTTTAATTTTTTCCTATTTTGCCAATTTTATAGTTTCATTAGTTCAATTTAAGTTTTCAGAATACTAGAAGTTTATTTACATGCTCATTATTCACTTCATTATTCTTTCTCCTAAAAATTTACAACCTCTTACAAGTTTGTCTAAAAACTGCTCATTTGTTTACAAAATATATTATTTACAGCCTTCAAACTTGTTTCTTATTGAATTTTTTATAATGATAAAGATATAAATAATGCTCAATATTCGATCGAGAAATGCTCGATTTGATTTCGGCTCGGTTCAAATTTAAGTCGTTCGACTCGGTTGTAAACGAACCAAGCAACGAGCAAGCCTTTGCTCGGTTCGGCGTGACTAATGAACAACCCTAAATGGAATATTAAAATAATGAATTTTATTGAGTTGAATTTCTTCCCTAGTAATAATTATTGACCTGAAACTTTTCTTATGGATCTAAGTTTTTTTTAATAGCCCTAATCTCTCTAACAGTACTCTACTCCAATCTAAATCTACTTCACGCCTCAATTGAGGCTCAACCCAACATCCATGGCCCATGGGTATACACGATGGTCGACTTGATCTTGATGACTAGTAGATTAATGACTTAGAACTTCAGAAAGTGTTCAATCTCAAGAAAATCACATAAGAAAACAAGGTCAAGACTGTCGCCTTGAAGCTATGAAAGTATGCTTCTACATGTGTAACACCCCGGCTTTAAGCGGAATACGCCCGGATGAAACGTACAGATCACTTATAAGCTCGTAATGCTATTAAAGCGACAATAATTATATTTATTTCATTTCATTAAACCACAAGTACACAATTTGGCACTAATCAAATAACAATACAATAACTTTGAATTTCATTTTGATATGTTTCTAATAACCTAATGGTCCAACTATCTAGTCTCAATTCTCAAATTAAACTTCAATCTGTAGCACATTTAAAATAATATATTTTATCAACAATAATGTTGGTGAGAATTCATAAAGTTTGCATATGTATATAATATGAAAAGTGTAAAATTCCCAAGTCAAGATGTAACGTCTCAATTATAAAGTAAAAGAAACTAAATACATGATATTCCCGTTCACTTGACATAAGTCAAATCCACTAAGGAACCCCCGTTCGCCGAGCTACTTGGAGTATAGATAATGATAATGATACCGTCAAATGTTCCAACAAATGTGAAAGAATAGGCGGCGCAGGTACGTCCCGTCGGATCCTCCCACTTTGCGTTTGAATATGTGTATGAGTCTCTTTCACCAACAAAAACAATAAACAACTGGCACATAATCACATAATTTACAAGCAATATGATACGAAACAAATACATACAAGACACACGTGTGAATTTTAGTTTGCAACATGAAACATCAAATAACAAATAAAAGTTTATAACGTGCTACACCCCAAAATGTGTAAAAGCAAAAAGGGATTATGAAACTCACTTGTTAAAGTAAGTGAGTGAAGCGAAATAAGCGTTTAAGCGAGCTGAACCGTACAAGTTCGGTTCGGCAAACGGTCCTACGAAATAAATTCTAAATTAAAAATAATGGACATGAAATAAAATATCAAAGACGGCGATAGGTTTTGTTCAAAGTTTGAATTTTTAGAGTTTATAACGAAAAATATATTTTTCCCTCTATAATTGGTTTAGTAATGTTTTTGACGTAAAAATACCCAAGTTGGTAAAATTTATTAAGAATTTGGGTTGCGATATTTGTAATCAATTTGTACGAGTTCGGCCGTTCAAGAAAGTTAGACGGGCCTAAAAAGTAAGAAAACGGTTTAAGCGAGTAGTTCGTTTTTAGACAGACCTGAACCTGTTTTTATGTCGTGTTCGTTTCCGTCATGATAAAAATATTATTCTTTGGTTAGAACTTTAGTAGTTTATGTTTCAAAAGTTATATATAGAAAAATAACCAAACTTTGTCCCAAATAAACATAAGCAAGTTGAGTTCGTTTTTAACCGAACGTGTAACATTCGTTACTTTTCAAACCCGAAAACTTGACCCGTTTCGATTTTTTGGATTTTTATTTTCAAGTATTTATACACAAACACACGTGTGTGTGTGTGTGTGTGTGTGTATTATTAAATTCTCAAGATTCGTTTGACGTTCGCCAATGTTTCCGACTCGGTTTCTTGTTCAATTTATTTTGTTCATCGTTTATATTTCCGACATTTGATGTTCAATATGCGTTCGAATATTATTTCATTGATTCGTTTACAAAATCACGAGTCTCATCGTTAATCAGGCCTTATGGGTTAAATACGTAAATATCCCAAAAGTCTCAATTATAAATCATGGAAATATAAACATAAAATATACTTTAAAAGTTCAAGGGCCTTTATGTAAGTTCATTTCAGTTTTAAAGAACTATGAATCTTAAGGGGTGTAAAGTGAAAATAGTATTTAAATTATATAAAAACCCTACCCCACCCCCTCCTTCCCCGTTTTCTCGGAAACCCTCCGGCCACCAGAATCTGGCGCCGCAGATCGCCGTTTCACCATTAAACGCATTATTTAATTCAATTAAGAAAAATGAAAATCACTAACCATCGGTATTATACTATAATTAACGAGTTAATTTGATTATATTAACCGATAACTGCCAATAAATCCCGTAACTATAGCCGGCCTTAATTCTCAAAAATTAACTTCAAGATTTGACCCCCTCGTTGCAATTCATCTATAAATAGGACCTTACACAACCTCCTCAATTTGCTTACATCCTTCTATCACACTTAATCTCTCTATATTGGCCGTAATCAAACTCTTGCTTCCGTTTTCCGGCGAGAGCCGATTCCGGAGAAATAAAAATGACTTCAGGTAATTAAATTATGTATTATACCGATTTTCAACCACTAATCAAAACCCCTAAGCTTAATTCATCGTGCATGGAACCGATTTCTCCAATTGAAAACCTAGGGTTTCAATTAGAGTAGAAGAATCTAAGTTCTGTATATTATTAATTATTTCCATGTCTTAAACGAATAACATAACTGGTCCAGTGGCTGAGCTATTGTATTGTTAAACTCAAGACCGGGGTTCGAAATCCGGGTCAACCTTCCTTATTTTTTGGTTAACTGTTTTGTTATTAATATTATTAATTAAAAATCATTAAAACCTAATAGTATATATATAATAATAAAAACCAAGTTTTAAACGAATATCTTGCTTAGGCCAACTGGTTAACACACTACACTTTTAACACCCAGACCCGTGTTCGAAACCCGGGTTAAGCATTAATTTTTTAAAAACTGTTTCTGTTATTATTATTAATATATATATATATATATATATATATATGTATGTATGTATATAATAAATCATTTTAAAATCATAAACAAATTATAAAAATCAGTTTAAATTAAAAATTATATAAATTAAGTATAAATAATATCTCCCTATTTTCATTTAAAAACCGAACTTCCACTCTCGTAAAACATTAATTAAAAATCATTAACAAACTATATCGTAACATTTAAAATATTAAACCCATTCCGTTAATACGTTAAATAAATTTCTAACTTATGAGTATTAATTCAAGAATCCCGAACTTATTATTCTTCACGTCATCGCCTATAAAATAATAATATAATATTATAAATGCAATTTGGTAAACTTAATTAATAATATAATAATCAAGAGTTGTTAAACTTGTAATATATTCTCAAAACCTCAACATAAATTATCAATTTAATCCCGTTGGATTATCGATTAAAGTCTCGTATTCGTTTATCCTAACTAGTGCGAATCTTTCAAGTCGGCTTTTGTGACGCTCTTGGTTCATTCGTCATTTACAATCTTTTAGACGCATTCGGTTATTATCATCATATCAACTCATAAGGTGAGTTTCTCACACCCCTTTTTAAACGTTTTCATATCTTTAGGGGTAGTATATGTATCCTATTCAAAACCTCAAGATTTATCATATTGCTTACAAACAACAATTCATTACATGGACTTGTGTGTTTACTTGATTACTTGCTCATAATTACTTGCTCAGTGGTTGCCTCAATAAGTATTATCATACGCCCCCCCTTTGCACTCAGGTCCATTTGTATCGAGTGGAAAATGGCCTAATTATCTGAGTACGTTGGTTGTTACCAACTAGAAAGCGACCTTACTTGCGCGATTATCCGAGTACGTTGGTTGATACCAACTGGAAAGGACCTTACTTGCTCGTTTATCACATGTTCATGGAATTGTATGGTTTTTACGTATTATATCAAACTGTGGAAATCTCACCAGCTATGTTCATAGCTGACTTTATTTTATACATATGCTACAGGTGTAGAGATACGAGGATGAAGGTTAGAAGACACATAGCTTGCTTATAAGATATCTAAAAGAACAACTTATCTCTTTGTTTATTTATTTGTTCACAACTTTTATTATTTGTTACACTTGTGTTACATGAAGATTTAAATGAAATAATAGTCACCTAATAGTGTCATGTGTTTTTGAGCAATCTGTATGTCACACTCAGGCGTTTCCGCTTTAGCCGGGGTGTTACGGGACGAATGCCGTTTGAAAATATTTTTTAATATAGCATAATATCCTAAACAAACTAAACTCATAGAAAAATCAACATACAAACCCGACGAGTGAACACAAGACAAAAAGAATAAACTTGAACTTGGGCGGTTTGACTTTCCTTGGTCAAACTTGGACTTTGCACAAATTAGAGAGCTAGAACATAATTGGGAGTAAAATGAGTTGTGTTGCAAGATTTGTAGAAGGAGAGGCTAGTATATATATATAGGCCAAGAATCGTTAAAAACAAGGTCAAAGCGAATTAAATTGATAGCTAGTCATAAGGAGAAAATCATGGAATTGGCTCAATGGAATGAGTCAAATGATGAATTGATAATGGAGACATGTCTAGGTTCATGAAATATCTTCAAAAAGAGTTAAAAGAAAGAAATTTTGATTTTTGAGAAGTTTAAATCCATGGACTTTGATAAAATAAAATTTGGGAATAAAATACATGAAAAAGAGTTTGCGATCGGGTCTGTAACATAAAATCTTAAACATGAGTTATAAATGACATGAAATTCAATGGAATTGAAAAGTAAAAGATGTTACAACATGACGGGTGAATGCATGCTCTAACGAGAACGACAGGGAAAGACTAATGTAATGAACTAGGAAAAGATGAAGAAATTGCTCATGCGAAAGTTCATGCCCACGTACTATGTTCAAGAAAGCTTCTCCAAACTACACTTTCTTAAACAAGGTAAGAAGTATATTGAGGGTCGAGTATACCCAAGAATTTGAATATCTTCTCATGACATGTGATGTAAACAATGACGAGAGATACTGATGTGTGGGTGAATTAGGGTGTGTTAAGTAAGTTATATCGTGTATCTTGTGTGTTTATATGTCTTGACACGATTACTTTGAGTGGTTTTACGTTTATAGGTGAGTGGAGCTTAAAGGAGCTAAATTGGAGCATTTGAGATGGAGTGGAAATGAAGATTTTATATTGTGTAATGATAGAGAATTTGAAGACAAAGATGTGGCCGAAAACGGGGTGTGAAACTGAGCTATAAAGAAGAAGTTATGGGCGAAGTACGGTGGGGACTGCACCGTAAAGCAGTGGCCACTGACGTAGGCTACGGTCACCACCGTAGCTTACGGTGGGGCGACCGTAGGCTACGGTCGCATGGACGGAAAATTGCAATTTTGAGGTTTTGGCCTACTATTTAAGCCCGGTTCAACCCTAGAACGATTATCCTTCATACCCTAACATATTTTGATGAACTGGGAGCCTTTTTCCACCATCCTAATACCCCCCAGCCACCATAATCATCCATGCCATCATCCATTCAAGAATCAAGAGAGCTATTGAAGATGCATATGCAAGGCTAATCCGCTAGTGACCATCTCCGGGTGTAAGGTTAAGTTGTTTGTTGGATTATTGGTACTCTAGACCTTAACTTTTGGATTTTGTTTGTGTGCTTGAAAGTGTTTTTGGTAATCAATTGATTTGCAGTTTATCGGTTAAACAATTTGTGGTCATCAACAATTAGGATTGAGTTCTTAGTATCATTGACCTAACTACATAATACTAATAAGTCACCAACACCTAAAATTGACAATCAACTAGATTATTGTTTAGCCATGTCAATCATTCGAATTAAGTTATGATAATTAACATAGTCAAACAAACCATACAATTCAATAGATTTAATTACCTATCCAACTTGTTTCAAAACCTGAAACCTTGAGATTGGTTACCTTTTAATAATTGTTTACAAATAAAATTAATAGTGTTTCGTTTAACAAATCCTTTAAACCACTTGACATCGTTTGTCCGCCTAGTATAATTAGTTACTAAGTATTGAACTTAATTAGCATTTTCCACTGATTCCCTGTGGATTCGATACCTTACTTGCCCTTGCTAGTAAAAGTATTTTACAAATGTTTTTGATTGACCTTTCGACATCGATTAGATACCAGAAGCATTAGACCCAAAAGATGCTAATGTGATAGAACTACACCCTTATGGCCTTATTCAACCTTGGAATGGCTTACAAGTTACAATGTATTATATTATTATTGCATTTGTAGTAAAGAAATGCTGCGTTTAATTTCACACGAGAATTTCGAAACGCCAAGCATCGCTTACAAATGTGACCATATATTTTAATCGGCGAAAATTAGAACAAAAAGTATTTGAGAATTTTAGAACAGCAAGTAACACTTACAAATGTGACCATATATTTGATCTACAACAATTAGAACAAAAAATATTTAAACGTTTTCTTTTTTAATGTGAAGAGTGGGTCCCATCAATTGAAAACACACTAAAGTAAATATATTGTCATTCATAAAATTTGATGTTTGGGGTCCTATTTTAGGCCATTGATTATGTTTAGGGTGTAAACAAGTATGGCTATGCTTTCAAAGCTTGAGGTTATTTCGTGAGTAGTTTCAAACTCAAGCTAGGCTTGTAAGTAGTTTTTCAAACTTGAACTCAACTTGTTTATTATTTATTAATTACTTCATATACATTTATAGCACATTATTTTTTTTATATATAAAAATTATAATTTTTATTAATAAAGTAATATATATTGTTCCGTTAGTTTACCATAAATTTATATGTAATAACTATTCTAAATAAATATATATTTAATATACTAAGCTCGCTTAAGCTCGTGAGCCTGTAATAGGTCAATAAATGAAGCTTGGACCCGGGCTTGTAGGCTTTAGCTCGAACTGAACTTGTTTAAGCCTGGCTCCATTTGAGTTTTTAGTGAGCCGATTTCAAATAGCTCACGAGATCCTCGCTCATTACAGCCTTAACTATGTTGTATCTCAAATTTAGGGAGTAAATAACTTTTTTTAGCTAGGAGAGGCAATTGCGAATGTAATCTTTAGGTATAATAATAATAATAATAATAATAATAATAATAATAATATTTGACCTGACTTTAATCCATCGATTAGTTATGTTCTCATCATTAACCTTAGTTGAGGTTTGTTGAGTGAAGAGACGTGGATCGACTCACTGGTAGACGATCTACTTTCCTCGGGTGTGATTATGCTATTTCACCGATGGTTCTCTGGGATCTGGACTCTTCCACCTACAAAATGAACAGCACCGTCAACTTACCCCTCAGAAAGGGACAGAGGGGTCCTCTTTGGGGTAACCCTCCGGTGTGAGAATAAGTGTTTGTAGGAGAAGATAATAATATCAGAGTAAGGAAATTTAGAGAGTATTGCTTGATATAGCTGAATACTGTATATTTGGATGTGATTGAGTGTGGAGTTGATGTGGTATTTATAGTGCTAGGGTTTCCACTGATTGGGCTCAGCCTTGTTGGCCTCCTCCAATTGATTTGCGCCACGTGTCCTTGGGGACACCTGGTGCTTTTTCATTGGTTATAATCACGTGGTAGCACATGGGTTTTGCTGAGTTGTCCACCTTTCATTGGCAGCTGTCAACATTAGCATATTCTTATTCCTTAAAAAGATACCTTCTGGAAGGTTGTCTGACGTGCACAATCAAGGTTGCCCTAATCCTGATTTGGATAAGGACGAGGTTGATTATGTGCATGTGTGATACGCGCCTATCCTGAGGATGCGCGAGGTCTTCTCTTTATTCTCACGCGCAGATGTTTCATGCGCAGATGTGATATGCGCAAGCATGTGATATGCGCCACGCGCAGATGTGATGTGCGTGAGCATATGTGATGCATGAGCATGTGATGCATGAGCATATGTGATATGCGTGAGCATATGTTATATGCGCCATGCGCATAGGTCTTGGCTTTGTGCCTTCATAATGTCTTGTTTTCAAGACTCTTGTCTGTATCTTGTGGGTTGACCCGCCTCGCTCGGTGTTGAGGCGGGTACATACCTCTTCAAATAACAACATCAAAACAATTAAATATTTAACAAATGAATTAGGTGTGTGTTTTATAAAACCTTACCTTAAAAATTTTAAAAATTCTGCTGCTGCATGGAATCGAACCCCTGACCTTCCATTTACAAAACAAGCAACTGACAAGCTAGTTCAGTGCTTATAGTGCAAATAGAGGGGCTCATTTCTAATTTATAAGGTGGTTCCTCTAATATTTTCTATATATCAATACACTATTATTCGAAACTCGGGTGGTTCCGGAGAACCACCCATTTACACTCTAAATCCACCCCTGTGACTAACCCTTAACCAAATGAGAAAAAATATGAAAGTTGCCTTGATTTGATTGTTCAATGGCCGAGACAAAGTCTATTAAACACCGAACGTCTAGACTCAAGTCTCGAAAAATAAATTTGCATTAATTTTTTTTGAGATAAGATCGAAAAGTGGATTGAATGTCAACGCTAACACTCGCCGTGTAAACTCCGAAACAACACGTAGTGCAGTGCCGGCGATGATATCTTCTATCACTCCGCCACTATTTGTCTACTTATTCTACATTAATATTAATATTATCCCCAAATTCAAACCCTAACATTTCAATCACTTATTTCTTCTTCAATTCCTCAATCCACTTCACCAATCAATGATGTCATACGAGAAACATGGCTTCGAAGAACCCCAATCTCACGAACCAATCAACTCTCTTGTCCTCCACGATCATCAATTCGCCGAAATCCCAACCTCTGATGCAAGCCCTAACTCGTTCATTGACCCGCCGTCGTACGCCGAAGCAGTATTCAGATCATTCGACAACACTCAAACCAACCAGCACGATGATGATGTTTCCACGTCAGCACCTTCCGCCAGTCACACTTACTTAAAAATCTCAGTTAACGATCCACGAAAGAAACACGATTTAGCCGACTCGGTTGGTTCCGGTGGGAAGAATTACTTGACGTACCTGATAACCACATACACGAACCTTCCGGAGTTTAACGGGACGGAGTTTAGCGTTCGGAGACGGTTTAAAGAGGTTGTGATGTTGTCGGACCAGTTATCGGAGGCGTACCGAGGGTTTTTCATTCCGACGAGGCCGGATAAAGGCATGGTGGAGAGCCAGGTGATGCAGAAGCATGAGTTTGTTGAGCAGAGACGGGTGGCGTTGGAGAAGTATTTTAGGAAGCTGGCTGCACATCTGGTTATTAGGCGGAGTGAGGATTTGAGGGCGTTTTTGCAGGTGCAGGGGGATCTGCCGTTGATGAAGACGGAGAATGTGGCGGCAGTGGCTGATAGTAGGGGGAAAGGAGGGGGGGATTTGGTTAGGAGGTTTAAAGAGTTGAGGCAATCGGTTACGTATGGTTGGGGTGGGACGAAGCCGCCTTTGGTGGTGGAAGAGGATAAGGATTTTTTGGAGAGGAAGACGAAGCTGCAGGATTTTGAGGTGCAGTTGAGTAGTGTGTCCCTGCAGGTTAGTTGTTCATTGGTTTACAGTTAATTTAATCGATTCTTCGCAGTTTCTACATTGTGCCATTGATGCGTACTACATGGTAGTTTAGGGTGCAATTTGGTGACCGGGAAGTTAGGAAGTATATGCATATTTAACGGTTTAGATAGGAATTGGAAATTATTGGTACAAATTGCAAGCTATTATGGTTGTTTAGTTCTTATTGAGGTGATGGCCATCATGGATGCAGCTTGATCGTTATTGAGGCTGTGTTTATTATTAACTGTAAATATTTTTTTCATGATCGAAAACTATGTCCTCATTAGCAAAATTGTTATGTTAATACATAATAATAAGGCTTGGTTATAAACATTGAGAAGGGTAAATGATCGACGTCGAGGTACCAATTAAGGATAGAGAGAATTATGTTTTTAATTTTAAATACCTTAGCTAGCTGGGGAAAATAGGGTGCCAAACCACGATGAGTTACTAGTTAGTGGTAAGTTCCAATTGATAGATAGACATAATGATAGAACCAAATGATAGAACCCACCCTGAAATTTGATTGACTAAAATAAACAAGAAGAAGGATAGTTGGCCTTATTCGAGAGGGCTAGTCTCCGGTTAATCCAATTCGAGAAAGATTATATCTCCGATTAAAAAAGGTATATAAACCTTGACTTTGATAAACATAAGCATTGATATCCATAAACTAAAACCTGGACACTTATATAGACACAATTTTATTAATAAATGTTGCGGTTACGTAGACCTTTCAGTGTCCTCACCCATTCGTCTCCCTTCAACTTATGACGGGCTCGTATCACATAATTTAAAATTGATTTGTTGAAATTATTAAATTGCATAAACAAGGGGGCAAGTGTTGATTAAGATTCAAGTAAGTAAAACTGATCACACTGAGTTTCGGGTTCAATACATTTAATACTAATAATCTAATCTAGACTGAATAATAACTCTTCTAACAATTCTAGACCAAATAGTTTATATTGTGTGGTGGGGTTTTGATCGATTATCAATCTATTATTCAACGCTAGCAGTTATACCATGTTGTTCTTTAATGATGATAATTAAATAGCAGACTCAATGATACAACATGTTTTAAGATAACAAATTGCACAATAATTAAACATGATAACACATGAAATCACTGAAAGTGTCAAATACTTAACAACTTAGAATGAAAACATGGCAAGTATAATTACAAATGCAGATTGAATACTAAATGAAATCAAACCCTAGGGCATTGATGTAACCATGAATGAACTATCCATTTATGGTTGTGTATAATGATGATGAAGTATGGAATTGGAAACCGAAAGACATGAATTGACGTTTGAATCATTTGTTTCATTTAAGAATTCCGCCATTCTTCTGTCTCTAATTTCCAGGGGTGAATAATTAACTAAGAACTTTGAAAATTCCCATAAAGATTCGTCAAAAACTGGCCAAAATTGCTTGAAATCGTACTTCAGCTTAGACTACACTGGGTTAGCGTAGTCTACGCCGACCTTGGGTGGCTTACGCCGCTGATCTTCTGTGGACGTTGCCACAACGACGGAGGAGTATGTTGTTCAGTGTACACTACGCTGGCCCTTTGCCAAATTCTTCATTTCTTGATTTCTTTGCATGCGTTTGACACCCATCTTCTGTGTATTAACGTGCAAACAACATGCAAAAATCCCAAACACATCAGTTGATTGGTGGTTCAGATATGCAAATGTTCAATACTACTGTTTCTACTTAGTTAGCATACGAGTGATTTCGCTAAGAAGACAAACTAAAAGTATTTGCATTTTTGAGAGGTGAACGTAGGGGTGGCAAATGTGACCCGTTAGGGATGATATGGGTTTAAGTAAAATGTATAATGGTCAGAATGGGTCAAACTAAAAGAAAGAAAATGTTGAAGTGGGTCAGAATGGGTTGAGATATCAAAAACCCCTCAGAAAAATTTAAAAAAACAATAATAAATAAATCATAACTCAAAATATAAATCAAAAACTAAAAACTAAAAGTTTCCTCCGTTCTCGTTAAAAAACTAAAATAAAGAAAAACCCAGAGATATGTCAACCCATTCTGGCCCATTCCAACTTTATCTTTCCTTTAGTTTGACCCATTATGCGTTTTACGTAAACCCATGTCAACCATAATGGGTCACATTTGCCACCCCTAGGTGAGCGGGATCAACGAGCCATTCTTAAATATTTAGCAATATGTTTGAGGGTATGAAGATTGTTTAATGGCAACCGCATGTACAAACGCCTTTGAACTACAATTATTATATCTGCATTATATGTTTTTCCTTGAGCACGATCAGCAGGATTATATGTTTTGCAGTATTGTCTTAACATAAATCCTATTTGTTTTATTAGTCTATTTTCTTCTTTCTTGCTTCTTTTGATGAATTATGTGAGCTGAGACAAATATATCACACTGTGACTATGGCTAAAACAAATGTGAGCTATATAGGGACAATATTAATGTCTGGTATGTTTTCTTTTAACCGTTAGTTCCATCATCTTGTTCTAATGCAGGCCGAGTCTCTTGTTAAAGCTCAACAAGACATAGGTGAAACCATGGGACAATTAGGCCTAGTATTTGTGAAACTAACAAAATTTGAAACTGAAGAAGCTGTATTCATCTCTCAGAAAACGAGAGCCAAAGATACGAAAAACATGGCCACTTCTTCTGTTAAAGCAAGCAGATTGTATCGGGAATTGAATTCACAAACCATTAAGCATCTGGTAAGTTCTAGACACCTTATTATTACAGTTATATAATTTCATTTTAGTAAGAGCAACATATTGTTTTATTGGGCACAGGACAAGCTTCATGACTATCTAGGGGTGATGTTAGATGTGAATAATGCATATTCAGATCGATCAAATGCTTTGTTGACACTACAAACCGTTGTAACAGAGATTTCAATTCTAAATTCAAGAATTGAGAAACTTGAAGCAGCTGCATTTAAGGTATTTGGTGCTGACAGGTCTAGATTTCAGAAAATAGATGAGTTGAAAGAAACATTAAGAGTTGCAGAAGATGCCAAAAACCAGGCGGTCAAAGAATATAAACGCATAAAGGTAAAACAATGTTTTGAGATTTTGATTATTGAAGTTTAAATAATAGCAATAGTAATAATAATAATATGCTAAAATGCAGGATACTAACAAGACGGAATTTGAGAGGCTCGATGAAGAGAAGCGCGAAGATTTCTTTGGGATGCTGAAAGGATTTGTTGTTAATCAGGTACGATTTTCTTATAATTTTATGTTTAATCCTTGCTGCATATATTTAATCGTGATTTTTTTTAGGTATAATTTGAATGAAGCATATTGTGGGTTGTTTGTGTAACAGGCAGGATATGCAGAAAAGATGGCAAGTGTATGGGAAACATTTGCAAAGGAAACAAGCGGATATGCACAAAATAGTAGCTGAAAGCTGGCTGCATGTTTTATGTTTTTGTTAATGATTGTAAGTGCATATTAATTGCCACTACCTAAATTTTGTGCAGCACCCAACCCAATATTGTTTCTAAAGTGTTCAAAATGCCTAGTCTCTTTATATTTTACACTTTAAAAACAATGTCACATTTTTACTTTCTTTTTAAGTAATACATTACTTGCAATTGTAACTTGTAAGCGACTCGTTGCCATTTCATTCGAACCAAATTCTGATTGAATTTATCAACTGAATTGGACTAGAATTGACCCCCACACAAAATCGACAGTTAACTGAATTAATCGAACCGTATTTGAAACATAAGTAACAAAATCAATCGGTTATAAAACTTATAAAAAAAACTAAAATGTTGGTTACAGGTTCAGTTTTAACTCATAACCAAGCCAAACACTACTCACCCAAAACTTTCTACTTCTAGAAACTGAATCAAATTGATAAAGTTGTATTTACAATACTACCCAAAATCCTCAAGGATGAACTGATGGTCCATAAACTACTCACCCAACTTCATTCCCTAGTCGAAGGGCCACTGCCGCCTTCATCGCCAGAGCTTGTGGCGGTTTCCGGTCTAATTTGCTCAAGCTGCTGAAGAACTACTTGTGCCTCGGGCCGAGCTGACGGAGATGGATCAACACAATGCAAAGCAAGTTTCAAAGTGTTCAACAACTCATCACCAATTGCAGTAGCATCCTTCATCAACTCCAAATCAAAAACCTCATTAGTCCACTCTTCTTTAACAATAGAAGCCACCCATTGAGGCAAATCAACACCATCAGCCACCTCTCCTGGTGACTTTCCGGTTAGGAGTTCTAACATAATAACACCAAGACTGTACACATCAGTCTTGGTGCTGGCTTTCTTGAGCTTGGAAAGCTCAGGCGCCCGGTACCCGAGTGCACCTGCGGTTGCAACCACATTCAAATTCGCAGCAGTTGTCATTAACCGTGACAAACCGTAGTCCCCGATCTTAGGGTTGAGATCATCATCAAGAAGAACATTGTTTGATGTTAAGTTTCCATGGATTATATTTTGTTGTGTGTGGAGGTTAACCAAACCTCTTGTCATTCCTTTCATTATTCTCATCCTAGTCGACCAATTAATCGGTGTATTCGGTCCTCGAGCTACATCAAAATACAATAAAAGATTAGAATTAATGAATGTTAACACAAAACAAGAATTTAATAAAATGTCATTTCATTAATGAGGATTAGATCTTATTCGTCTATATACGCGTTTTATTTAACATAAGAATCCATTTCCAATAACTCACACAACTATGAATACCTTGCTATCTTGTAGCATCTGGTAAATTACAATTGGCACTTTCCGACACGGCACAAATATAATCAGGCTTTAGTTGGCATATCCAACCCACTTAAAAAAACGGTTAATGTTTGGGTTGCCTGTTTAACCCATTTAGCTAAACGTGCCGACCCATTACCCTGTTTATGACTCTATCAACCCATTTTTTACAGCTCAAGTAACACATTTTTATCACTCGCCAACCCGTTTTGACACATTTAGATTATTGGTTAAACTCGGGTTGCCTGTTTAACCCGTTTAGTTAAACAGGTTGACCCACTAATCCATGTATGATCTGTTCAACCGATTTTTTACGACTCAACAACTCTACGCTTACAACTTGGTTATTGCCCACCAACCCATTTGACACGTTTAGATAAATGGTTAAACAGGTTGTGTTAAGGTTACACGGCTTCAAGTGTGTGCCGGTTAAGGTTGATGTTTTTTACACAAATAAAAATATGAGTCACGCTGGGTTGAAGGCAGAAAACCAGTAGAATCTGGATTTGAACTTGAAAACCTGCATGTGTGTGTGTGAAGAAAGTACCATGAAGGAAAGAAGCAAGGCTTCCTTTAGGCATATAATCAAAAACAAGAAGTTTCTCTCCTTTCGGACCCAAATAATAAGACCTCATTGCCAACAAATTCGGATGCCTAATTCTCCCAAGTGAATTAACTTCATTTTTAAACTCCTTTTGATTCTTTGTAATTCTTTCTCTCAATCTCTTCACAGCCACTTGAATCCCTTCAACTAATGTCGCCTTATAAACAGTCCCGTAAGTACTCTTCCCCATTATCTCCGCTGTTGCACACAACAAATCATCAGCCGTAAACTGCACCCCTCCTTCAAAATGCACCAGCTTCCCTCCACCCTCTCCCGCCGCCACCTCCTCCGCTGGAGTTTCCTTCGTGGGCCCCACTTGTTCGCTATCCTTTTCTTTCACTTTATCTTCTTTCTTTAACAAGCAACATAATACTATACAGCATAATAATAGAAAAGCCGCTATCAAGGCTCCACCTACAATGAGCAAGATTTCTTTAAACTTTCTTTTCCGGTGTCGGCTCTCCGGCGGAGACGTGCCAGCACACGTGGCGGATGGGCTGTACCCACAGAGATCACGATTACCCGCGAAAACACTCGGGTCGAACTTTCTAAGTTGACCCGGGACTTGACCGGACAGATTGTTGTAGGATACATTCAATGATGCAAGATTTAGTTGACCACCCAAGAAACCTGGGATTTGACCAGTGAGATTATTATGAGCTAAATTTAATGAAGTGAGTGACTTCATATCTTTAAAGCTGTTTGGTATGCTGCCATTAATGGAATTATAAGAAAGATCCAAGCCTTTAAGGTTAACAAGATTCCCAATTTCAACTGGGATTTCATCATTAAACTGGTTATGACCGAAAGAAATCAGTTCAAGATCAGTCAACTTGGTCAAAGAAACTGGTATCCTTCCAGTGAAGAAATTATGGTCAAAAGTCAAACCTTTGATCAAAGGTTTAGTACCATTTACCCCACCACCCCAAGAATCAGGGATAACCCCTGAAAAATTATTGTACTGGAGAGATAAAAACATGAGGGAACTGGAATGAGTGAGTGACACAGGAATGGAATTTGACAATGAATTCAAGCTCAAATTGATATTAGTAAGCATAGTGCAATTCCCAAGGGAATCAGGGATTTCACCCACCAATGAATTGTTACTAAAGTCAAGATCTTGAAGCAGTTTACACGAACCCAATGTGGCAGGAATCAAACCTGTAAACTTATTATTGTACAACTGCAGCCCTCTAAGATTTGGCAAGAACCCTAACTCCTTTGGAATTGAACCTCCAATTCCATTATCATGAAGACTAAGCTTTCTAAGAGCTTGAAATTGCCCAACTTTAGAAGTGATTTGACCACCTAAACCTCTCCATGGGAGCTGTATGACAATAACCTGACCCTGAGCACACTTGATCCCTTCCCAACCACCAGAACAGGCTCCATAACCACTATCATTCCAGCTTTTCAAGAAACCATTTGGGTCAATTAACCCTAGTTTGAAAGATTGGAGGGATTTGAAGTCTGATTGGGTTACTATAATCCCATCCCAAGGTTGGCTTGAAACAACAAAAGGTATGCAGAAAAATAGTAGGTGTTTTAGTAAGTTGTAAGAGTGTGTGTTTTTCTTGCATTTTTGGTGTAAAGATTGGATTTTTAGTGATGGGTGTAGTATGAAGGTGAAAAAGTTTGTATTTTTCTTGCATTTTTGGAGTAAAGATTGGATTTTTTGAGATGGGTATGTGTTAAAACATGTGGTAATTAGTAGGTGTAGAACAAAGGTGAAAAAGTTTGTGTTTTTCTTGCTTTCTTGAATCTTTTTCTTCCATTTTTGGAGTAAAGATTGGATTTTTTGTGTGTTTTTCTTGCATTCTTGAATCTTGTTGTTGAAGCCAGTGTTGTGTTGGTGTAAAGATTGGATTTTTTGAAATGGGTGTGTGATGAAACAGGTGGGAATGAGTAGGTGTAGAATGAAGGTGATGCAGGGTGTGTGAAAATGGAGGGTTTTGGGAGAAGGGTATTTGTGGAAAGTGAAAATGGAGGCCATTGATGAAGAAGGAAGAATGGAGGGTTTTAGTAGTGAAAGATGAATAGTAATAGTGAATGTATTGTGTAGTGGGATGGATGTGATGGGTGATGAAAGAAGGTTGCAGATGTCTGCACGTGATGGGCACGCTACCGGACTCAGAGATCAAAGGAGGTATCTTCTTGTTTAACAAACAGGGGTTATATAATATAAATATACAAATACACAACTCATTTTTGTACTCACCGTATAAAGTCTAAAGAGTCCCAGAAGGAAACTAGTCACAAAACACAGAAGGTATAAGAAATAACTAGTATTTTATAAAACAATATAAAATATTACGTGTATGCCAAGACTGTTATTAACATATTTTAGTTATTAGTTTACAAGATTATTAATGCAATCTATGGATGTAAAGTTGTCAACTATCTCGTGTTGTAAACTGACATGTTGAAGAATTACGGGCTGTTGAGTTGGCCAGGTGAACCTTAATACGACTCACATATTCATCGTTATAAAAAAATATCAATCCTGATTCAATCAAACTTTAAATTGTGGCATCTTTAAGTCGACATGTAATTTGGTGAGTAAATAATAGCTTAGAAACTCATTAACCAGAGCTCAAATGATCATTTGGTATAACTCATGTCTTTTTTATTATTCCGTGTCTATTAAAATATTATCTCTCTACTTTAAATTAACATACTTGAGTTTATATATTTCACTTAATGTTCAAGATAGAGAGCCGGTTAGAAGGATGTAGATTAATTTCACGTTTGATAGGGACATTAAAAATCATAAGTATTAAAATTTTTTCGTTTTTTAAATAGCCACCTTCAAAATCGAAAGAGAAACCTTTTTTAAAACCTTTAAATTTTCAACGGGTAATGCTCAGGCTAACAAGGGTAATAGATTTCGAGAAACCTTTTTTAAAACCTTTAAATTTTCAACGGGTAATGCTCAGGCTAACAAGGGTAATAGAGAAAAGGAGGAGGGCGCCAAACAAGTGGCTTCGGTCGGTGTTAGTGGCGGGTGGCGTCGTGGGGGCGTGAATTTGCCGTAAACACCACACACAAGGGGGCACGAATGGCTGGGCGCGAGCACAATAACGCTAGAAGCAAAGAGGGGAGGCACAATGAAACTTAGGTTGTTGTTCCGGCATGGGGTGATGCCTTGGCTGTTAACACTACACTCGGTCTAAGGTGTTTAATAAACTATTTACATCAGCTAATTACTTTTTTGAACTTTTAAAAAACCATTTCAATTAGCCAGACCAAAAAAAATTATAATATTAAAAGAGTATCACTGTACTCCGTAAAAGAGAACACACATAAAATACTTAAATAAATACCTATTAGTGTTTAGACAATAACTGTTTGGTGTTTCGTAGTGTAACTTTAAAACTAAATTATTTTAAAGATTAGCTAATTATAATATTTTGAGTTTACTTTTGAAAAGTAATATTTCTCGCTAATAGTTGAGTATGTGACGCACAATGGAATCAGGTCGTTCGCTGGATAAATATAAATATTGTTGATGCCAATTTCAGTTATCCACTCATTTGCATAACTATGTTTAGTTGACTTTGCTGGTCATGATTAACATCACTTTAAGATTTGGTCTTATGTATTTTCATAATTTTGAAGGACTGACTCCAATTTAAGGTACACAAAATTCTTGATGAAACTAATAATTTCTTCTTGCTTCATCATTATTTATTTTAAGTCTTTTTCACAGTGATGTCACTCATGTTTAAGTTGTTACCAACTTATGCATACATGGTGTTAAATTGTACCGGTTAGCAGAGAAATAATAGGATTCGATTTAAAAAACGGGTTCTTATGGTAACTGTAGAGGTGGGGTTTATTACATTATTGGCCGATACACCATCTCTTATGTGCGTTGGTTCAAAAAATACGGGTTATTTGGATCACCCGGTGTCATGCTTCTCCATAACGGGTTCATCGAGTCCCACGTGTTGAAGGTTGGGCGTTGGTTCGGTAGCATTGTGAGATTTTTTTTAAGAAGACGAGTGAAGAAACGTGGATCGACTCACTGGTAGACGATCAACTTTCCTCGGGTGTGATTATGCTATTTCACCGATGGTTCTCTGGAATCTGGATTCTTCCACCTACAAAATGAACAGCACCGTAAACTTACCCCTCCGAAAGGGACAGAGGGGTCCTCTTTGGGGTAACCCTCCGGTGTGAGAATAAGAATTTGTAGGAGAAGATAATAATCTGAGAGTAAGGAAATTGGAGTGTATTGCTTAATATAGCTGAATACTGTGTAATAGGTTATACCTCTCCTTGTGGAGTTGATGTGGTATTTATAGTGCTAGGGTTTCCAATGATTGGGCTCAGACCCAATTAGGGCCTTTTTGGCCTCCTCCAATTGCTTTGCGCCACGTGTCCTTGGGACACCTGGTGCTTTTTCATTGATTATTCTCTGACCCATGTGCAATCACGTGGTAGCACATGGGTTTTGCTGAGTTGTCCACCTTTCATTGGCAGCTGTCAACATCAGCATATTCTTATTCCTTAAAAGATACCTTCTGGAAGGTTGTCTGACGTGCACAATCAAGGTTGCCCTAATCCTGATTTGGATAAGGACGAGGTTGATTATGTGCATGTGTGATATGCGCCTATCCTGAGGATGCGCGAGGTCTACTCTTTATTCTCACGCGCAGATGTTTTATGCGCAGATATGATATGCGCCACGCGCGGATGCACCACGCGCAGATGTGATATGCGTCACGCGCGGATACGTCACGCGCAGATGTGATACGCGTGAGCATATGTGATGCCTGAGCATATGTGATGCATGAGCATATGTGATATGCGCCATGCGCATAGGTTTTGGCTTTGTGCCTTCATAATGTCTTGATTTCAGCCGCTTGTCTATATCTTGTGGGTTGACCCGCCTCGCTCGGTGTTGAGGCGGGTACATACCTCTTCAAGCCCCCCAGTCTAATGTGTGTCTTGTCTCGCGCGAGCGAGGTAAGATAGATATTAGACTTAATAGTTTGCTCTTTTAATAGGGTTTGTCTTTTCTTCTTATTACTCATCGGTGCGCGAAATTCTATCCTTTTGGTTGAAAACGAATCGTCCCTGTACGTGGTTGGTTGTTGCTGACATGCGTCAGTGATGGAGACGTGTCAGACTTTTCGTGTGCTCGAGGTGCTATAGTTGCCTTTCATGTCCCCTCACATAGTGTCAGGAACACGTGTCGCGCTCGCGTTGGTCCGTACCTGCGAGTGGTGGCGCGTGAACTCTGGCAGCACCTGTATCGTTTCTTTTCGTGTCCCCTCACACAGTGTCAGGGACACGTGTCGCGCTCGCGTTGGCTTACACCTGCGAGTTGGGGCGCGTGAAGTCCGATCAGTACCAATTTTTCTCTCTCCTGGGCCTATAAAAGCAAGCCCTTTGAGTTTTTTATACTTCATCTTCCTTGTTGTTTATTCAGAGCTTTTCTTTATTCCGATTAAGTGCCTATCTTTCAGATTTCCGTTCTTCAGAAACAACTTGTGCCTGACTCTGTTGTATGTCTGATAGCCCAGTCAACACAATCTCCCCCAGCAATCGTCGTGTAAAATCGTTAGTAATGTCTATGTTGAAGAAGACCGGCAAGGGGAAGAGGGCTGCTGAGGCCTCATCGGAGGAGGTAGGGAAGACCAAGGCAGTGAAGAAGTGGGATGAGATCCCCCGTAAACTGAGGCAGTCCGATTTTGACAGCCTTATCGCCTCTCAGGGTTTTCTCCTTGAGTATGGCTGCATGCTGCCAGCGGCCGGGCAAACGGCGGCGGACCCGCCCACCGGCTATATATCCCTTTATTGCCATTTTTTGACCCACTGCAACCTTCGTCTCCCGATGACAAGGTTTGTGGGTGCGCTGCTTAGGTTTTATAGGATTCACAAGTCCATCCGTTTGGACTCGTGCGCATGACTCATTTTGAGTTCATGTGCAAATCTCAGCGCGAGGAGCCCACCCCTCGTCGCTTTCAATTTTTTTATAAGCCCAAGATCCAAGATTCTTGGTTCTCATTTATTCCTCGCAGTCAGAAGGTCAAGTGCTGCACTGTTTCATTCAAGAGCCTTCATGACTGGTCTGAGAGATTTTTCTATATCAGGGCTGGTGTGATCCCCATCCGCATGACCATGCGCGCGATCTCTTCTGCGCCTGCGGATGTGGGTGTCTTCAAGAACCCAACTAGCGCCTGGGTTAAAAAGTTGACTGCCGAACCATCCCCCGCCAAGAACATTTGCGAGGAGGCGCTGGTGGGGGTTGGTATGAGCAGGAGGTGGGCCGACAGCGCGACTGAGCCCGTTATCCAAGTTGACGGCTTGTGTAAGTTAATCTCATTGCATTACTTCTGCGCGAATATAATTCGTTTTGCTGATATCATTTGACTTGTTTTGTGCAGTCAGCAAGGAGTATGTCCACGCCGCCTATGATGAGCATATGGAGGGTGGCTCCGTCGCGCTGGGCGCTGGGGAGGTTGGCTTCCCCGATCGCTTCGATGACATGTTCATCCTTGTTGATCTGGGATTTCGCTTTGACAGCGACGCGCCTGGTAAGTCTTTGTACTTATGCTTATGCCTTTATAATACCAGATTTGGCTAACCTTTCTGTTGCGTGTATTGTAGATGCGCTCGAAAACTACGAGCTGGAGCTCGCGGAAGAGGAGGAGGAGGAGGAGGCTGAGGTGCCCCAACTAAAGCGTAAGGCTAAAGGGAAAACTGGCGCAGGGGCCAGTAAGAAACAGAAGAAAGATGATGCCCCTGTTGTTCAGGATCCTCCTACTCAGGCGAAGGGACTTGAGAAAACCTAGGAGTTTACCTCCAAGTTTTTCTTGTCTTCCCTGCCTCAAAATGTGGGCAGACCTCCTGTCCACACGAGGTATGGTGCCGCTACCTCCTCCCTTCGCGTGGCGGAAAAGGGAAGCGGCGTTGCGCCTGTTGTTTCCTCTTCGACAGGTATACTTTGCTTATCCTTTATGGTTCTATGAGCGCGATTCTGATAGAATTACTAATGAATCTTTGCTCACTCAAATGCTTGTAGAGCCGGCGACGTTGGTGGATCAACCTCAGGCGCAACAAGGTGCCGAGGCTGCGCCGGAGGTCGCTTCGAAGTCCCCTGTTTTACCCTCAAAAAAGGGGAGAATGGACTTCATGGCGATGTTTAACTCGCGAACGGCGGTGCGCCAAGGTATGTATTGCACTTTTATTTTCTGACTTCTCTTTTTAGATCAAGTCATGAACCATTTCTCTTTGTTGATTTTTTGTAGGAGTCATAGCTGGCGTACAAGCTGCTGGCGGCACTGCTGGCGCCGGTGCCAGCGCCGTTGGTTCTGCTCCTGCTCCTGCAAGCGCTGAATCTCCCCTCATCGGGATTACTAAGGAGCAGGAGGCCGTTTTACGCGCCGACCTGGCGGCGTCGAGACCCCCCTCACCTCCTCCTGCGCGCAGCCCTCCTCGCGAGACCGATTTTGGTTTTTCTAGGTCGCAGGAGAAAAGGCCTGTTTCAGAGGAGGATGAGGTTCAAGTTGAAGGCTCCGACAGCGGCCGCGCCAGCCCTGCAGCGCCACGAGATTTCGCGGCGCAGTCTTCTCGTGGGGCTGGCGCTGACTTTTCTGCTTCATCCCCGCATGTATAGGTTCGTTTTTGCTCCGTTGCGCGGACTTCCATACTAGTGTTTTGATGACTTAGATCATTACTTTGTGTTTGCAGGAAGCCGATCACATTTACCGCCCGAGATGGAATATTACTGAGGACAGCTCATTTCAGTCCATGGGTGTGTGTGAGGACTTCTGGGCTCATTCTGTGCCTCCAGCTGAAAGGAGGTTTCAGGAGGACCGCGCTCGCGAGGACTTGCTCAACGATCATCTGTTTTCTGGGTCGGCTTTCTTTGCTGCCTCCCAAGAGCTTCGCTATGATTACATAAAGGTACGTGATGCTCTTTCGGAAGCCAAGCAAGAGGCTAAAGTGTCTGCTTGGAATCTTTCTGATGCTCGAGAGAGAGCTGAGAAACTCCAAGCAGAGCTCAGCGAGAACAGAGCAAGTGCTAACACCGCCTTCGTGAAGCGCGGGCATGAGCTACAGGCTGCGCGGGAGAAGCTACAGGCGGCCGAGGCGGACGCGGCCAAGTACGCGCGTAGAGTGCGCGACTTGGAGCTAGACGCGGAGGCGCGTGACCAAGCTCTTGTCCAGTCTATAACTGACAAATCATCATTGGAGAGTGAGGTTGCGCGCCTGAAGAAGGAGCTTGCGGCCGCGCGGGCAGAGAAAGATGAAGCCTTGGCGAAGGCAGCGTCTAGCCAGGAAGCACTTGATGCTGCGCGAGCGGAAAAGGAAGAAGCCTTGGCGGCAGCAGCGTCCGACAAAGAGGAGCTGAAACAGACTAAGGAAACTGTTGAGTTGTTAAACTCTCAGATTCCTGCTCTTGAGACGTTTGTTTCTTCCCTCGCGCAGGATCGCCAATGGCTAATCTCACAGGGTATGACTCGTTGCGCTTACGCGATGAAATACTCAGACGAGTTTCAGGCCCTTGTGATGGATTGCAACGCTGCCGCGCGCTTGGTGGATCGAGCTGAAAGGTTTAAGGATGGCTGTGAATATAGCATGCTGAAGAAGAACCCATCCGACTACCCTTATCAGCTCGACGTTGCCTGCGCGGACATGGCCGAGATGGGGGAGAAGTATTTGAATACTCTCATTCCTATCCTTGCGCAGGTATTTTAACTTTAATGAGATTACCTTGACTTATTTTCCAAGTCTTTTTGTACTCATATTTTTCCTTATGATTTGCAGATATCTGCGCTTGCTGACCAGCCCGATCTCGGCGCGCTAAAGAAATTACTTGACGAATGCGAAGGGGCTGGTGGCGGCGATGATGGCGCGGGAAACGCTGCCCCCGCTAGCGGCTCTGGCGTGGCCAAAGGACCCGCTCCTGACACTATTGTGATAGAAAGCGACTCCATTCAGGACGAACAACTTGACTATGGTCAGTTTGGAGATGACGAGGAGCGGGCTGCCCCAGATGCTGAGGGCGATGATGAGGACGATGAAGAGGCTGACGTCGACGTGGAGAATTGAGAAGCCCTTCATGTTTTTATTTTTTTTTTATTTGTAGTTTGTATCTCATCATCTTGTAAACTTGTAAATTTCAATGCTTTGGAATGAAATTTTGTTTTTCCCTTATTCGCATCTTGCGCATTCCCCATTCATCTCTTTATGTTGCATGTTTGCTTGTTGAATATAAGATATGCTTGCACGTTGAAATAAGAACAAGGTTGTAAGGAAATTATTATACTTAATCCTTGTCATATTGTAAGTGATTTTGCCATATCTTGATTATGTTGACACGTGCCTTGGCGTTTCATTATTCCTCTTTTGCGCGACGTTATCGCGCATTTATTATAGGGAATTATGAGTTTTTTAGCCTTTACGTGTCAGTATGTGTTACTCAGATATCCATTACAATTTCATGCGCGACCTCGACCTGAGACCTTAACAACTATGTTTTGGCATTTGCTTTGCCTTAGTTGTGCTTAGGTATTTTTATGGTCAGGCTGCGCAGCATGTAGGATGGATGTTGTGAGTGATTTGAGCTAAGGCTCACATTGTTGGGCTAAGGCCCTGAGCTAAGGCTCATATTATTGGGCTAAGGCCCTGACGTTTTAGAGTTAAGACTCGTTAACGCGTTTGAGCTTGAAGCTCGCGCATGTATGTTTTACTTCGTTTTATTTTTGTTTTGATGTCAATACAATGTTGTCATATTGCTCAAAATTAATAAAGGGAAGTGTGAAACATGTATGCAAAAGGTAATAAAATCCACATTAAGAGAAGATAGCGCGTATCATTATTCATAATGGCTTGAAGAGCCATGATTACAAATTTGACAATTTTTACATGAAACATTTTCTAAGCTGTGCCGCGTTCCATGCGCGCGGGATCTTCTTTCCATTCAAATCTTTTAAAGCGTATGCGCCTTTTCCCAATTCTTCCGAGACTTGATAAGGTCCCTCCCAATTGGGGGACATCTTTCCCGGGGGAATCACGCGGCCAGCTTCATTGTTTCGAAGGACAAAATCATTCTTCTTGAAGTGGCATTCTTTCACGCGCTGATTGTAATATTTTTCCAGTTTTTTCTTGTATTTGGCTTCACTGATGATAGCTGCCTCTCTGCGCCCTTCAAGCAAGTTGAGATCCAACCTCCTTTCGCGCTCGTTATCAATCTTGTTCATCATGAGCACTCTATGGGATGGGCATCCAATTTCTGCTGGAATCATAGCCTCCGTTCCATAGGTTAGGCTGAACGGGGATTCGCCATTGCTGGTTTTGCTTAATGTCTTGTGCGCCCACAGGACATTAGGTAGCTCTTCGACCCAAGAATGGGATTCTCCATCCAACCTTTTCTTCAGCCCATTTAGCAAGCTTTGATTCGCGCGCTCCACTTGGCCATTCCCCTGAGGTTGGCATACCGAAGTGAAGATTTGGTTGATGCGCAATTCCTTGAGACAGCTGGATATCTTCCTGTCAGTGAACTGTTTGCCATTATCGCTCACAATTTCCATGGGCAAGCCAAAACGGCATATGATGTGGCTCCAGATAAACTGCTTCATCGCTTCGGCTGTGATTTTTGCTAGTGGCTTGGCTTCAACCCATTTTGTGAAATAGTCTACTGCCACTACCAAAAATTTTACTCGCCCTTGCGCTTGCGGTAGGGGGCCCACAATATCGATGGCCCATTTGTGGAAAGGCCATGCGGAGGTCACCGGAATCAAGTTGTTCTTTGGCCGCATGGTGTTTGGCGCATAGCTCTGACACGCTTTGCATTTTTGGATCTCTTTTAAAGCGTCCAAGTACATGCCTGGCCAGTAGTAACCTGCGCTCATTGCCTTGGCAACCACCATGCGCGGGTCAGCATGTATTCCACAGATTCCTTCGTGTATCTCTCGGATCACATAGCTTGCTTCCTCAGCATCTATGCATTTCATGAGCGGTCCAAGATAAGAGCGTCGATATAAAGTACCATCAAGCAGTTCATAGTTCTGCGACTTGTGTCTTATCTTCCTCGCCTGTGCGTGATTTTCCGGTACCTTTCCCTCCTTCAAGAATTCCATTATTGGAGTTATCCATGATGAAGGGGTTGTATGAGTTACAAGGACAGATTTCGCTACCACCGACGGGTTGCTCATTACTTCTACCCTAACATCTTTGCCAAAGTGATCGAAGCTGGTTGATGCCATCTTACTTAGCGCGTCGGCAGATTTGTTTTCACTGCGCGGAATATGAATGATTCTGAAGCAGTCAAATTGCTCGATGAGCTTTTTCGCCTGCTCTAGATACAGAGGCATGGTGTTCTCCTTGGCATCATAAAGGCCATTGACCTGTGCTGCTACCAAGTATGAATCAACATGGGCCTCTAGCTTTTTAACTCCGAATTTGTGCGCGATGCGCAGGCCAGCCAGCAGGGCTTCATACTCAGCTTCATTGTTGGTGCTCTTGAAGTCCAACCTGATGGCGTAAGTATATTCATGATTCTCTGGATCCACCAGTTTGAGACCTGCGCCGGACCCTTCGTTGTTTGAAGCTCCGTCAGTGAACAATCTCCAAACATTTTCTTCATCATTGGCTCGCGGAGGGTCTACCTCGCGCTGAGCCTCTTCAATTTTTCCTTCGGGGATTTCTGCGATGAAATCAGCTAAGACTTGTCCCTTTATTGTTGGACGGGGCTTATAGGCGATCGTGTGTTCTCCTAATTCCAGCGCCCATTTTGTCAGCCTTTCTGAGAGCGCGGGACGCCGCAAGACTTGCTGGATGTTGTAACCAGTCAGAACTTCAATGGGATGACCATTGAAATATCTATGAAGCTTGCGCGACGCGTGTGTTAGTGACAAAACTAACTTTTCCATGATGGAGTAGCGCGTCTCAGGATCTGTCAGCACCCGACTCACATAGTATATTGGCGTTTGGATTCCCTTGCAATCCACCAACAATACTGCGCCGATGGCGCGCTCTCCTGCTGATAGGTACAATGTCAAAGTTTCACCTGGAAGTGGAGCTGTGAGCGCGGGCAGATTTATCAAACATTCTTTTATCTCACTGAAAGCTTGCTCGGCCTCAGGAGTCCACTTGAATTGGCTTTTCTTTAGGCAGTTTTTCAATGTATTAACGAATGGGGTAGATTTGCTTGCATGGTTCGCTAGGAACCTGTTGATTGATACCAATCTCCCATTCAACTTTTGGACTTCTTTCATGGTGGATGGCGAGGGCATGTCAAGGTTGGCCTCCACCTTTTCTGGGTTCACCTTGAAACCATCCTTGGTGACCATTACACCTAGAAATTTTCCCTCTTGTACGCCGAAAGTGCATTTGCTCGGATTGAGCTTCATGTTAACTTCCTTTAGGCGCCCAAGGGTTTCTTCGATGTCTTTGAGCATTTGTTTTTCCTCCCTGCTTTTGATCACCAAATCATCCACGTAGACTTCTAGGTTTCTTCCAATTTGCTCGCTGAAAACGGCATCCATAAGTCTTTGGTAGGTGGCTCCCGGATTCTTCAAACCAAAGGGCATTTTCGTGTAACAAAAAACACCCTTGTCGGTTCTGAAGGCAGTCTTGTTTTCGTCTTGTGGTGCCATTTGAATCTGGTGATAGCCCTTGTAGGCATCCAGGAAACATTTGAGCTTGAATGGCGCCACGGAGTCCACTTTTGCATCGATGTTTGGGAGGGGGTAACAATCTTTTGGGCACGCTTTGTTGAGGTCCTTGAAGTCAATGCACATCCTCCACGACCCGTTACTTTTCTTTACCATCACAGGATTGGCTACCCATGTCTGGTATCGTATCGGGCGGATGATGTTTGCGCGCAATAGATCCTCAACTTGCGCATTCATGGCCCTCGCCTTCTCATCCCCCATGACTCTCTTCTTTTGAGCAATTGGCTCTACAGACTTGAACGTGTTGAGAGAATGTTGCGCCAGGTCTCGCGGAACCCCAGTCATATCGGAATGTTGCCACGCGAAGACCGACATATATGCTGTGAGCAATCTTTTCATTCTCAACCTCGTGTCGTCTGATATCGTAGCGCCAATTGTGATTGTTTGCTCCGGGAATTTTGGGTTGAGAATCCATTCCTCTGGCGCGTTGTCTGCCATTGGAAGTTTCATTCTCCCTTCTCGCGGAGTACTTGTCACTGCACACAAATGATCTCGGTATACAAAAGTTACACCTGTTGGTGTTGGGAACCCCAACGCGCCGTGCGCTGGCGACGGTATGGCGTTAAATTGGGCAATCGTTCATCTACCCAAGATCATATTGTGGCAAGAAGTGGTGGGCAAGACCAAGAAGTTGACAACTTCGGCTCGCTTGTGTTTCTCATCCCCCATAGTTAGTTCAAATTGTATTTGACCTAGGGGATGAATGATTTCATTTGAAACACCAGAGATTGGTGCATTCACAATTTCAAGCCTTGCTTGGTCTGCTGGATCCAGCTTTCTGAAACATTGCTCATACATGATGTCTGATTCGCTGCCAGTGTTCACCAGGACTTTTGACACTTCATAATGAGCAATGTGTGTAGTGATGATAAGAGGACTGCTGATAGAAGGGCATCCCCTGATTCTTGGGAAGATTACTTGTTGCTCGCGCCAATCTCCTTGGATTTGCGCGCTTCTCTTTCTTGATGTTTGCCCTTGCCTTCCTCCCTCGGCTACACAGATTCTTTTGAACTTTTTGTTGGCAGAGGCTCCTTCTGGTTGTTCATTTTCTGGTCTTGGGTTTTTCACCAGGTGAGCCAGCTTGCCTGATTTCACATCTTTTTCAATTGCATCCTTCAAGTGATGGCATGCATCAGTGTTGTGTCTTGTGGACTTGTGAAACTCACAGTACTTGCCACTGTTTGATGGTCCCTTGTAGTGTAGTGGCTTGGGGCTTTTGAACTGGACATTCTCAGTGATTAACACTTGTGAAGGCGTTTTAGTGAGGGGAGTCCATATTCTTGGCAGAGGTCTGTTAGGATCTCTGCCGCCTTCCCTCTTATCACCTTCTCCGCGATTATGAATGTCTTTTTGGGGCTGAGGTGAGCTTGGTTACGCCTGCTTTTCTGCGGGAGAAAAACTGGTTGGTTGCAACCTGGACCATACAGTGTTCTGTTTGCTCCTTCTTTCGCTGCTGCGCGGTGCCTCTGCTTGATGCCCTCTTTCTCTCGCTCTATCTTGGGCAATTTGTTTTTCATTTCTCGCGAAGACTCGCGATGCTTCCATTAGCTTGGCCCAAGTGGTCGGCATGCCATCTCTGCTTATGAGAGCTCGGCGGAGTTGATCACTGCGCGCGCCTTGTATAAAGGCCACGCGCAAAAGTTGCTCAGTGAAACCTCCGATTGCCAGAGACTCCTGATTGAAACGAGTTATGTAGTCTTCAATCGTTTCATCATTCCTGCGCACGCAGTGCATGATGTCATCAGGGTCGTGCGTGTGTCTGCGCTGTTGTACGAAGTGAGCTTGGAACTTTTCCAATAGTTCCTCGAACCCATCGATTTGCCCAGTAGGCAAGCTTTCGAACCAGACACGCGCCGCGCCCGTGAGGCAGCGAGCAAACATGTGACACCATGTTGGCATCGTCCAGCTTTCTAGGTTTCCGGTGTTGTAAAAACCTTGTAAGAAATCGTCTGGATCTGTTGTGCCGTCATATTTGCCCAAACCAGTTGGCATCTTGGTTTTGTGCTGAATGGGAGCCTTCGCTATGCGCTCAGTGAATTTTGAATGTTTCACCAAGATGGCTGGCCTGTACGGTGTGGTTACGTCCACTTGCCCTCTCACTGGTGGGCTGTATGGTGTGTACAGATCCAGATCGGCTTTGGCTCCAGGCGCCATATTCACGTGCGCGCGGAGCTGTGAGCCTCCTGCATGAGTATCTCGCGTCTTCCTCATGCTGTGCACTTCTTCATCACTAAACTCAGCGTGTTCAGTGTGAACAGAGTGACCCTCTTCCGGTGCGCGCGCCCTTTTTGTTCCTTGAATGGTTTGCTTGTCAAACGCTAGCCTTTGTGTTAAGTCGGCTAACCTTTTGTGTTTGACCATCTCATTGTACTTGTCCATTAGACGTCGTTGCTCGTTTATGAGCCATTCTTTAGGGTCATTGGTTTCATCTTCTGGACCCATTGGTCCTTTTTGTTTCGCGCCGGTAAGATTTTGGAACGTGAGATCGTCTGGAGGAGTTTCAGTCTGGCCATGAGGAGTTGTGATGAAGGGATGGTTACTGGTGGTGCGCGTAGAATCACGCGGCACCCTCAGAAACTGCTGTCCCTCATTAACATCCTCACACTCAATATCCTCCAGAACTTGATCGCTGTTACGAACACCAGAAACCATGGTGAAAATTTTTTTTCTTAGAGAACTGATGAGATTTTGTTGCCGTTGTAATGTGAATGGCGCCAATGAAGAAACGTGGATCGACTCACTGGTAGACGATCAACTTTCCTCGGGTGTGATTATGCTATTTCACCGATGGTTCTCTGGAATCTGGATTCTTCCACCTACAAAATGAACAGCACCGTAAACTTACCCCTCCGAAAGGGACAGAGGGGTCCTCTTTGGGGTAACCCTCCGGTGTGAGAATAAGAATTTGTAGGAGAAGATAATAATCTGAGAGTAAGGAAATTGGAGTGTATTGCTTAATATAGCTGAATACTGTGTAATAGGTTATACCTCTCCTTATGGAGTTGATGTGGTATTTATAGTGCTAGGGTTTCCAATGATTGGGCTCAGACCCAATTAGGGCCTTTTTGGCCTCCTCCAATTGCTTTACGCCACGTGTCCTTGGGACACCTGGTGCTTTTTCATTGATTATTCTCTGACCCATGTGCAATCACGTGGTAGCACATGGGTTTTGCTAAGTTGTCCACCTTTCATTGGCAGCTGTCAACATCAGCATATTCTTATTCCTTAAAAGATACCTTCTGGAAGGTTGTCTGACGTGCACAATCAAGGTTGCCCTAATCCTGATTTGGATAAGGACGAGGTTGATTATGTGCATGTGTGATATGCGCCTATCCTGAGGATGCGCGAGGTCTACTCTTTATTCTCACGCGCAGATGTTTTATGCGCAGATATGATATGCGCCACGCGCGGATGCGCCACGCGCAGATGTGATATGCGTCACGCGCGGATACGTCACGCGCAGATGTGATACGCGTGAGCATATGCGATGCCTGAGCATATGTGATGCATGAGCATATGTGATATGCGCCATGCGCATAGGTTTTGGCTTTGTGCCTTCATAATGTCTTAATTTCAAGCCGCTTGTCTATATCTTGTGGGTTGACCCGCCTCGCTCGGTGTTGAGGCGGGTACATACCTCTTCAACGAGTTTTTTGTATGGTTTGGAAAGTAAAACAAGTGTGGTGTGAGGTATAAATTGTGTTTGTTTATATAATGGTTTAAAATAATTATTAAGTTTTTTTTTTAAAATACAACCACTGTATAGCGGCTAGAAACGGAGGAGGGGACCAAAATTGCACAAAAACCAAGATGGAAAACGCCGTGGACAGAATGGCGGTAGCCATGGATGGCGTCGTCGATGATATGGTCAGCGCGGTGTAGCCCTTGCCATCAAGCCTAAATGGCAAGGATGACATTTTTTTTTCCTTTCATAACATTTAGCCTTATAAAGAATAAGAGTCCTTGAAACTTCTTTGAGTTTGGAGAGTGAGATTAATTTTTATTTTATGTGTATTCCCAAGCCCTAGCAGTTGGATTTGTCGATTTCCATCAATTTAGCTGTTAAGAAACCCGAGAGACCGAAACCACCTCCACGACCTGAAGCAGGCCTGATCGGGGCCAAAACCTGGCTGTGTTAGCTATATATCTGATGATGGTACCTTTTATATAATTATTATAAGTGTTAAACGTAAGTATTTAAAATTTCATCCCATGCTTAGGCTTTATATACGTAAACATTAATTAGTTGTATACATTAGTTACGTTTTTAAGTTAAAAAAATTTAAATATGTAATTGGGTTTAATCTGAGAAAATTCACTTTCAGTAATAATTCTTTTTTTGATAGAATCATTCACAGTATTACAATTTTCTTATAAAAGAATTATGGTAACAAACTACCATAATAATGAGATAATAAGGAATAAGATTCTGACTCAATATATGAATCCAATACTCCCCCTCAAGTTGGAGCATGAAGATCACAAATGCTCAACTTGTCTAAGAAGTTTGTGAAATTGTAACGTGCCAAGTTGTTTGGTTAGAAGATCAGCAATTTGCAACTTCGTATCAATGTGAACGGGCCGTACTTCTTTTGACTCTACCCTCTCCTAACAAAATAACAATCCATCTCAACATGCTTGGTTCGCTCATGAAAGACCGGGTTATGGGCAATATGATGTGCTGCAAGATTGTCACAAAAGAGAGGTGTTGCGCCATCTGGCGGAACTTCAAGTTCTTTCATTAGCCATCTCATCCATAAAATTTCGCTCACTGTACTTGCCATGGCCCGATACTCAGCTTCAGCCGATGAGCGAGAGACTACCGAGTGTTTCTTTGATTTCCAAGAGATTGGTGCTCCTCCTAATAGAAGTAAGTAACCGGTCCTTAATAGTCTAGTAAAAGGACAACCAAGCCAGTCTGAGTCACAATACGCGAGAAGACTCATTCCACCTTCTTGTGAAGAAAGATTCCTTGCTCAGGGGTAGTTTTGATATATCTCAACACACGAGTAACAGCATCCATGTGTGTTTGCCGTGGGTCACCAACAAACTGGCTCAAAATATTGACAGAGTAGGCAATGTCAGGTCTTGTAGCTTGAAGGTAAAGAAGTCTCCCTATTAATCTGCGATTCTTATAGGTGTCAACACGAGGTTCTTCATCATTTTTGCCTAACTTCAAGTTTTGTTCAATTGGAAAAGAACTTGGCCTACAACCAAGCATGCCACAATCTTCTAAAATATCAAGAGTATATTTTCTTTGGCTTAGCACGAGCCCATCTTTGGTTCTAGCAACCTCAATTCCCAAAAAATACTTGAGTGATCCAAGATCTTTAATGCTAAATTCTTCGTCTAGGTATGTTTTGGTGTGCTTTATTTTGTTTAGATTATTACCAGTGGTGATGACATAATCAACATATATAAGAGCTGCAACAAAATTGTTACCTTCTTTATGTATAAAGAGTGAGTGATCCACTTTCAATTGTTTGAAACCAACATTGATAAGGGCAGTGGTGAACCGTTGATACCAATTTTAGGAGGCTTGTTTTAAACCATAAATTGACTTCTTCAACCTACACACCCTTGTTTCGTTTTCTTTGGAAAAGCCTTGGGGAATCTTCATGTATACCTCTTCTTCTAAGTTTCCATGAAGGAAAGCATTATTGACATCAAGTTGTTGAATGGACCGTCCCCTTTTTACTGCTACCGTAAGAAGAGTTCTAATGGTAACGAGTTTAGCGACAGGAGCCAAGGTGTTATGGAAATCAATGCCCTCCATTTGCGTGAACCCTTTTGCAACGAGTTGTGCTTTGTCGCGTTCAACCTCCCCACTTGGTTTATATTTTATCTTGTAAACCCAATTCGAGTCGATGGCGCGTTTCCCCTTTGGAAGCTCTTCAAGAGACCAAGTTCCATTTTCTTCAAGGGCATTGATTTCTTTCTTCATAGCTTCAACCCATTTCTCATTCTTTACAGCCTGGCTAAAGAACTTTGGCTCATCATTAGACGAGACGGCCGCTAAAAAAATTTGTGAGATTCTAAAAATTTATCATAAGAAACATAAATAGCCAAGGAATGTACCGTTGAGGAATCTAGATTTTCTGTGGGCAATGTATGGTCAATAGATGGGGGAAGCTTTGTTACATAATCATCCAAATGTTTGGGTCGAAATCTGGTTCTCTTTTCTCTAATCGGTTCATTCACAACAACCTCCACTTGTTCTTCAAATTCAATATTATTTTGGGTTACTGTTCCGTCATTTGGAATTGGGCCTTCATTTTCATTTGGGATCATGCTTTCAAACCCCTCATCATGAAAAGAACTTCCTTGTACATCAAACGAGGGTTGATCATTACTAGTGTTCAGCCCAGTTGATCCAACATTTGGTAGTGGGGTTTGATCCAAAATAGGGAAGGAAAAGTTGGGTTCATCAAAAAATTCAGCCCCATTGGATCTGTCCGTTAATTCTAACAGGGGTTCAATGCTAATATTAGTTTTGAAAGGAAATATATCCTCAAAAAACTTAACATCCCTTGAAGTAATTATTCTTTTATTTTTTATATCAAAAATCTTATAACCATTTGTGCCACTTGGATAACCTGGAAGACTCCCGGCCTCCCCCTCATTTCAAATTTGTCTCCATTTGTTTTAGTACTTCTATAATAGGCCAAACACCCAAAGACTTTCATGAGATTGTAATCGGGTCTTTGGTCATACAAAATTTCATAGGGAGTTTTTTGTTTGATAACCGTGGATGGTAGACGATTTATGATGTAGGTAGCCGTTAGCACACACTCTCCCCAAAATTTGTTGGAAGGATATCCTCAAATTTGAGTGCTCGAGCAATCTCTAGGAGATGTCGATGCTTGCGTTCCACAAACCCATTTTGTTGAGGGGTGTGTGGACACGTGGTCTCAAGTATAATCCCTTGATCGTGTAAAAATTAATCATCCGATTGGACATGAACTCCCCACCATTATCACATCTAATTTTCTATATGTTCTTCTCGAATTGTGTCATTACCCACTTATGAAAATAAATCAAGCAATCTCCTACTTCGTATTTGTGTTTGAGTAGAAATACCCATGTCACACCCCGAATTAGGGCCTAGGCGTGTGACTCATAAGTTGGTACATGTTTTGTAAATATATCAAAGTTTAAGGTTGTAAAGCGAAAG